>NW_015622543.1:470377-1048487 GCF_000835495.1 Cladophialophora immunda | reverse complement strand
ACCGTACGAGTGTGGGATGTACAGACGGGCGAGTGCCAATGTACGCTCAAGGGGCACTCTGGCTGGGTTAGAGACGTGGTGTTCTCGCCCGATGGGTCGCGCGTGGCGTCAGGCTCTGACGACGAGACCGTACGAGTGTGGGATGTACAGACGGGCGAGTGCCAACGTACGCTCGAGGGGCACTCTAGCCTAGTCAATAACGTGGTGTTCTCGCCCGATGGGTCGCGTGTGGCGTCAGGCTCCGACGACAAGACCGTACGAGTGTGGGATGTACAGACGGGCGAGTGCCAACATACGCTCGAGGGGCACTCTGACTGGGTTAGAGACGTGGTGTTCTCGCCCGATGGGTCGCGCGTTGTGTCAGGCTCTGATGACAATACGGTGCGAGTGTGGGATCTGCAGACGGGCGCTGCGATGCTGTGCTATCAAACGGATACCTACAGTAATCATGTTGAGTTCAGCGACAGTGGTTCGAATATCTTGATCAATGGGCAAGTCGTCACTATTCCTCGAAATTCACCACCAGCTACTGTCGCAGCGCTATCATCTAGCTCTAACTCGGTATCCGATGGCGAGTTGAGAATCATTGGTGACTGGATCATGTGGACTTCGCGCAGGATATTGTGGCTACCTCCCGAGTATCGTCCCGGATCGTGGGTAAGTAAAAGCGATTCTTTGATTATAGGGAGCAGTAGTGGTCGTGTCATTTTTGTGGATCGCAACCGAGTCGCCCTGTAAATGAGAGAAAATGATACAATACAGAATACTACATTCTCATAATATTTTCTAATAACTTTATTGAGAAGAGGTCTGGAGAATTCGTTTCTTATATTTTATAGTAACTTTCGACTAGAAGCTTCTTCCACAGTTTCTCCCAACGCAATATTGTCGAAGTAAGCCGTCACGCGATCTGAAAGAGGCGAAAGCAGAGTTTGACAGAAAGACTATCAGTTGGGCTTGACTCGCGAGCCTACTCACGGCTGCACGTTAGAGCAATAAACCAATTACTTGTTTCCAGGTAGAAACCGGTTTTGCAAGACACTATATGCAGTGCTTCTCCTTATTCACGAACGTGATCTGCGAAGGTGCATCATGGACCTCGGTTGAAATGAGTTGATCGGCAGCCCCAACTGCGTTATGAAGGATATTTTACAATTATCCGACGGTTCATTGTACCCTTGGAAATATCCCGCGAATCAAACAAGTCAAGCGAGGAACAGGCTTTCCGACTCGGCCATACTCCTGGGCTGCATTCAGGCGAACAAGGTCATTGACTACATGCCATCGGCTCTGACACCATGGTTGATGTACCCTTCCTCCCTTCGAGATATGGACTTACACGGGGTCCTGTCCGGCATTGGCCGCCCATGGAAGAGGAGAAGCCATCTCGTAGCTCCTTGTGTCAAAAACTCACTATATTCCCCAGGTTGAGAGGCAAAACTTGATCCGTTGTATCTCGCTACGTGGCAACCTCCAAAAGAATTGGAGATAGAGACAGTCATATCTTGGTAACACAGCTATGGCTCCCCCCGAACATGATCGCGTGCTCTGGTACGAGCATCCGGCAAAGATATGGACGGAGGCACTCCCAATTGGCACGGGCCGATTAGGGGCGATGATCAAAGGCGGCTTGGACGTGGACAGACTGTGGATGAACGAAGATTCCGTCTGGTACGGAGGCCCGCAGAATCGGGTCAACCCTTTGGCCAAAGACAGCCTGCCCGAGGTCCGCAGACTGCTGGATCTCAACCAGGTGCAAGAAGCGCAAGAACTGCTCAAGAGAACTTTCACGGCACTGCCTTCGAGCCTCCGGCACTATTCGCCTCTTGGCGATGTCTATATGACCTTTGGACACGGCACTCCTAGCGACGACAAGAAGGATTTCAGTGGAATTCCGGATCAGACGAAGCGAGCTGTCAGGCCCGCAGCTGAGAGCTATATTCGTCGTCTGGATCTGACAACTGCCATTGCAAGTGCAAGATATACATTTGAAGGAGTTGAATATCTGCGCGAGTATTTTGCAAGCACAGCAGACGAAGTGGTTGCTGTACGGATCTCCTGCAACCGCACGGATTCTCTTCGATTCCAGGTCCGAGTCAACCGTGGCAGCAACGACAACCCAATGTTGGAGCGGAATTGTCTTTACGACAGCCTCGAGAATATTCCAAGCGGCCTTCTCTTGAAGGCCAATTTGGGAGGCCCGACTGCCGTGTGGGCTGCAATGGGAGTTAAAGTCGTGATCGAACAAGGTAAAGGCCAGTGTCTTCTGGGCGAGGAACTGGATGTCACAGGAGACTCGGTCCTGATCCTCATCGCCGGCGAAACCACCTTCAGAAACAAGGACGCTGGCCAGGCCGTTATTGATCGACTTGAAGCAGCAGCAAAGTATTCGTGGCGGGAATTGCAGGATAGGCACGTACAGCGCTATTCATCGCTCTACTCAAGGGTCTCGCTTCGCATCGGCGAAGACAATTCTAAGTTGAGAACTCTTCCCACAGACAAGAGACTTGCTCGCGTCAAATCTGGCGAAGTTGACAACGACCTAGCGGCATTGATGTTCTCCTTTGGGCGATACCTCCTCATTGCATCTTCGCTCTCCGGCCTACCCGCAAACCTCCAGGGGATATGGAACTACAGCCATCAGCCAATCTGGGGTTCCAAATATACGATCAATATCAACATTCAAATGAACTACTGGCTCGCCGAAGTCGCCAATCTGTCAGAGTGTCACCTGGTGCTCTTCAATCACATCCAGCGCATGGCTGAACGCGGCAAGCAAGTGGCACAAGACATGTACGGGTGTAGGGGGTTTGTTGCGCATCACAACACCGACATATGGGGCGACTGTTCTCCTCAGGACCGCTACGTCCCAGCTACGTACTGGGTGCTCGGGGGAGCTTGGTTATGTACCCATCTCTGGGAGCACTACCTGTACACTCATGACCAGGAATTTTTGAAATGGGCCTACCCCCTGCTCCAAGAGGCGGCGTTGTTCTTTGAGGATTTCCTCATTGAGAGAAACGGTGTCCTGGTGGTATCACCAACAGTTTCGGCCGAAAACTCCTACATCATCCCGGGCACCAGGGATATCGGTGCAGTCTGTGTGGGTGCAACATGGGACTCTCAGATCTTGTACGAGCTCTTCACCGGCTGTGCTGAAGCGAGTAAGATCCTCGGGCAGCCCGCGGATAGATACGTCAAAGTTCTGTCCCAGCTGCCTCAACCCAAGATTGGGAAACACGGTGAACTTCTCGAATGGATGGAAGAGGTGGAGGAGGTGGAGCCTGGCCATCGGCATATCTCGCATGCCTTCGGCCTATATCCCGGTCGCAGTCTCCTGTCGGATGAGCACAAATCCGCTGTCAGAGTCACCTTGAAACGACGGCTGGCCGGCGGCGGTGGGCACACTGGCTGGAGTGCCGCATGGATTCTGGCACTATATGCTCGTCTAAGAGAGCCAGAGCAAGCGCAGGCAATCATCCAGAAGTTCCTGCAACACTCCACCCTCCCCAACCTCTTTGGCGATCACCCACCATTCCAGATCGACGGAAATTTTGGTATTGCGGCAGGAATCGCGGAGATGTTGATTCAAAGCCATGAAGAAGGCTATGTGGACCTCCTCCCTTGTCTCCCACACGAGTGGGAGGACGTTGGCCGTGCCACTGGACTGTGTGCCCGAGGCGGAATATCGGTGGATATAGAGTGGAAGAAGGGAAAACTGGTGTCTGCTCGTTTCGTTGGAAAGCGCAAGGTGCAATTTGTCGCACGTATCGATCCCAAGAGATTAGAGGGTGGATCGGGTCATGCTACTGTCCAGCTGGATGCTGGCGACAGTAAGATCCTCACAGGATCCTGGCAAGGCTAGATCGGTCCGACATCTCTGGCAGACTGGCTCCACTTGAGCCTGTTGCAAGAACGGGGGTGATGGGTTCGAACTCGGAAGGAGATCAAAGAATAAAGATCAAAAGGGGGAAATTTACCAACAGAGGCTATATCCTCGCATATGACCTCACATAAGTCAAGCAAGAGCATCATCAAGCTATCATTGCAAGGCTATCACACCACCAATCATACGCAATACGGAGAGCACAAGTCTCCATTGCCGCGTCTCCACCAATGCTAATCCTGGTAATTGGCCCTGGTCTAACTGCTTTAGACTAGCTCGCCCCAGCGCTGAGGAAGTGCGGGGATCCCGCTTCAGTAGTGAAATCCGGAGTTGCCGCGCGGCCGTCTAGAACGCTTTCCTTGGCCCTCGGAAACCCCGCTGCCTTCTCTTTAAAACCCCGCCTGCTGCCCCTACTTCCATCCTTTCGCGCAATAAAACAAAAATAGTGGACAAGGCTCGAAATTCCACAACGACGAAAAGTGACATTGCCCTAATCTTGTGTCCAGACTCAAGATGCCCGCTGGCTCAGGGAGTTCCAAGAGCAAGTCTCATACCTGTGAAGACTGCGGCCAAGTCTTGTCTCGACAAGATCACCTGGAACGACATCGCCTAACCGCTCACTCAGAGCGTGGTGCATTCGACTCGGCCTGCACAGCATGTGGTAGAAGGTTTTCTAGGAGGTCAGTCAACGTTGCGGTGGTTGTTTTCGGCTGGGACTGACGTACCAAGGGATGTGCTTGTACGGCATTACCGCGTTCTGCACGGAATCCATTGCGAGCCTCGACCGAAAGGGCGACCAAGGAAGACATCCAAACAAGCACCAAACAAAGCGTACTTGACTTACACCTTTTGCATCTCCCATCGACTGACTCTGTAAAGATCTGCCCTTTCAGCCGATTCTGGGGCTCAGCCCAGCGTCGAATCCAGCAACAACTTCCCGCAGGAAAGGACTGCCTCCGAGCGCAGTCAAATTGCTTCGGAACAGGCGTCTGAGCTACCTTCCCAGATCGCCAGCGACACTCTCGACACACAATGGGAAATGCTTTTGAATGCAACAACGTCAGAACTGCACAATGCTGGCGGTGTAGCTCCAATCTCTGATCGCAATAACAACCGGTTGAATTTCTCCAATACTTTTCAACAAGATTCGGACCTTTTGAACTCATATCCTGGAGCCCAGCCGTTGTTTGATAATGGTTTCTACCCTTTTAACGGTAAGCATGCGGGTTGACGGTCCGTCTTTCGTCCTCCCTCCGGGAATGAACTGACGAAAGGTAGATTTCGACTGTAATTTCTCCCTTCTCAGTTGGATGAACTCTGAAACTCTGGCAAATACCTATAGCATGCCTGCAGACCTGAACATTCCCGATGTTCCAATGCAAGGCTTGGAGGATCCGAACAGGGCTGCGAGGATCCAGCAGACAACACCTGACAATATTAAAGCGTTGAATAACAATGTCATGGGGACTAATACTCAAGTCGACCTTTCGCTCGACAAGGGAGACTCGGTGGCATCATTTCCGAATATAAACACTTCAGCATTACCAACTCCGTCCGCATCCCACGATCCAAGTGCAAGCTCTCCTCTAGAAGAGGCTCCAGACTCTGTCTCGGTGGAGAGAGACACCAACACCTGGCCGTATGAATATCAAGCTGAAGGAGAGGAAGGAAGGATCACTTTCCCAGTTCTAAATCCCGAGGATCTCCGAAGCGCACAAAAGTACCACAGCGTCAGCGGCACCAGCTCTCCACGGAAGAACTTCCAGCTTCTCGGTACGTTCGGCAAACTAGACGATAAAAAGCTTTCAAGCATCATCCAGCTTCTGAGTCTACCTCTTGTACGAGTACCCTGGCAGGAGGATGTCGATTTGCTACGGTCACTACCCGGCCCTGACATTCTTCACCACTTCACGGATTTATACTTTCTCCATTTTCATGATGTGAGTTGAAAGTAGTGTCTGCCACGTGTCCCTTTTTCCCTTGCTGATAAATTTATGTTAGCTCTGGCCTATAATTCATAGGCCAACATTCAAGATATCCGACGCACCCACGATTCTGGTGCTGACAATGGCATGCGTGAGTTTTCCATTTCGGCCACGATTGTTGAGGTATCGGATATGGTTCTCAAGGCTGATACATGTCTACAGATTGGGGCGTGCTATTCTGGTCTCGATCGGTCTATTGAGTTCGCCGACACGCTTGCCGAGCTTTGCAGGCGCACGTCTGCTTGGATGGTCAGCTCCACCCCCTCAGCTTCGTGTGAGGGCGATTAACTTATGTTGATTTAGGGCGAGCATGACCCCCGATTCTTGCGATCTCCGTCTTATGGAGTATCACTCTTGCTGCAACATCTCCATGCTATGGGCTCAGGCTCGCGACGTCTTTTCGAGATGACTGATGCTTCTCGTTCGCGCCTCATCAGCATCGCGCGGCAAATGAATTGCGCCGGATTGCATGCCTCGCGCAACGACGCGGATTCCTCTGAGCGAGACACGTTTCAAACTTGGCTTGAGTGGGTGAGCAAAGAACAAATTAAGAGATTGGGATGGTTTTTATTTGTGAGTCTGCCTTATATTAATCCACTTTGTGTCTTTGTCAATTTTCATGATAAGTCAGGGAGGTCTGCAAAACCAGAGCTAACAAAGCCCCAAACCATAGGAGTTTGACTGTCTCTACTCCGCCTTTTCAAAGCAGAATCCGTGCACAAAGCTTGAAGAATTACCACCAGAGTTTCCTTGCGAACAGCTACACTGGGATGCGCCAACTGCATTTTCTTGGGCAGCCTGTCCATTTCAAACCGCTCCGCGAGGACCTCCAACCATGCAAACCATCAATAATTTCCTAGAGAAACCCAGCCCATCAATCATCAGCTCACTTGATAATATCGGAAAACGGTTGTTGATCCGATGCCTCGGCCAGCAGCTGTACGCTTGCCAAGAGCAGATGGACTCGAAACTGTACCAGATCCTCTGGCGGGACAACAACGGGCTGGAAGTCAGTCGTGCTGTTCGGTCTCAACTTTCCAGAGCCATCATTTCCGTGTACGAATTCAGTTGGGCCGATCATCCACGTCGCTACACCCTCCGCCATGCTCTTCGCATCGGTGTCGCCGGGCACTATAGCCACATCTTTGGTGCTGGAAAGATTGTGGACCTGGTCACTCGCGTCGCACGCAAACGGGCTTCAGGTCTTGACATGTCAAGACTGCCCAATAACACAGGGTTTGCGTCAAGCTCTACCAATAAAGCTACAGCAGTGGACGAAACCGCAGCAATAGCCGCATTTGGGGAAGAGCCAGAGATCATCAGGGAGATAATGTGGCATGCCTCACAGGTGTGTTACCTTCAGCGCCGCCACCCTTTCAACTCACCTCTCGAGCCTCTCTCGGTATTTCTGGCGGGGATCACCCTTTGGGCGACCTGCAAATACTTTTGCCCTCATCAAGCATCAATGCGCGTGGGACCCTCGATCCAGTTGGACGAGCCGTCCTTCTGCAGCTCTCAACGTGCCAGCCAGGCAGTCAAAGACTGGATAAAGAACGGCGGCAAGACTTTCCTAGAAGGTGTGGGTGATGTGCAAGATCCGGAAGCGCCCAGTCGAGTGCTTCAGCTCAGCGTGGATATGACTCGACGACTTAAAGTCTGGCAAATGGCTTCAAATGTGTCGGAAATCTTCGTCCGCCTCTTGCAAAGCGAGGAGCAGGAAGCTGCTCAACGCCACGAAACCAGCACATTTCAGCCACAATGCATGCAGAACTAGAGCAAACATCTGTCTGCGCTCGCTCCCATGTCAAATGATCACGAATCCTCGTCTCTGGGACTTTTACGATATGTTTCTCCTTCGATGTTTCGAAGTAATGTACCAACAAGTTAGAGAAAGGTTGTCCGGGATTGAAGCCATTCTTTCTCTCGATGGGACAAACCGAACGTGAAATAACTATGACCAGTACATGCAGGGGACAGTTGCTAGGCCGTCTTGCAAGGGCATGCTTTTCTCCGTTAAAATAGGAAACATGGCGTCTTCGGCCAGTAGTAGGCTTGGCCCCTACAAGTTTATCCGACGACCAATTGAAGAATTTTCATCCTAGATACGGTCCCTTCCTCGCAACAACTCGACTATTTCGCAGCACTTCCTTTTCTCTCGGTCTCTAATAGAGCAATGGTGTCGTCGTAGATCAGATCCATCTTACTCATTGTGGAACCGGGCCCTGATGGGAGGGGGCTATCCACCAATACCCTCCTAGTGGTGCTCTTCAACCTCTCCAGAACTGTGCCACCTTCATACTCGGCGTTCTCGACGAGCATGAGCATGGTCTCCGCCAGTTCTTCTGGAGTGGCAAAAACATCTGCGTCCGAAATGGCCTTCATTTTCTCAGGGTTGTTGCTCCACAACGGCGTCATGACCATGCCTGGGGCGACCGCGACCACTTTGATTCCAAACTCCTGGTGGAGAGGTGCTAGGGACCGCGTGAACGCGGAAACGGCAGCCTTCGCAGTAGAATACAGTGGCTGATTGAAGAGAGCATATTGAGCGGCCAGTGAAGAGATGTTGAGTATCACTCCCACCGTCTCGTTGGATTTTCTGCCTTTGGATCTCGTGATTTGATCCCGGATGGCCATCCGCGTGCCCTTGACGAGGCCCTGTACGTTGATGTCGATCGATTTGTAGCTCTCGGATTCCGTGTCCTTCCAGAAACTCGACCAGTCCTGTGCCAATCAGCATTAGTAATGGTCTCTCACCTCTGGCACTTGGCAGAAGGGACAAGAGCGAACCGGTTCAAAGACACCTGCGCCGTTGCATAGCACATCGATGGGACCCAGCTCGGACTTTGCGAAAGCAAACAGTCTCTCCAGATCCTTCCAGTTTGATACGTCCGTCTTGTGAAAGAGCACCTTGGTTGCTTTAGTCCCTTGCTGGAAATCTTTGAACGCTGGAGTCTCCTGGACATCGGCGACAACGACGTGTGCCCCATTACTGGCTAGCAATTTTGCAAATGCCAGGTTGATGCCTGCCCAGTTCGATAGCCGTCAGCGATTCGGAGACCTGGCCACAGGATGGCCTTGACAGAGCATTCGCATACCTGAACTTGCACCCGTCACAATTGCATTCTTTCCACGCACGGGGAACGACATTCTGTCTGGTCTTGTGAGATAACCTGTACTCCTGCTGTCAGATCTGGTCCCATCTACGCAATGGACTTGTTGAGCGACATGGCCTTAAAGTAAAGGCTAACGACGACGTTCTCGGGATATTGGTGTGCAGTTTCTCCACAGCCCAGATGCGCGTTGCGGGGGTTTTGATGAGGTTTGTGGGGAAAGGTCAAGTAGAATCTGTTGCCACTACAAAGTCCTTCCCTGATAACTGTTGAGAGAAAACACGCATTGAATTTGTGACCCGTTCATCCGCTGGCTTAGAAATGCAAAGACGCTTTCCTGCGAAGGTCCCTTGTTACTGTAGGGGGATTTGGATTGTTCAGGATAGTCTTAGCCCTTGTATGACGTGGTATACGAGGTACTCGGTTCTTGTACTAACGAGCTAGCAAGAGCGCATATTTTCGCAAGGCTAGTGTTTTGTGCCTTTTACTTGCTAGCGATAAGCCTAGTTGGCTTGTCATCACTCTTTTGGCATAGCTTTGTGAGAAAATGTCGAGTCTTAGAACACACTGACGGGTGCACAACATCGAGCGTGTTTAGCATGCAAAGGTATTTCAGGCACGTCCAAGTCTTGCCTCAATGCATACTGCGGTATTATCAAGCGGCTCATGTTCCTAGGCTACAATTTCGATGGCTTCCACCTCGGTGGCCTCTTTTCCTTGAACGCGGCCAATCCTTCACTCGAATTTTCACCTGCCATCATCTTCTCGTAGAACCTCTCATGAGTGTTTTGAAAGGCTCTTTCAACGCTGGGTGTCTCCCATGCCTCTCTCAATGCTGACCTCGTGATGATCATTGCGTCTGGCGATACCGCAGCGATCTCTCGTGCGATATTGATCGCCTCTTCGATAAGCGTCTCTGGTTTCTTCGCAATTCGGTTGACGAGATTATGCTGCAGTGCTTGCTCTGCAGTGATGGACCGTCCGCTGAGTGCCATTTCGCTGGCGACGTGAAGCCCCGCTGTCCGAATCAAACGAGGAAGACCTCCTCCGTAGGCGTACAGTCCGACTTTAGCTTCAGGAAGACCAAACTGCGCATTTCTGGTGGCAATAACCACATCACTGTCCACGCGTTAGGGATGTTCGACTCTTCCAACCATTTTCCGTGGATCATTCCGAGACGCACCAATTGAGGGCAATTTCCCACCCTCCACCCAATGCATAGCCGTTGACTGCGGCCACAACTGGCTTCTTCCCTTCCCTCCTGCTGAGCCCAGCAAATCCAGAGGCTGGGTGATTATATTTATACGGTTCAGCTTTCCATGAGTCGTCGCCAGACTTCTTAACCCGCTGCATCTCGATCAGATCCGAACCGACACAAAAGGCCCGATTCCCAGCACCTGTGACAATGGCAACACGTAACGACGGCTCGTTATCAAACCACTTGAACAAGGCATCCATCTGCCAATGAAGGGCGTATGGGATTGAATTCATCTGACGCGGACGGTTGATCGTTGCGAGCATAATATGAGCTTCTGGAAAAGTTACGTCGCAGCCATCGCATTTTGGAGGCGGCGATTCAAATGCTTCAAGGAAACCCATCGTGGTCGCAGTAACTGTAGCTTCAGTGAATGTCGATTTGCTCTCATCGAAGACGACAGGTTTTCGATAAATGAAAGACCGTAGCTCTAGATATTCGGAGTTCTCTACCGTTCCGGCTGGGCGGGGGTTATACTTCACCACAGCTAATGTGCTGAGTGCGGCCGAGGTGCGCCTGGCCAGGGTGCCAGGATTTCCCCGCCTCGAAAAGACAGCCGTGCAACATGTTTATTTTCCTTCCGAGATAGTCGAAATCAAAATATCTTTCCGTACGGGAACAGGCGGCGGGAAATCTACGGAGACACAAGTCATCCGACTCTGTTCAATTTAACAGGGCCCCGTTTGCAGATTTGGGACTTTCATCCACGTCCTTAGAGATTCCTCGCAAACAACGAATTATTCTCTATCCAAGCTCCTTCTAACTGGAGAACTATACAACGCTCTATAATCTAGCGCTCAGTGGAGATGGAGAGACATCCCTAACCAGCAGTTTCTCCACCTCGTAAAATGGTAGATATTGCATCAACACTGCCTTCTCCTCCGCGGGGCATGTCAACTTCGCTATTCCTGCGCCTCCTTCGGAAAGGACCTTTTTCAACGGTATCTCCAGCTTTTTATTGTTGGTATTGTAGGGAATCTCCCGCACCCAGAACATAAATTGAGGCACATGGCGGCGACTAAGATCCCTGGCAATTTGAGCGCGGATTTCCCTCTCCAATGAGACCGTGTTCGAGCCTTTTGCTGCTTTGAGAAACAAGAACACACGCTCACTTTCGTCCCAAGCTCTTTGCTGGCCAACGCAGATTGAGTCCACCACTCTGTCACGGAATTTCTGGTCGATGATGGAATATATTTCTCCGCTGCCGAAGCGTACGCCTGACGGGTTTAACACGCCATCGCTGCGACCAAGGATCACCCAGCCTTTAGTCTCTGGGTTCATCCTGATAAAGTCTCCGTGCCTCCAGACTCCCGGAAACGTTGAGAAGTATGAGTCGGTGTATCTTTTCTTGCCAGGGTCATTCCAAAACTTGACGGGCATATTGGGAAACGGCTTTTTGCACACAAGTTCTCCACTCTCGCCATGTTTCGCAGGCTTGCCATCTGGAGTGAAAATGTCGACGTCCGCCCCAAGCTCTTTGACCGTCATCTCACCTGCGTACCCTGGCATACCGATATGGCCCGCCAGGAAGTTGCCACAGAGCTCAGTACCACCAGAGAATGACATTTGGCATACGGGGCCAAATGCTTCTGCGAGCCACTTTGACTGAGGCTCAGTCAAGATTGCCCCAGCAGACAAGATGCACTTGAGGTTTTTGACGTAAGGCCTGGGGTTGACACCGGCTTTCTGGAGTTCGGAAAAGTATCTGGGGCCAGCACCCCAAGCCGTCACCCCTTGCCCCAGCACTGCTGCAAGTTGTTTCTCCGGGGTTGGATAGAATGGGGACCCGTCGTACAGGACGACAGTAGTTCCGCAAAACATTGCCGATATCATGATATTCCACAGCACCCAGCCAATCCCTGCATAGTGGTAGTGTACGTCATCGGGACCGAAGTTTTTGTGAAGGAGACTCTCTTTCTTTCCATTGACAACCAAGCCTCCGTGAGAATGGACTATGCCTTTCGGAGTGCCCGTGGTGCCCGAAGAGAATGCGATCAAAAGTGGTTGGCTGAAAGGTACTTGATCGAAGTGAAGGGGCCTCCCGGTCCCACGCTGTCGAAAGTCGTCCAAAGGAACCCATCCGTCAGGGAGAGTTCCAGAAATGCAGATGACCTGTGCGTCTGCTTCCTTCTCGATCATTGAGAACACCTTCATAATTCTGGGGGAGATGTTGTGTCTCTTTCCGTTGTATTGGTAGGATGTCTCTGCAAACACGATCTTTGGGCGGACCTGGCCCATTCTATCAAGCAACACTCTCTCTCCTGCGTCCGTTGCGAATGCAGAAACTATTGCTCCGACAGATGCTGTAGCCAAGAAGATTGCAAGAGACTCTGGTGAGCTGCCTCCGATAATGCAAACAACGTCTCCTGTTGAGATATTCGATGCTCTCATGGCATCTGATAATTTCCGGACACTTTCATTCAGCTCCTTCCAGGTAACCTCCCGCGGGGAATCCAAGTTTTCTTCGCTGAGATATCGTATGGCCACACCTGCATCTGACCTGCAGAGCAGATTTTCCGCATAATTGAGACGTGCATCCTCAAAGAATGTGGGAAACTGATCAATCCTGAGTGATTCGTCGACGGCTTTGGTAGGGTGTACGGAGGCTTTGACGTCCAGAAATCTCCACAATGCCATCCAGAAGTCGTTTGGCCTTTCAACTGAAAATCGATGGAGATCATGATAGTCTCGTAGCGAAAGACTAAGCTCAGAATTTATTCTCTTCCGGAAGATGTCGAAATTGGTTTCCAATTCAGGAGGGGGAAGATAAACCAATTCGGGCGCCATCACTAGTTTTCGGGAGCGTTGTTGAAGGGGTGCTTTGATATCGATAATCCAGTTCTCTGAAAGACAATAAAGATTCAAATACTTGGTGATAAAGCATGGAGTGAAAGGAGTAGTAATGTTAGAGCTTATAGCCAGACCCTTCGACGTAGGTTACCCGCGCATCTAACGCCACGCCTGGCGTTCAATATCTACATACTGCGATGTATGAGTTGATTCTCGATCTTGACTCTCCATTGCGAAACCCCGCGGTGCATTACCACACAGATTGGCCAGTGCACCGAGATCTTTGCCACCAGAGTTGGGCACTCCGTTTCCGCGTGAGATAGAGTGGGAGAATTATCGTCCCCATAGTAACGGCAAGATAGGTCCTAGGCATAGCATATGGTAAATGGATATCGGCTCTGAAACCTGAGGCTTCGTACCTATGGAAGAAATTAATCCCCACCACAACCCACAGCATGTAATTCAATGTAGTGCACATAGGAACGCAAAGTAACGCATGATCTCGTGGATCCATTATGCAACGTCCAGGCCAATAAGCGCGTTAGCGCCATGGGACTGTGTGTTGTGAGATCTATCTGGACTTTATAATTGTTTGAACTTCGCAGAGACATTCGGCGAGGCTCTAACTGCCTTGCGTAGAGCTAAAGGTTGAGAACGATGGCAACACTTGGACTAGATCTGGCATCGAAGAGGCTGCGGAAACGTACCGACTACGGCTACCATCTAGACTATCGATTGCGCTGGTAAGTGATTGCATCAGTTTACACCCTCATGGTCACAACTCATCGGTACCAGGAACGACAACGATATTTTCGGTCATATGAACAATCCCAACTATGGAGTGTTGGCCGATAGTATCATCAATGAATACATGATCAAGGAATGCGGGTATACAGTGAACAAGCACGAGCAAGCCGCAATCATTGCCAACACCTACTTTGACTATTTCGGATCCGTCAGCTATCCAGACGTGCTCGACTGCGGGTTGCGGATTGTCAAGCTGGGCAAATCGAGCGTCATGTACGAAGTGGGGGTTTTCCGACGAGGTGAGGAGGACATCAAAGCTGTGGGAGGCTCGACACACGTCTTTGTCACACAAACCGATGGGCATCTGGGAAAGCCTGCCAAGGGTGGCATGCCGGAAGAGATGAGACAAGGCTATGAGAGGTTGATCAACATGTCCAATTCGCGTTCAACTCTCTAGCGCTGCCTATGGGTTACGACTCTGCGGAGTATTTTCTGGTCGCACCCACTTAGCCCTTCTCGATGTGAGATAGACAACAATGTGCGTACCTTGCAGGTGACAAAACCCCCTGCAACAAATTCTTGGTCATGCCACTGGACACTTGAGAAGTTACCAAACATTGTCAAAAACTCCAACTCTCCATCCTTGAGCCTTAACTTCCCCGCTTCAAATCGTGCCGAAAACCCCCAGCGCCGTTCCTATTAAACCCCACTGGCGCAAGGCTGAAGTCCCCTATTCGACTACGACTTGTGGGGAATTCCAGCCAATCGTATCTCTTGAGAGCCTTGTCTGGACCGATGGCGAATATTCATTTCAGTGTGGTTTAAAGAAAAGGGGGGATGCCTGTGGCAGTTTGAGACACGACATTGCTCTTGACTTCTCTACACTTTGCTTTTTCGTCTTGTTCGTTTGAGAGACAGTTGTTCAATCTCTCGTATCGTCGCTTGTTCAGGAAAATGGGCTCGATTAACCCTACCAAGTCATACGATGTTGTTGTCGTTGGTGCTGGCTTCAGCGGCATGTGGCACCTCTATCATCTGAGAAAAGAGAGATTCTCGGCCCATGTGTTCGAAGCGGGCTCTGACTATGGCGGGACTTGGTACTGGAACTGCTACCCAGGCGCGAGAGTCGATACAGAAATTCCTGTTTATCAGTTCACCGAGAAGACCTCAGTGGATGATTGGAACTGGACTCAACGATACCCCGGACGGGATGAGATTCAGCAATATTTCCACCACGTCAGTCGCTTGTGGGACCTGGATCGCGATGTCACCTTCAATTCGCAAGTCACGTCATTGGAATGGGACCCACCCAACAAATCTTGGCTTGTTGAAATTGGGGGGTCGGGAGAGATCTTCCGCGCACAGCATATCATCATGGGTACGGGATTTGCAGCCAAACCGTATATTCCGCCTTACAAGAGCATCGAAGCTTTCCAAGGAGCCAAGACTCATTCGGCAAGATGGCCAATGGATGGTAGTCTCGATGTCAACGGGAAGCGCGTTGCTGTTATTGGAACGGGTGCCAGTGGAGTGCAACTTGTGCAAGCAATCAGCAAGGTTGCTTCTCATCTCACCGTTTTTCAGCGGACACCAAATATGGCTCTTCCAATGGGGCAGGACGAAATCAAGGAGGCCGACAATCAGAGGCTCAAGCAGAACTTTCAAAACATTACGCAGAAAATCAGCACAACTTATGCAGGCTTCCTTTACGATTTCGAGCCGTCAAACGGGAAAGACGCGACCGAAGAACAGAGAAATGAGCTCTGGGAGGGACTCTTCTACCGTGGTGGCCTACACTTCTGGCTTGGAAACTACTTGGATCTTTTCGAAGACCGAGAGGTTAATGCCGCAGCTTATCGCTTTTGGAGGAAGAAAGCGCTCGCCAGAATCACCAACGCCGAGGCGGCTAAGATACTCGCACCAGAAATACCCCCTCATCCCTTCGGTGCTAAGCGCGTCAGCCTCGAACAAGGATATTTCGAATGTTTCAATCGCGATAACGTCACTTTGATTGATGCGAGCAGAAATGGGAATCCCATCTCCGAGTTCACAGCTGAAGGTATTATCACAAAGGATGGTGTTGAGCACAAGTTTGACGTTGTCATCTTCGCAACTGGCTTTGACGCCATCACGGGATCTATGACCAAAATCAACATTCGTGGCAAGGAGGAATCTATCCGTGAGAAATGGGGTAAGGGAGTCTATACACACCTCGGAATGACCACCCATGGATTTCCGAACTTCTTCTTTGTCTATGGTCCACAAGCCCCTACAGCTTTTGCTACAGGCCCGGCGTGCACTGAATCTCAGGGTTCGTGGATAGTGGAATGTTTGAAGTTCCTCCGGAACGAGAACTTGAGGTCGATTGAGCCAACGAGAGAAGCGGAAACCCAGTGGCGGGAGCATGTGAATGATGTTACCGGTAAGAGTCTGTTAATTGAAGCGGATAGTTGGTATTTTGGAGGAAATATCCCGGGAAAGCCAAAGGAGGCACTCAACTACATGGCAGGACTGCCCGAATATAGAAGAAGGATCTGGGAGAGTGCAAAGTCAAGATATTCCGGTTTCATCCTGGAATAAGTCTGGCTGGAGCTGCCTCTGCCATCAAAAAGAAAGAATTGGTAACTTTGTATGGAGAACTTGCAAATGGTATTTTAGATCGCCATGAATGGAAGAGACTGAAGCATCTCGTTGTGTCAACTACAATCTAAGCTCTGGGTTCGAGAATGTCGCCCAACATAGGGTCATACAGTACCTTGCTGGACCTTGATTGTCTGTCTAGACTGAAAATGCAAAGCCACCTTGAAAACAGGTCTCAACAGCTTGAACAGCCTCGGCAACAATTTGCGAAACACGCAACATCCGCTCCTCCATCACTGTCACATAAGTGTACCTTTACAATCCCCACCAGATACCAAGACAATTCCCCGCATATTGTTTGGAGCAAGTATATTGGAGATTTCTTAATTTCAAGCAGCAGAACCCTCGACGACGAAGTCTTCCTCGGGCTCTTCACATTGATTGCTCACGTAGGCATTAAATTCTTTGTGCTACCAGGTCAAGCAACGAATCTCGGCCATTTCTGACTCCACGGCATAATCAAATCCATCAGCAAACTGTCAATCAAGGATCTTGGGCAGATTAATTCAGGGAAAAGTCATGGCTTCATTGCTCGATGGTGGCATCGCCTTCATAACGGGAGCCGGCTCTGGTAAGGCGACGTCTTTCGAATTCGTAATTGTCTCTCAACATCCTGGAGGCTAACTGGACAACTCTGTTCCAGGAATTGGCAGAGCCACAGGCAAACAGTTCGCGCACTACGGGGCCAAAGGTTTAGTGTTGACCGACATCAACGAAGCCGGGCTCAAACAGACCAAAGAGGAGATTCAAACGCAATACCCGACAGTCGAGATTGAAACGATACAAATGGACGTGACGAGCGAGTCGTCTATCATATCCGCCCATAAAGCAGCAGTCGAACGTTTCGGGCGTATTGACTATGCCGTCAACAACGCCGGAACTCCAGGTTTCATGATTGCCAGTGCGGAGTCGAGCTTCGATCAATTCAAGTTTGGAATCGACGTCAACCTGTTCGGTGTTTGGATGTGTCAACGCGAGCAATTAAAGCAAATGGAATCCCAGCAGCCTAATCAGAGGTACTATCCCACCCCTATCGACCATTTCATATGCCGTATCACGATACAAAAGATATCGCAAGCAGGTGTGACTAACAAATAGACCTTGGTCTCAGAGGCGCAAAAGGCTCGATTGTCAATCTCTCGTCTATCTATGGTCACACTTGCGGGAAGAACACGACATCTTACTGCGCTGCTAAGCATGCTGTCCTTGGGATGACGAGAAGTGTAAGACTACCACTATCTTCGGATCATTGTGCGGGATCTGCTGGAAAGACCTCTCACGAATATTTCAACTAACGAAGCGGATTTTCCAGGACGGAGCCAATTACGCTAAAAGCGGCATCCGGGTTAATGCAGTCTGTCCGGGATACACCGACACTCCTATGATCCGAATGCCCGGCGCTGGCTCTTCGGTGGGAATGGACGACTATGTCAAAGTTTGTCCCATGGGCCGTCTGGGAGAAGCACGAGAGGTGAGTCGGGAACTGGGAATGGAAACAACAATTTCCCTATGACGACCTGGGAAGCGGAGCAACCCCAGAACTGACGCTTATAGATTGCCGATGTCATTGTGTTTTTGTCGTCTCCCATGGCTAGCTACGTGACGGGGCAAGATATCCCCGTCGACGGGTACGTATTGGCACCTATATATGTGACGCTCGAAGTTGACTTTAATAGCGGATTCCTCATCGTTTGAACCGCTCTGGTGTAAAAGTAGATTCCTGATATCTCAATGCTTGAAAGCTAGGGGATAGATACTGGGAGGACTTGGCAGAATAGGAACATCACACGAAGATTACACAGATTGTGTGCTAAAACCAAAGCTCAGATCTTGCATAGTCAGCGCATCATATTGGCGACACCAATAAGAATCTCGAGAGAACAAGGTATGGGACTGAATTGACAGACGTGGGTTTCGCGGTTTATATAGTTCCTCTATATACGTCGCACGGCGTATGTCGAGCTCGGTGCTCGTTTCCACATCCAACAGAATGTTTCAACTCCGTGCTATATGTACTTTTGAGTATCGATCTTCATCCAAAGACCAGTCCCGTCTTGTCGTTGCTGATGTCGCAGACAAGAAATGCTTTGGAAAACATTCCGCCTGCGATGAGTCTCTTGTTGTAAGGATCGACCGCAGCCCCGGTCAAGACGCTCAACTGCGAGCCGTCATCCCAGAATAGCAACTCCGGAGCATACCCTTTTGATTTGTCCAGTCTGATCACTGCAGACTCGCACAGGGTGCCGTAGTCGAGGCCGCCAGGTCCAAAGCCACGTTTGAACAGGGTGACCAGGTTGGGGAAAACTATGGGCCAAGTATCAGCAGAGCATCTTGCAGTTTGACCGAGATGAAAGCGCCTCCAATACTGCGACTCCTCGTGGTTGAGATTCTCGTCTCGTCTCGGTTACTTACCTGGAACAACAATGTCTCCGTTGGTGGGAATTTCAGCTAGATTGTCCGGAGTGGCTCCGAGTCTCTGCCAGTGTTATCAGCGACGAATAACGGGATGTTGGCTCCTTTCCGTTGACGTACAACTTTTCTCTCCAGCACAAGTTCCTTTGTCTCCGGATCAACACTATATACGATTGTCGTACCCTCGTATAGGTCGTTGACTAGAAGAGTCTTGCCATCTTCCGTCAAGAGAATACCGTTCGCATACTGGAGGTTATCCGACACTTTTCGGCAAGTGGTCTTCGAGCCTGAGCCGTCACAATGAATGACCCAAGAAGCCCACCGGAAGGGCGCGTATTTGTCCTCAAGACTTCTCAAGAGGCCGTTGTAGTAGTAGTGGTCATTGGTGCTGAAGAATGATCTAGACACCAAATGTTCAGAACAGAGTCTGCCAGCATCCGGGAGACTTACAGAGGGCCAGAAGGGGTCACTGCATTTGGCGTTTTCAACTCAGGGTGACTGATGTCCTTGACAAACTCGAGCACGTTTGTGCCAAGCTTGTGCGAGAAAATGGTGATCGATTCACCTTTGCGGCCATGGTTCACGGCAAACAGGTGTATCTTTGAAGGCAATGGTTAGGGATAATGGGGGCATACTGGCATGATGATTTCCTACCTTCGAAGGATCGTCTTTGAACCTCCAAATATCGATCCCGTGAAGGACCAAGTCACCATCCCAGCCTTTCACTTCCAGTCTCGTGGTCTTGTTTCCCTGTTTGATATTCTGGTGAACAATCGTCCAATGCACCGGCTCTGTGACCCAAAACCCTGCCTTACCTTAATGTCATACTTCAAGAAATACTCGCGAAAGTCTTTACGTTTGGACGTCCAGTGGTTATTTATTGGTGGATAGAACTGAGACCGTCCTACTGGGTCCCCACAGGCTATACAGATGATAATCAGCACATTGCATAGGGTTGGGAGGTGCCAGCTCACCAAGAAATGCCGTGTTGGTCTCATGGTGGATTTTGACGTCTTCACAGGTTTGGCCAGCTTGGGACAGTCAGCAGGGTAATCGGCAGGGAGGACAAGATTCTTAATCGAGGGACTCCAGGCTCACAAGGATCTGTCCAGCAATGCTCATTGTTGAGACCCCCGTGACCAAGGTATCGGCTTTTGGCATCCCTGCTTTGAACGCGGCCAAAGTAACGGTCTAGCACTGTGGTAGGGCTCGCTAGCAAGAGCGCCAGAAGGAGAAATCCAAATCCACCAACCGCCGCCACCATCCAATTGCCCTTCCATCGCTGTGCAACAGTCGAGCTGCTGGAATTCGACATGATACTGATGGTGAATTGTTACTGGTGTTGAAATTGGTCACCTTGGTTGCACCCGCCGCATATACTATTAAGCCAGGCTTAGAAATGTGCACGGAGTATGGGAGAAGGAGAGAAAGAAGCCACTTTCTGCTACACCTAATACCACACCGAACTATTCATTGCAACACCTGTCAAAGTCTCCTACTGCATAAAGTGCACTTCGTCCGAGAGGGTCCTGTTGTGGTATCGCTTCGAAAAACTCCGCAGAGAATTGTGGAGATTCACTCCCTCGGTTGAGCATTTCCCCATATTCGCCCCACGACGCCTTCTTGCGGAGTCGGACCAACATGTTCGTTAGCACATAAAAGGTCGCGATGCATGCCCAGCTTGTCACAAGTTTCATTGACCAACTAGGAAAACAACCGCACGTCAGGTTTCCGAGAGCCAAACATGACATCCATCGAGTTTCCTCCCATCCCCGAAGGCCAATTCGAGCTATACGCCGACGTGAGTTTTGCCCGGGCGTCCTCTTTTAGCGTGACCGATCCTCGTTGACACAATGGGACAGCTTTACGCCAAAGAAGGTCGCGCGGATGACCTTGAGCGATACCTCCGGATTCTGGTTCGCCTGACCAAGTCGGAACCCGGGGTGCTCGAGTACGCCATTTCCCGCGACGACGAAAACCCCAACCACTTCCACGTCTTCGAACGCTACACCGGGAGAAAGGCGTTTGAGGAGCACGTCGCGGCGCAGGAGTTTGTGGACTTTGCCAACTCGGGGGCCCTGGCACAGCCCCCGAAACCAAAATTCCTCCACGCATTAAAGCCACTTTGAGCCAGGTGGTATGGATCGGTCATGGAACTGGCATTGCGGAAGGGCTGAAGTCGCCAAAGGCACCGAAGTAGAATTCAATGCCATTTTCGAGGCAGATGTGGAGCAAAGTTGTAGAACAATGACATTTCGTACACACCGAATACCAATTTGGCCATCTCGAGTGGAAAAGATCCGCTGACTTGCGGTTATATGGGTCGAATTGTACCACCTGCATCGTGCCTTTGAATCGAAGGCACATGGATGATCCATTTCTTTGCACCGAGTCGTGATTTCCACGCCGGCAGAAAGGAATCTTTGCTGCACAGAATGATCAATGCTCGAGCGGGGGTTTTACGTGTCCGTCCATGATGCACTGCACAGCCATCAAGCTAGCGCCTTTGCGCCCGTAGGCAAATGTCTGGTGCTCCAAAACAGAGCCATGAAAAAGCAGTGTCAAAATGCTTCAGACCCTCACACGGAATCCCCGCCATGATAAGAGACTGAGCGCTAGCGCATTCTGGGGAGAACGGAGTCCTGCTCAGAGGAACGTATCTCGAGCTCAGATTCCGCGGTACAGCCTCGAAAAAGATGGACACAGGAAAGTCCACTGAGAATTCCCACCTCCGTAACCCCAGAAGCCAACCCGCGAGTAGTCGTGGGGTGGACCATGTGTCGCAGTCGTGGGGAGGGACCCAGACCACGCTCTACTCCTGGGGGCAGCTGTGCGGAACCCGCGAGAATACTAACATCCCAATCAAAGCTTGTTTCGTAAGAGCTATTGAAGAATAGGGGGCAAGCGTTCGTTACTGTAGCCAATGGCAACCTCCAGCACCATATCAGCCTCCTGTTCGAGCTCTATACAGGTCCCACTAAACAGCTGCTTTCTGAGCGTTCCTCGTGGGGTTTCAGTGATACAATTTCGCGTAGCGATGATAGAATTTTGATCGTAGCACATCTTATATAATGCAACGACAACATGCGTTTCTCGAAGGCAAACTATTTGCTCCCAGCTTGCGATTAGGAGAGAGTTGTTGCATCCTGTTGCGAAGATGGCTCTCTCTGCTTCGATGCTTCGATTTCTGGTAAGAAACTTACCAGACCATTCCCGGCGCGAGACATTGACTGGCTTTCCAGATTGTGGTCTTCGTTGCCCTCGGCAGCGTGACCTATGGCTACTGTGCCAGCATCATCGGGACGACTCTCGGCCAGCCCTCCTTCATATCCTATTTTGAACTCGACACGCGACCAAACGCGAGCGACCTGATCGGAGCCACCAATGGACTCTTTCAAGTCGGCGGTCTCTTCGGGACGTTGTCTTGCATGAAGTCTGCCGACTGGCTGGGTCGCCGCAAAGCATTGTTTGTAGCGAGTATCGTTACTACCATTGGAGGAGCGTTGCAGGCAGGCAGCGTGCATATCGGCATGTACATTGTGGCCCGCTTGATAACTGGACTTGGGATTGGTGAGTTTGACTCGGACTATTTTTCTTAGTAAAAAAGTGATGGCCTTGCCCTCAAGAGTCCTAACATGCAACAGGGGCTCTCGTCACGCTCGTACCCCTCTACCAAAGCGAGGTCGCACCACCAAAAATCCGTGGGATGCTGGTCGGCATCCACGGAGTGATGATCTGTATCGGCTACACCTCCGCCAGTTGGATCGGTGTAGGGTTCTACTTTGTCCAGGCAGCTGGAGCTCAATGGCGTATCCCACTCGCCGTACAAGCTGTCTGGCCTGCATTACTGGCTATGGGAGTGCTATTCCTGCCAGAGTCGCCCCGATGGCGTACGTTTCACTTTCTCTTGTCGTTTGGAGAAGACTCGGTGTATTGATCTGGAACAGTGCTTGACCGCGACCGCTTCGACGAGGCGTATTCATCCTTCAAAAGAGTGCGAGCCGAGACCTCGGACAGTTTCCTGAACGATGAAGACGCCATCCGTGCCGACTTCACTTTGCTGCACTCGCAGATTTTGGCAGAGAAGCAAGAACACCTCTCGACCTTGGATTTGTTCAGGTTGCCGGGATATCGCAAAAGAGTGGGCATCGGCTTCATCATGATGGTGGGAGCCCAGACGACTGGAACGCAAATCATCAACAGTGAGTCCTAACTGCACTTGGCTCGAGATGTTTTCTTCCTGATGGAGCTAATGAGAGACCAGATTATGGGCCGATGCTGTATGCCAATCTCGGCTTCGATACCGTTCGACAGCTTATCATTCAAGCTGGCTGGATTTCCGTGTCTCCCTTTGGCAATGGCATCAATGCCCTGATTGTTGACAAAGTCGGCCGCGTTAAGATGTTGAGTATGTCAAGCCCCGCATTCGCCATGTCTCGGGATATGTCTGACTGTTGCTAGTAATTGGAATGTCGGGATGTGTGCTAGCTCTCGTTGGCGAGGTCATCACACTGTCCCAGTTCCAGGAACACGGCAGCCAAGGTGCCGCCAGTGCCGCAGTCTTCTTTCTGTTCTTGCACGTTGCCATCTTTGCTAGCACCATTGACGCGACATCTTACATCTACGCGTCCGAAATATTCCCAACACCAGTGAGAGCAAAAGGGCTGTCGCTGTCCATTTCCGGATTGTTCCTCACGGCATTGGCATTGCTGCAGGGCGCTCCCACCGGCTTTGCGAACATTGGATGGAAATACTACCTGGTGTGCATTGGTGCCACATCGGCTGTCATCGTTGTGGTATGGTGGAAGTTTCCAGAGGTAAGATTCTTCTTCAACAAACATTTTGCCGAATGTGACTGACAGTCCTCAAATCTCAGACTAAGATGATGTCCCTTGAGGAAATTGGGGCCCTCTTCGCAGACTCGTCAAAGACAGTTGACGAGAAGGCGAGTGCCAAAGCGAGACGCAACTCCTCGGACAACGAGAGCGAGAAGGACAGCAGTCAAATCGAGGTGGAGCGTGTACAGACATGAGAGCATGCCCATGACAGATTGTTAAGGGAGGCCCTGCACGAGATCACAAAGTCTCCCTGCTATATTGGGCGAGCCGTCCATCAAGCAGGCTGACACGATTCGAGATATTCAACTCATAGACTTTATTCTCTAGATGTGTGGCGCTCATAGACTGGACAGAGAGCCAGGATTGTGCCGAAGATATGCATATAGATGGCCCTTTAGGTCTCAAGTCAAGGGAGCGTCCTGCTCCATTTATATTGGCCAGGCTCGCTAGGACATGCATTCGGGGATGCACAGGCCACTTCCCGTGCATCCCAATGAGAGTGATCCTTTGCAATAGTGCCACTATCACGCGAGCGGGCTTCGTTCTACCCCTCACTCGCGATCGCCCAGATCATCGCTTTGTCTAGAGATCTCTCCAATTTGAAGCATTTTCCCGAGACATGGCCGAGCATCTTACGAGGTCTCCCCGCCTTCGCAGGGCGATGACGAATGCCCCGAGGGGTGTGTGATTCGGGGCACCCACGGGGAGACAAGATCGATCTTTAGATATAACAGACGTGGTCGATCAGTGAAATCTCTAGAAATCAAGCCTTCTCACGATGAGACTGTCGACCCGAGTGACCGTCCACATTCTTCACGACACAGGCGCAACCTAGGCGAACCTACAAGCCATCCAACATGTCTAACAACACGCTCCCACCGTTCCCGTCAGACGTGCCGGTGGCTGACATCGCGACGGTCGATTTCGACCTCCTGGCCCAAGGAGACGCGGAACAGGCCCGGATCCTGCTACACTCGTGCCAGAACTACGGCTTCTTCTACCTGTCCAACCACGTGGACGCGCGGTTCATGTTCAACCTCGCCGACGGCGTCTTCTCGCTGCCGCTGGACGAGAAACTCGCCTACGACATGGGCACCACGGGCCACTACTACGGCTACAAGCGGTCAGGCGCCATGTTCGTCGACGACAAGGGCACCAAGGACCACAGCGAGTTCTACAACGTGTCCAAGGACGAGGTGCTGGGGATCCCGCAGCCGCCGCCGGCAGACGGGACGCCGCCCGCGTCGGTGTCGGGCCATCACCCGCAGGTGGTGCTGGACCGCTTCGAGGAGCTCCAGACGTTCATGAAGTCGTGCCACGCCGTCGTCTACGCCATCACCACGTCCCTGGGCAAGTCGCTGGGCTTGCCGCGGGGCCTTCTCGAGTCGCTGCACGAGCTGGACCGGCCGTCCGTCGACCAGGCGCGGGTCACCTGCGCGCCCCCCGTCCGGCCGGCCGAGACGATCACGCTGGGCGAACACACCGACTTCGGCAGCGTGACGGTCCTCTTCAACCAGCTCGGCGGGCTCCAGGTGCTCGCGCCCAACAAGCGCGACTGGGAGTACGTGCGGCCGCGGCCGGAGTGCGCCGTCATCAATCTGGGCGACAGCCTGATCAAGCTCCTGGGCGGCCGGCTGTACAGCGCGGTGCACCGGGTCGTGGTGCCCCCGGGCCAGCAAGGGGAGTGCATGCGCCACAGCGTGGTCTACTTTTCGCGCCCGAACTCGAGCGTCAAGCTGCGGGACCTGTTCCAGTACCCGACCGCAGAGGACGTGGCGGCGCTGGAGAAATCGTCCGGCGAGACACTCCTGAACGCCGACGAGTGGGTGAAGCAGCGGGCGCACAACTGGAACACCGCACAGTACAAGGGCAAGGAGTCGTACAAGCTGAGTCGCGGCACCGAACACAATCGCGAGTGGGATTCCGATCCCGCCAGGTTGAATCAGCGGCGCCCCAAGGCGGTCGAGGCTGTGTGAACGCCTTGGGCCTTGGGGTTGGTGGCTGCTTTATGTATAGTCTTCGATATAGTCAACTACCAAGACAACTCGGGGGCCTTTAACCGAGATTTCCCTCATTCTCACATGCCAAACTCTACTGCGTTTTACTCGGCGCGGTGCCCGCCCTAGAGACGGGGTCTGTACGAGTACAGGAGGTGCATCAAGCCACCACCCCGCTTTTCGCCTAAAAGGAGGAACAGGGGCCGAGTAGTAATATACTACGAGTACATTTAACAATTCGTATAGAAGAACTCGTTCCAAGGCAGTCCGGCCCGTCTCGGATGCAGCACCCTGAGTAAGTAACCCACCGCACGACCAACAAATGCCCGAGTCCTCCTCGTAAAGCGATTTCCCAGACCGCCTGGAGCTCGAGCAATATGCTCCCCCTCCCTCCAATCGCCATTGACTGGCGGCCGAAGCAATAGAGTTGCAGCTCTCCCATGCGCATTACATCACGCGCATCCGGACTTTTGGGCCAATTGCAGGCGCGTATCGCGTGAGGAGCCCGCGCGGAACAGAGTTCGAGATGCCCTTCTTGGTAGTCTCGGCGGTGTTGAGCCACTCGTCGCATTCTCTCAGCTCAGCTTGGTCTCCTCTCGGAGGCAGACGGCTCGAGTACGAGCCCGTGTCCCTGTCCCAGTAAGGCAGACTCGTTCCCGGCGCGTGGTTCGCGGTATTTCATCTCTGCAGCTACGGCTCGATTAAGGGAATGAGCACTACGTATTGCTGCTTGTTCCTTGCCATTCCTGCCCTTCATTCTTCTCTCCTTCTTTCCCTTCTTCACCTGAGCAGACAAGTCAGTAAACCCACAGAATAGGAACAAAATGACCGAAAAATCAGTACGGGTCGCAATGGGCGATCGTCGACCGCATCTTCGCGCCCTGGTTGATATGGGAAGGTTAGTCACACAGATAGTAGTAGCAGCATTGACTGAATTTGCTGGATTCGGAGCTCCAGCAATAGCCCTGCGAAATGGGTTCCCTTCACACAAGTTCCGGGATTGACTTAGTGTGCCATCTTAGCAACGGGATCCGATTCTCTGTCTCGGACCTGTCACCGCCCACGGCGCGAACGCTGCCGACGGTGCATTTCCACCGATCCAACATCTCCCTGTACGATGCACAGTTCGACTCCAAGGGCGGGAGGATCCCGATCCCGCCCTCCATCATCCGAGCCGTGGTCGCCGCGCTGATGCGGTTCAAGGTCATCTGCGACGACCTGGGCGTGCCGCAGACCCAGATCCGGGTCATCGCCACAGAAGCCACGCGTGAGGCGTTGAACTCGTCGGAATTTCTCGCCGCCATCCACGAAGCGTCCGGCTTGGAGGTCCACATGCTCCCCAAGGAGGAGGAAGGCCGGATTGGGGCGTTCGGGATAGCCAGCAGCTTCACCTACGTCAAGGGCCTGGTGATGGACCTAGGCGGAGGGAGCACGCAGATCAGCTGGATGATCTCTCGCGAGGGGCGGGTGGAAATGAGTCCCAAGGGCGCTTTCAGCTTCCCCTACGGAGCCGCGGCGCTCACTCGCGCGCTGGAAAGTGCCAAAGCAGGCAAGTCGAAGGAGGAGGCCGACAAGGCCATCGCCGAGATCAGGGCGGAGATGAAGAAGAACTTCCTCAATGCGTATCGCGAGCTCGACATTCCGCAGGAACTGATTGACGTTGCCAGGCTCTACGGGGGATTCCAGCTCTATCTGTGTGGCGGGGGCTTTCGCGGCTGGGGCTACCTCCTCCTTTACCAGAATCAGGTACATGGGCACCACTATCCCATCTCGATCATCAACGGCTTCATAGCAGATAAAGCCAGCTTCACAGACACCGAGAAGCTGAAGGAGGTTGCGCGCACCGCGCACCGGATCTTCCGCGTGTCAGATCGCAGACGTGCCCAGGTCCCGGCTGTTGCGTTCCTGGTCAATGTGCTGGCGGAAGCAATCCCGTTCGGGATCAAGGAAGCACAGTTCTGTCAGGGCGGTGTCCGTGAGGGTGTGCTATTCCAAGAGCTACCGTACAACGTCCGGAGACAGCACCCCCTAGAAGTGGCCACTGCGCGGTTCGCCAAACCATCCGCCCTGGCCATGGGCGATCTATTTCTGTCTGCCATCCCGCCGTCCACGAGCGGGGAGCCGAGATCGTTCCCCCGGTCCATCTCGACGGAGGTCATCCGCTCGCTGGCGAACGTCTTCTTCGAACACTCGGACCTCTCCAAGGAGTCTTCCTCGAGCGCCGCCCTGTACAGCACCTCCACCGGCATCCTGGCCTCGGCCCACGGCGTCTCTCACACCGACCGCGCGCTGCTGGCGCTCATGTTCGAGGAGCGGTTCGAAGGCGAGCTGCCTCCGCGCGAGTTCGACTACAAAGAATCACTCCGCCACCTCCTCACGCCGGAGCAGGTCTGGTGGTCGTGCTACATCGGCCGAGTCGCCATGGTTGTCGCCCAAGTCTACCCGGCCGGGATCATCGACGAGACGAACCCACGGGTCCAGATCTCTGCGCGATGGGCGGCGGGCCTGGGCAAGGACGGGAACAAGGATGGCCTGGAACTGACTCTCTGGGTGTCCAAGGTTCCCGGCGACCCATATCTCCTCAAGGACACGATGCAACGCGCCCTGCGCGTCATTGAAAAGGTGGGCAAGCGCAAGAACTGGATCGGAGGGAAGGAGGGCTGGGGCATCAAAGTCAAAGTCGTCGTGGAGGAGAAGGATCTACAGCGGGAGCAACAGCAGAAGCTGCCGCCACTGCCCGAATGCGAGCAAGAGGAGGTCAGAGAGGAAGGGGAGGAGGAAAACGAGTGGCAGATGGAGTGAAGCCGAGCCTCGCGATCTCCAACACACATCTCAGGCTCTCCCTTCGGCATAGGGTCACTGATTGACAGAGGCAAAGCCAGCTACGGGTCTATGGCTTTTCGAAATTGATGCAGCGACAGAATATCCAGCTGATAACAGCCGAAGCGAAATGTAATAGTAATTCTATGTCGCTCTCCCCAAACCCCCACTCTCACTACCAGAGACTATCTGGGAAGCCATGTCCGTGGGGGTTGATCCAATTGACGCTTGGATTGATTCGTCTAGCTGTGTTGAAAGACAAAGCTCCCATGGGGTTAATGACCCTATCATATCACCAAATCAATATTGAGATATTCCTCTTTGGACGTGTCTTTTATCCCATGTAAAAGGTCGGGACGCTGGTTCATGTAGGCTCGCTCACTCTGAAATCCGCATGACTTTGCGCGATCTGTGGTTCTCTGCCTATACTTCAGCGCGTCCTACGCACTCCGTGAGATGGTGGAGAACAGGTCAAAGTGGCTTTTCGTCGCCTGAATACCATCACACGACACGAGAGGAGACATGCTTTTTCATTCGCTCATATGTACTAGGGACATATAGACCTTCCTCTCCTATTCTTCGTCGGCCTGGTCGCCCTGCTTGGCCTTCTTGGCCCTCCACAGGTAATACTCCCCGGCTGTCATGACAGGGTATTTGGCCGGATTATCCTCCGAGATGCACGATGGAATAGGCAACATGGGCATCTTCCTATCCAGGCCGTAGAAGAACGGGATAGAATACCTCTCTTTACCGCTCTTGTTGATCACCCGGTGCACTGTCGACACGAAATAGTCGTTCGTCTGCCTCATGAAGCAGTCGGCGATGTTGATCACAAAGGAGTTCGGCACGGGCTTCGCTCGGATCCATCGCCCGGACTTGCTCAGCACTTCAAGCCCTCCGGACATGTCTTGGTTTACAATGGTAAAGCACTCAAAGTCGGTGTGCGCGCCTATTCCGTTCTGATCGTCCACCGACGCCTCCTGTTCGGGGTAATGGAGGATGCGCAGGCCAGCTTCAGGGCGCTTAATCCACTCGTCGAAGTAGGTTTCTGGTAGATGGAGTGCCAGGGCGAAGACCCGGGTCATCTTGCGAGCAAATTGGAGCATAGGCGTATGGTAAGCGTACATGGCTTCCTTAAAGCCAGGCAGATCACTTGGCCATATTGAAGAACCTGGGTCATTTTCTGGGTTTTCGGGATCTTGCTCGGCAGAGTATGCTAGGTTGAATGCTTCACTGAGATCTATGAGGCACATAGGATAGGACGGTTAGTTGCGCGACCCCGGGACGAATGAAATCAAGTTTGGACTCCAACCACAGAGTGACCTACCATGATGTTTCCTCCCATTTCTGTTATAGCTCGCAAGCGCATGGTACCCGACATACTCCTTCGGCACGAGGCTCGTGTCCACCTCTAATTTCTTTTCTAGCGGCAATGCAAAGAATCGCTTGGCTTGTTCAAACACTCCATCCGCCAGTTTGGCATCAAACCCCTTGAAAGAAGAAGGGAACGTTTAGCAATAGATGCAACCTCGCGGAACAAAAAACTCACATGATTGACCACATAGAAAAATCCAATGCGGTGAGCAGCTTCTCGAATCTTGTCCGCCACAGCCTGTCGATCCGCCAGGTCATCACTGTAGATTCCAGCTACGTCGATAATAGGGATCTCGTCTGCATCAATGGCCTCATTGGATTCCACGTGGAGAGTTTGACCATTCTGGAGCTTGATTACGAGAGGATTATTTTCCTCGGTCTGTGTCGTAACTTGGGACATGGCGATATTTAATTGGAGCGTGCCGCCAAAACAATGATGAACTGGTTTTCAAGATTCGAAGTGCCTATCAGGGAGAATCAGGCCCAATATCATATCAAGTCTTGGGCGGCATGTCGAGCAGTTCCAGAAACAAGCATCGAGTGCTGTGTACGAGATATCGGATTTCAGAGACGGAGACACGCGCAGCCTTACTGCTTATCGGCTTTGCCGTGCCATTCCTCATCCGATGGATCTACCGAGCATCGACTGTTATATTCGGAGAGTGGTTTCCGGCCTTCCTTTTTGGCTATCGTTCTCACAATCCGGCACCAGCCGCTGCGCTAATAAATGCTTACCTCTAGCCACATGGATGTTGAGATATTGGTCCAGGGCTCAGCCAACTGCGATGATTGGCAGATTGATGTCAGGTTTCTTAATGGCCGCTACTCAAATTCTATGCTGTGGACATTGACCTGTCACAAGGCGCCTTGCCCTGGACTGACGAAGAGAGCGAAGAGTGATCCCGTGAGACATCTCTGATGTGGTCTGTCTGCGGTAAGGACCCTGTGGCGCTTCTCGTTTCAAGCGAGCATTTCTGGGCCTAGACTTTGACGCTTTACTCGTTGTATAACATGTTATCGAGCTGCCGGAAAGTGGCCGTCGTCAACGTGGAGATGAGCGAGCGGTATCATGTCGGTCCCACCACGTGGCTCGCCTGGGTTCTTATCAGCGATAGACATGTCCAGAGCACGGGGAGTGGGCGGAATCAGGCTCTGTCGAGTCATGATCAGAGGCTCGACCATATGATAAACATAACTGCGATCGCAGTTTTGCTTGAGCCGCGAGCTCAACTCTTTCCACCTGAAGGAACCTGGACCGCCGTCAAGCCTGCCTCAGCTCATCAGCGGATCCAAAGCAATGAGTTCTCTTCGTCACCGAGCCGCACGGCTCAGCGAGAAGCTCGAAGTGCCCGTGGACGAGAACTTGGACGGTCAGAGGGCCACGGCATGGAACAATCGTGATCTTGCCCCGCTTCCTCCATATAGGCGAACGTGGACAGTATGGGGATTCTTGGGGTTCTGGGCTGTCATCCAACTGAACACAGTCGGATGGCAGACAGCAAGCTCGTTGATTTCACTGGGGTTGAGTGTGTGGGAAGCTATGGTCGTGACGATTATCGCCAAAGTCCGTATTGTCCCGTTGTTCATCTTGTGCAAAAGTTCTCGACTAACCCGTGTTGGCATATAGTTCCTCATTGCTGGAGTGGCGATCGCGAACGGCTGGTGGGGTGCTCTCTGGCATGTCGGTTTCTCTGTGGGAAATCGCGCTGTTTGGGGGCTTAGGGGCTCGTATCTCGCCCTCGCACAGAGGATCATGCTCTGCCTGGTCTGGTACGGCGTTCAAGCCTGGATTGGCGGCCAGATGGTAGGCGTGATGCTCTACAGCATCTTCTCCGGCTACAGACACATACCCAATACCTTCCCGGCCAGTGCGAACATGACGACTCAGCAGTTTGTCGGCTTCATCGTCTTCCTGTGCTTCCAGTTTCCCTGCCTCTTGATCCCTCCCGAGAAGACCGCGATCCTCTTCCGGTATGCCAATATCATCACAGCTGTCACCATGTTCTCGGTCACGGTCTGGGCACTGTCGACCGCCCACGGCGGCGGGCCTTTGCTCACTGCGAACAGCACACTCACCACGACCAGCGAGAAAGCCTGGGCAATCATCCGCGGCATCACTACCGTCATTGGTTCCATCGCGGTGTCACTCACCAATCAGAGTGACTTCAACCGGTTCGCAAAAACACCGGGCGCGCAAATTCCTGGCCAGATTTACTCCACCGTGATCATCGGTGCGCTGGTGACCCTCATGGGCACACTCTCCACCTCTGCTGCGCAGAAGATCTATGGAGAGGTGCTCTGGTCGCCCGCAGAGCTTGCGATTCGCTGGATGGAGGACGGTTATACCGCCAAAGCTCGCGCCGGGGCTTTCTTCGCCGGCCTGGGGTTCTTCATCTCCCAGCTAAGCATCAACACCGTCGACAATGCGTGGCCCGGTGGCTTCGATCTTGCCGCACTCTTCCCTCGCTGGATCAATATCCGCAGAGGTGCAGTCATCACGTTCGTGCTGGGTATTGCAATCAATCCGTGGCAATTGGCTGACACCGCGAATACGTTCATCAACGTCCTGGACGGATATTCTGTCTTCCTCGGCCCCATGGTGGGCATGATGGTCTGCGACTTCTGGGTTATTCGTGATCGCAAATTCAAGCTTTCTGATCTATACATTCCAGACCAATCATCCATCTACTGGTACAACCGGGGGTTCAATTGGCGCGCCTACGCCTCTTGGCTCATCGGCATGGCACCCGCGCTGCCCGGATTCATCAATGCTGTCAACCCGTCGATTCATGTGCCCAAGGGCGCACAGGAGATCTTTTATCTCGCGTACATCGAGGGATTTGCTTTGGCGTTCGTTGTGCACTATGTTTTGAACCGATTATTCCCTGTACCGGGTCTTGGGGAGATCGACGCGGAAGATCTGTTCGCGACATTTACAGTTGAGGAGGCAAGAAAGTTGGGCGTGATGCCTCATCCACGGCTGCTCGAAGGTGAGGCGCTGGAGATCCAGGACGGTGAACGTGCGTCTTCAGAGGACGCTGTAGAGTCGAAGGCGGTAGTGGTTGGAGAGAAGTTGGTTGGCTGAGTTTCGAAGAAAGGTGCTGAATACATCGCTCTCTCATTTCGCTGGTATGTATCCAAGCATCAATGCTACCTCGCTCATTGTATTCTTATACCTTTTGCTTCGGTTCTGTGCGCCATGTTTAGGGTGAGGCATCTGGTTGATAGACAATACGAGTTCCCATAATTAGAGCCTCTTGTCATTTGCTGGGGCCTGATTGAACACAGGCATATCGGCATCAGAGGTCAGAGTACATTCATGGCTTTGTTGAAGATCTCTTCTCCGAGTGGCTGGATTATATCCGCGTAGTTGAACCCTCGTAGGACAAAGTAAACATCCGGCCATGTCGACAATCCCATGTCTTGGATCTGGCGAGACAGCTGCGTTTCAAACCATCGATCGCTAAGTTCTTCATGACTGTCCGGGTCACAGTGTTTGACAGTTTTGACGCATTTGATGAAGGCAGGCGCTTCCTTCTGGTGGTTGTTATTGTGGACAACTTCGGTCGACGGCAGCGCTGAATTTGCCATTTCGCGCTTGGATTTAGACTTTGAAAATTCGGCGTGCGCACCAATAAACAGTGCCCAGAGACGAGCATTGCGATATTTTGAAGAAAGGTGGCGTCCCAAACCTCGCCCGGACTCTTCGGCATGTTGCAGTGCTGCTCGGAGGTTCCGGAGTTGCGTCGGTACCATATCAAAGAGATCAACGCCGCAAACCTCAACTTTGTAGCTTAAGTGGTGCGTCCAGAGAAATTCTGCAAGGATCAAATACTGCTGGGTATACCAATACTCTGCTTGCTCCACGGAGCCGTCTTCCGCTTCTCCTTTCGCTGAAGATGGGGATGTACATTGGATGGCCTCGTGGACGGCGCGGGTATAGTGTTTGATCATCCTCCCCTGCTGGAGACAGGCGGTCGTGGTCAGCCACAGGATTATGAGCGGTGGCGTGGGTAGACCATTGAGCCCGTAAAGCAACCAGGTTTGTAGAGTGGTCCTTCGCGAGACGAAGAACGCCTGTAGGTCTCCGCCTTCGACACTGGGGTCGAGAGACTTTTCCGCTTCGTCCCGAAGGGTTGTCCACTGTGGAAGCTCTCCAAGCTGACTCAGAGCAGCGTCCCAAAGAGGCTGCATCGTTTCAACCACCCAGCCGCCTGGGCTCACGTCGAATGCGAGAGGAGTCATGAAGATCGAAGAGATTTGGGTGTCACTCCAGATGGCGTATTGCAGAAGCGTGAAGTTTATTGTGCGACTCCTTTGTTGTTGTTCTTGGAACATATTTTGCAGTATCTTCGCATGTGCCGCAGCAGCTGACAGGTTTTTGTCAACGATTTCCGCTTTCTGCAGCATGATGATTTGGAGCACATTTACATCACTGCAGGTGTGATGTGCGTTGTTGAGCAGTCTCACGCGTAACTCCTGAATACTTCGCAGGCGGTAACGCATAGCCAGAGTCCGTAAAGCGGGATTGAGCACCGCAGCAACGGTTGCCGAACGAGCAATAAAGGCATTCGCCAAACCTGGCTCTTGGAGCGTCGAGACGCAGATGGCCCAATCTAGTCTCGCATTTGCAGAGCTGACCCACGTCGTAGAAGGGACGTGATACTGCGCGGGAAGGAGATAGTCGCGGTAGAACGAGATCAGCTGGTTGACCTCAGGATTGATTTTGACTGGATAAGCACCGAAAGGATCCGAATTCCCGCTGCGCAGAGTGATTGAAGAGGAGCAAGGACGAGGCCCGGTGACGGTCTCAACAGCGGCACCCGTGCGGCGAGTCTTGCTGGCCTTTTTTGTCTTCACGGGGACTACTGGACCGCCTCGCACATCTCTGCTGCGCTCAGGCGCCAGAGGTGTTTTGAAGCTGGGAAGCGGTAGCTTCTGCTTGCAAGTGCGATGGACCACGACGAGATCTCGAAGATGCTTGACACTCTGCTTTCGGCGCCACACATGATAGTTCTGACGGACGTGGGAGAGGACTTGTGAATGGTCATGAGAGCCGCCTGGGCTGCTGGAATCGTAGTTGACAAACAGAAATTTCTCCGCATAAGGCTGTAAGGAAGGATGGCGAGGATGTTGATTCGACATGGCGATCGATCATGCAGGCTTAGTCAAGTCAGTGAGGTTCCTGGCAGAAGGTAGAACGCAGAGGCATACGAGGCGCAGCTGGCAGCAGGTCTCGGAGGAGGCTGGTCGATGGATTTACCATGGTGGTTTCGCCATGACAGCGATGAAATGGTTGAAGTGGGCGAGATTGAAATATCACAGCAGGTAAGCAACAAGACGGTCGGCCTCGGATTCGCGCCAAAGTCAAATCTGGCGCCCCTGCTCCCGCGCCGTAATTAATTCTCAGATTCTGGGGGCCAAAGAACATTCATTCTGGCGACAGCGAACACGTTATTGTGCCCGCCCCGAGTCCGCTGGGCTGACAAGCTCACTAAGCCGCAATTGCGCTTCGCAGAGTGCAATATACGAAGCAGGAAAGGCGGGCCAAGGGTGCAATTTGCATGTGTAATCAGTCCAGGCCACTTCAGCTTGGGTTTCGATTGGTCTTCTGCAGAGTCCATATCAGGCTGTATCCCCCTCGGGCAGCCATGCAATCAATCAATCGCAGCAAAATCCATCTCGCTCCATACATGGCTTGAATTGCTGGTGTTAACCAACTGACCCGGCCGCCACTCGTCCTTCATGAAGCGGCGTTTCACTCATGATCACAGCCATGACCAGCATATCTTCATTTCAGCATGCATACCATCCCGTCCCGCTGTGAAGAGTGCGTTCCTCCCATCTGGATCCATGATCGTCCTAGTCCAGATCCTTCCCAACTCCCCTGCGAGGCATGACAATGCTTAACAACTCAAGACGTGGTGATAACATTTGTGCCGCCCTTTCGTAGCATGTATGATGAGAAAAGAAAAAGAGACGGTCCTTGTGATCTAGTTCTGCGCAGCAGCTTGACCAGTCTGGACCTGTGTCTGCCCTTGTCCCTGTCCCTGCCCGCCTCGTCCCCGATTGCCACGATAATTGTATCCACCATATCCACGGTTGTTATAACCGCCTCGATATGTCCCACCGTATTGTCTTCCGCGACCATACCCACCTCCTCGGCCGCGCCCGCGGTAACCTCCATCAACATTCCCTTGCCCAAACGTCTCGATGTTTTTCTTGAACTCTTCGCTTCGCACCTGTCTGCCATGCGCGCGGCCGTCGTTGCCTTCTTCTCGGTCCTTGGCTTCCGATGAGATGTTGTCAAAGAACGAAGTTGATCTGTTGTACGCAGGGCCAGCCGTGGGGAGGCTGTCTTTTCTCGTCGGAGTGGGTTTCCCTGTTTCTCCGATGTCTTCTTCCGGTACTGGATTTTCTTCAAGGGGTGATCCTGAAGCAATCGCTTCTTTGATGAGGTCCTCCTTGTTGAACTTCGCATTGGCGGATTCAAAGTCAAAGTCGGACTTGGGGATTTCCATCTTCTTCTGGCCACCGCCACGGTGGTAATTGCTTCCTCGCCCACCTCTGAACCCTCCCCTACCCCCACGCGCCGCCCCGTTGCTCGTGGTTGACGTAGACATTTCTGCCACCTTTTTTGTCAGAGCATCTACGGCTGCTGTTGAAGGGGTCTGTTTGGTCTGTGCCGCAGCTGCCTGAGGGTTCAATTTTGCCATGGCTGCTGCCACGGCTTCCTTTGCTTGTCGCGCTGCCTCATCCATGGCAGCTTGCGAGGGCGCAGGTTTGTGGGGTTTCGCACCGGCGCCATTCGTTGCCGAAATCTCCGGCGCCACGGGAACTGGGGGTGTGAAGGATTTCTGGTTCACTGTGAGAGGGACTGCGGGAGTGACACGGTTGTTCTTTGGCCCTGTAGGGACAGCTTTGGGAGGCGCCACCACCGCAGCCGCTGCTGCTGCTGGCGCAGGAGCAGCTGTTGGAGCAGCCTTAGCAGCGACCTGGGCATGAGACAATTGTGACGAAAGCGACGTGGAGGGTTGTGTTTCCTTGGGGAGAGGAGGAGAAGAAGTTGATTCTGGGGCCTTATTACTACCCGGCAGTTCGGACGTCAAGTTCGAAGCAGGTGGTACTGCGGGCGCAGCGGAGTCAGGGGGAGGTTGTGACTGTGGAGCAGGTGGCGGTACATTGCCGCGCAGCCCTGGAGGACCGATCGGAGGTTGAGAGTGTTGTGGAAAGGGGTGAGGGCCAGGCCCTGGCGGGAAACCCTGGCCGGGAGGAGGAGGGCCAAAATACCCAGGAGGCGGAGGCCCATAAGGTGGGAATCCGGGGCCAGGGCCAAAGGCTCCCGGCGGCGGGCCATAGCCTCTACCGAATTGATTGGGAGGGTAGTAACCACCAAAAGGAGGAGGGTGAGGGTATTCTGGAGGAGAAAAAGGACCATCGCGTGGAAGGCCTGGTGGAGGAGGACCCGGTCGCGACGCATTCTGGGTATTCATCCAGGTTAGCAGGGACTCGAGAAACCGTGAGTTGAAATCGAGGATGGATAGAAGTCGATATCAGAAGGAAGGCAACGGAAATATCCACATGGCTTTGCGCTTTCAGAACAGGTCTGTGAATTTACATCCGAATATTTCATCATAACGACAGGGGTGAGGCAACAAAAGGCACACGACATACCAAGATGGCAGGGTCATTCGGCATGCTCTGAGGAGGCGACGGTTGTAACGGTTCATCTTCAGCAATCTTGATATCCTTGACGTCGCTTCCGCGAAAGACAATGAAGCCATATTTCTGTTGTGAGGGAGGGATGAATTTTTCGACTTTACGGTCTTCGGTACCAAAGGAGAAGACATTTTCCAAGGCAATTGTGGACTGTTCAGGATTTATCTCGTGGAGAGTACCGACATAGCTGCGCGTGCCAAAGTGTTAGAGCGGATCCAGGGAGAATAAGGAGGCTCGCGTACCGAATTTCACTTTTTGAGATGAGGTTGAAACGCTGCCCGATGAGATGATCCATATCCATGATGACGGAAAGAGGGCGCAATAAAGAAGACACTAATGTTACATAAAGAGGAAGGAAATCCGAGACTAGAGGAAGAGGGAGGGTGGAAAGGTGGTGGTGGCGGCTGAGGACTTGAGAAGTTATTTTGTTTGATGGAAGAAGCAGAAAAGACGAATTTGCCTTGACAAGCTGCGGAAGGTCAAGACGCCAGAGTGACAAACAAGCAAAACACAGTGCATTTGAGGTCGCTTGTGCGCAGACGTAGTCTTGGCGTCTTGGCGTACTATGGTAGGGTGTTTATTACCTTCGTGCAGCATCAAACATTTTCCAGCGCTGCAATCCACGAGATTGTCGTCACTTTCCATGCCTTCTCCTGCCATCGACCGCCATGACCAGCTCCAGCACAGGAGACCAGGCAGGCAACTACTTTCAGACCGAGTGCGTGGCTGCACCAGCGCGGTGTCCATTCTGAGCCTTGCTGATCCTTTTCCAGTGTATCCTTGGCTGAAAGTGATCGGAAACGCCAGAAGGCAGCAAACACGCAGGGGGATCCAGTCAAATTCCCCACAAAGCTGCTAGCCGCCGGTGTCAACTACTATCTCGATGCTACTGGAGATGTTGTTTTTGTCGCCGAGGCAGGGGGCTCGGTCACGAGCCTGCGGTTATCCACCAACGAGATCTCCACGACACCGAAAGGCCCTCAGGCACCCCTGACCAGTCTTGCATTTCACATAACGCAACCCAGCGCAGGACCTGCCCCTGTCACTCACGTCTTCGCTGGCTGCTGGGACAAATCCATATGGAAATATTCGTTCCAAGGACCTACAATTATCGATCAAACCTCGTTCCCTGCTCATCAAGACTTTGTGAAATGCCTTCTAATTGTCCGGACTCCAGATAAACAAGATATCTTGATCTCAGGGGGAGCTGACGGAGACGTGCGTCTTTGGGCGCTAGACGGACGACCTCTTGGCTCCATCAAACCCAATGCCCGAGGCATCGAGTGTCTTGTCCTAGACCCTCTTTCGTCACCCGATTCCCCTATTGTGATGCTTTCGACCTCCAAGCAGGAAATCTTCTCATTTCCCGTCCCTGCGCTGTCAAATAACACTGCGCACAAATTTCAACTGTCTTCCCCGATCATGGCACATGCCACGAGTGTGTACAAGCTGCACTTTGATGAAGACGGAGATCTATGGACAGCCTCAGCTGACAAAACTGCCAAACATCTCGTAAGGGAAGAGGGATGGAAGGTTGATACCACACTGACACACCCCGACTTTGTGCGAGATGTGGTGACGCACGATAAGTATGGCTGGGTGGTAACGGCCTGCAGAGACGAGAATGTGCGTGTGTGGAACAAGGCGACAGGTGACCTCCACCACGTTTTCACCGGGCACTATGAAGAGGTCACAGGACTCTCACTGGTCCGGGATCTGGTCATTAGCGTCAGCATTGACGCGACCCTTCGCAGATGGAGTCTGGCCCCTGCGGATCTAAACAAGGCGGTGGACGAGGCCAAGAACCCCCGACTTCTCGAACAAGAACCTGAACCCAATGCAGACCTAGGGATGCTGACAGAGGAGGAGGAAGCGGAACTGCGGGCGCTGATGGAGGCCGAAGAGCAAGAGGTGCTGGAGAAGATGGCCAACGACGAGCAATAGGCCCTGCCTTGCGCAGCCTTGCCTTATCAGTCTATGGGCGGCCCCACGTGCCCAACCCCAGATTAGCTAAGCAGGCTGATAGAACTGATAGACTGATATGCCCAAATGCTTGGCTGTGATTGGCTGCCCTGCCACCTCCCACCACCTTTTTGCCTTTTTCCTTTTCTCGTGATTGATCTGATTGCCCTTTGCCCCCCCATCCGAAAATTTCTTCAGTCAGCACTTCATCCATCTCGTATCTGCCTATCCCTATCCATCTCTCTGCTCGGCGCACTGTCTTCTGCCCGACAGCTGAAGTCGGTCCCTCGCGCGAAACAACCCGGGTGGCCCTGTTCCTGCCGGCGATTTCCGACCCCAACCGCAAAACTTGTTGCAAAGCCTTGTCCAACTCGACCCACGTGCCCTCTCGACCTCAGACTTTTCGTTTTCCACATTTTCGTTCTGGTTTGGCTTCAAGGCCTGGAAGATATCATTTGTGTATCTCGCGCCGACCCAGCTGGCCTCTCCCGCATCTCGGCTTGTTCAACAAACACCACCACCTCTTACAATTTGGCCGGTCGTGCCAAAACCATTCTCAATGGTCAACGGCGAGCCTGAATTGAGACTGCAAAATGCCCTGGCGAACAGTCCATCAGTCTATGTGAGTTCGGTTAGCACCGTCAATATTTGTTGACGCTGACTTGAAACAGCTCCGAGCGCACAAAGACAATCCCGTAGCCTGGCAAGAATGGTCGCCGAAAACGCTGTCTCTTGCAAAGCGCTACCAGCGACTCATCTTTTTAAGCATCGGTTATAATGCATGCCATTGTAAGAGACCCATTGCAGCTTAACGTGCTTGATTTGACCCTCTCTTAAAAGGGTGCCATGTGATGGAGCGGGAGTCATTTAGCTCTCCTGAGGTAGCCGAGATTCTCAACACCTTCTTCATTCCGATCAAGCTAGATCGAGAATCCCGGCCCGACTTGGATGACATCTACATGAGCTATGTTACGGCGACGACAGGCTCCGGAGGCTGGCCTCTGAACGTCTTCCTAACCCCAGATCTCAAACCCGTCTTTGGTGGCACCTACTGGCCTGGGCCCGCCCCTACCACGAATCTCATGCCGGCCACTCCTCATGACGAGGCGCCCGTTACGTTCATTGGAATTCTCAAGAAGATGAAGGAGGTCTGGGCCACGCAGCGCGAAAGGTGTCTCCAATCGTCTTCGGAAATTACGGACCAGTTACTCGCGTTCGCTGGCGAGGGCATCCACTCCCACTCAGACAGCCAAGCTCGAGAAGCCGAACCCAGTTCATCGGATCCACCCGAGCCACTGGACCTGGATCTGCTGGATGACGCTCTGAGCCACTTCATCTCCCGCTACGACTCGACCCATGGAGGATTCAGTCCTAGTCCCACGGCGCCCAAATTCCCGACTCCGTCGAACCTCACGTTTCTTCTCCGGATAGGAGCGGCCATAGCTCTGCCTTCTACTCATACGCGCTTTGGCTTCTTCAGCCCTGTTCCTGGAATTTTGGGGAGGGAGTCATGCCTCACCGCTGCAAGAATGTCGCTACATACCCTTCTCGCCATGTCAAGGTCCGGTCTGAGAGATCAATTGGGCTACGGTTTCCATCGGTACAGCGTCACCGCCGACTGGAATCTCCCACACTTTGAGAAGATGATGTGCGACAATGCGCAGCTGCTCGGCTGCTACTGCGACGCCTGGGCGCTGGGTAGAGACCCCGAGATTCTAGGCACGATCTACAACCTCGTCGAATATTTCACGAACCCCGAATCCCCGATCGTCCACCCAGAAGGTGGCTGGTACTCGAGCGAAGACGCAGACTCGCGGACCACCCTTTCGAGCATGAGCAACGGGGCAATGTCAGACGACAAGAAGGAAGGGGCCTTTTACGTGTGGACGTACAAGGAGTTCCAGTCGATCCTCGGTGAACGGGACGCCGCCATCTTGGCTCGGCACTTTGGCGTCAAACCGGACGGTAATGTGCCCGCCCAGCATGACATGCACGACGAATTCCTGACCCAGAACGTGCTGCACATTCAAGCCACACCGTCCATATTGGCCAAAGAGTTCGGCATCCCGGAGGAGGAAATCGTGCGGATAGTCAAGGCTGGTCGCGCCAAGCTCCGCGAGCACCGCAAGACGAAACGCGAAAAGCCAGAGGTGGATACAAAAATCATTGCCTCGTGGAACGGCCTTGCCATCACAGCACTTGCTCGCGCAGCAAACACGCTGGCGACGATCGACAAGCACCGCGCCACGAGATGCCAGGAAGCCGCGGAAAGAGCTGCAGCATTCGTCCGGAAGAGCATGTATGATGAAGCCACGGGGAAGCTGATACGGGTTACAGGCCCGCCGGCTTCGGAGCTCGATCAAGATGCCGACACCAGCAATACCGCCTTTGTTGATGACTACGCATATCTCGCCCTGGCCAATCTCGCCCTCTACGACGTGGCCCTTTCTCAACCGTACCTCGACTGGGCTGTTCGGCTTCAGTCCTATCTGGACGAACATTTCATCGCCAGCACTACGGGTGGGTACTTCCAGTGTCCCAAGCCCCGCGATTCATCGCCACCTGAACAAATCATCCGACTCAAGCCGGGGACCGACAACGCGCTCCCCTCTCCCAACGGCGTCATCTGCACCAATCTACTCTACCTCTCTTCCTACATCCAATCCCAACACCCGTCCCGATCGCAGTCTGAAGCGACCACCTACCTGTCCCGAGCACGCGCGATCCTCGACGCCTTCGCCGTCGAGATCATCCAGCATCCATTCCTCTACGTCACGCTTCTGGGAGCAACGGTCATGGAACAGGTCGGCGTGAAGACGATCATTGCGCCCATGACGGCCAAGGAAAGTGAGCTGCGGAGGCTGAAGGGGTGGGGGAGGACGGTGGTGAGGGGGATTGTGTCGGAGGTGATGATCTGTACGAAGGACGGGGTGTGCCGGGCATTGAAAAGGGAGGATCTGGAGGACGTGGATGACTTGGACGCCGAGGCTGAAGAGGAGAAAGGCCGGGCCCTCGGGAAAGTTGACAGCGTGTCTTCGGTGGGGGAATTGAGGAAGGCTGCTGTTCCGGCTTCGGCGTAAACAGAAAGGGGATCTTGTCGATCTGGCGTTGAAGGTTATTTCGGTGACGGACACTTTGATTGTATAGATACGGGTGGTGTCTATAAGTCGGGTATGTAGTAAGGTATCGAGCAAGTCTCCATGTATGCTCACTCTCACCGACGGCCTACAAATACAGAAGGATTTCTGTTTCTATATCTATCGACCGTGCCTCACAGACATTACATCTCCCAGCACCACAACTAATGCGAAGCTTAGAAAACCCCGCCCATGTATGCGTCCCCCTTCCCTGGGAAGACAATATAGGACTCCATAGCGGCGGGCGTGGAGAGTGTCTTGGTGTACTCTTGTCGCGCCAAGACTTAACGACATCGCCATGTCGTTATGTCTTGGCACGACAAGATAGCTCCTGACACCCTTATTGGGAAGCTTAGCCGAGATACACTAGACTACTACGAGTAGGTTGGAGAATCAGCCCTAGTTCTACCAATTAGATCGCCCGTCGATAGATGACTAAGGGACTGTAGTAATGACTACTGACTCCTGACTGCGGTCAAGGTCTCTGGCGTGACTGTAGTCTGACTACTGACTGAAGTCCTGGTGCGGCGGTGACCATCATCCCTGCCCAGCAGATCATGGCGTTGGTGGCTGCTCTGAACCCCGGTTTCGAGACGAAGGAGTACGACGGCAACTTGTCTCCAAGCCGGCGGCGGAAATACTAGATTGTCCGATATCGAGGTGGAGAAGCAATCAGCGTTGATTTCAAATACTACTGCATCTTCAAACCTATATATCCCGACGAGCGACAGCCCACCCAAGTTGACGATTGAAGGGCAAAGGGGCATTTGAGCACATCTCCCACGCCTACTAAAGCCCCTCAGTTCGATTCCTTCCCGCCCTTCCACACCGAAGCTACCTACAAGTACACACTCTCCGCTCTCACCATGTCCCACACCATCCTGATCACAGGGGCGTCGGGATACCTGGGGGGCACGTTGCTGGCGCTCTGGTCCCAGGCCGACCTCCCGCCGTACAAGCGAATGCTCGCGCTGGTGCGGACGGACGAGCAGGCGGCGACCGTGAAGAAGGAGTACGGCGGCGTGGCGGAGCCCATCATCTTCGACTCCAAGGACGAGGCCGCCGTGCGCAAAGCCGTGGTCGACAACCAGATCACCGTCGTGTTTTTCCTGATCGACGCCATGAGGGCCGAGTCGCAGGGCCACTTCATCCGGGCGCTGGCCGAGGTGAAGGGGAGCACGGGGCTCGACGTCCATTTCCTTCATGTATGAGATGTCCTCGAGACGCTGGTGTTCTGGTCGGCTCACACACACGATAAACAGACCAGCGGCGCGAAGATCTTCTCCAGCCATGCGGGCGCGCCGACGGACCGACCACTCCTCGACACAGAGGCAGATCTGTACGAGATCCAGAAGGCGCAGAAGGCGCCTGTTCCTCTGATACAGACGGTAAGATTCCTCCACCTACGCTCCCGGGAGACAACGAGCAATGAGTCGCCCTTATGAGAAAGGCGTTTAAATTCGACACAGCTGATAGCTTGCAATCTAATGCGTTAAACGCTCCAGGCAGTCGACACCAACAACAAAGTCATCGAACAAGCCCTCGGCGTGCACAGCTACATCTTTGTACCTTGTATAGTGTGTAAGTTCTGTGGGCACCGAGCCCCCTAAAAAAAAGCCACCTACTCCTGCCCGCTATCCCCTCTTCACACAGGAATATGTGTTCATTTCACTGACGGTGACGCCATCTGCACGCGGATAGACGGCCAAGGCGAAGGCTTCGGGAACCGCATCTCGATCCAGACGGTCGCGATCGTGCGGGCCGCGCAGGCGTTGCGGCGCGTGTACAGCGTCGACAGTGGACGTCCTGTAGGTCTTTATTTTCGTCCCCCCTGTTTTCATCCTTGCAACCCCTGCCAGGGGCATGACCTTGAAGCGAAAGCTCCCTTCTTCTCTCCCAGGCGTCTGCCCAGTTGACGTAACTCTACCCGGTCGGGCAACATGCATCACATCCCCCACCCCTCCAGGCCACTGACATTGACATTGATATGCTCACGTTGACAAACCAGTCCTGGCCCGTGTGCCACGTGCGCGACAACTCGACCCTGTACCTCGCACTCCTGCGCGGGATCCTGGCAGGCAAGCGCCCCGGAAGCGGCAAGCACGGCTACTACCTCGCCTCGTCCGGGCACGTGGCATGGGAAGACCTGTACGCGGCGATGGCGGCGCGGCTCACCGAGCGCGGCGTGGTGGACGACGGCGCAGTCGAGCGTGCGACGGAGCAGACGCTGGAGCAGATGGGCGCGGCGCTGGGGTGTCCGAAGGAGCTGGTGGCGGTGCAGCTCGGAGGCCGGTACGTGGGTTGTTTCCTTCCTCGTTCACATCAGATCCATGCATGGCTTCTCGTTTTTTCGTTCTGGTTGTCGTCTACCTGTTCAATGCCACCTTTTTCCAGTCCTCTACGAAGTACCCAGCCTCCTGATAGTCATCGCCCTATTCCAAACCACACCTATCTTTTTTGTGTGTGTTTTTGGTTTTCCCCACCCCCCCATTTCCATCTCTCCTGCGCTCACAGACCCATCTCCGCGACACAGATGCACCTTCACCCCGCGCCACGGCGAGGAAGAACTCGGCTGGAAAGCGCAGTATCCGGCGCGCCACATCCTCGAGACCGCGGCGGAGGAAGTCGACCTGATCTTGGAAAACACGGCGTGACACGGCGTGACAGACAGTTGTAGGATGGGATATTGTCCCCCCACCCCCTGCTCAAGTCTCTGTACTTGTACATACGGCTATTGAACACGCGGGAGGCACGTCGCTTGTGGACGAGCTAGGAACACACATTGAAGGGGTTGTTAGGTATGTTAATTTCTGTATTTGCGTATGTACACGGGAGAGTTGTGGCCCTATGCTTGATGTATATCCCCGTCTGGACAACTACTCAGTTTGGACTTTGGCCAGATACAAGCTCGGCCCAGGCCACTCCTCCGGCCCCCTAGAGTACGGAATGCATTTACACGCCCATGGAGGAAAAGCCGATTTCGCGGTAAATAAATATAAATATAAAAAAATTGAAGACAGCAATGCTGCCCTTTGTCAGCGTTGTCTTGCGAAAACAATACCTCTCTCCGCCTCTTCTGTTTAATCATTCGAAGATACGCAATTCTTACCCATAACTCACCCTGATTCCAAGAACTATATATATCACTTCCATCCTGCCTCGGCCTGGCTCTATCCTCTACAGTCCTAGTGAGAACCATTAGCATCCTTGGGCATCCTGAGGATCAGTTTCAGACGCGGCCTCTTGGCCGGGGGAGGCGACGCGCCGTCACTATCGTCAGCCGCGTTGCCTTTGCTCGATCTTTGCGCACTGTCTTCGCCGCTGCTGTCCATCCCACTCGCCTCTTCTTCCTCCCTCTTCCTCTTGGCCGCTGCGGATCTGGTTTCGCGGGTCGTGGCTGGGAGCGCGGGTGGAGCCCTCACTGCTCGACGGCGGGGTGCTGTCGCTGTCCGCTTTGCGGGCGAGGGCTGTTGGGCGTTCGCGCTGCCATCTGCGTTGGCTTGCTGGGTGGTACGCACCCCTTTGGCCTTTTTACCTTTACCTATACCCTTGGCCTTTGGCTTAGGCTTGGGCATCAGGCCGCGCTGCGCGTCCTCCTGCGCTTTGCGCGCGGCGGCAATCACGTCCTCCCACTTTCTTTTCGGCGGGGGAGGCGGATTCGGATCTGGCGTGAACTTCTTCATGTCTTGTTTCATGCCGTCGGCGCTGGTCCAATAATGCATATCAGGGTCGAGCTCTGGTTGGCTTTCGTTGGGAAAGTGGTCAGCCCGTGGCGGCGACGAGGGGAGACTGGGAGGCTCACGGCGGATGACGCGACGTTGTTGACCCGAGGCTGTGCGATATACCCTGTGGTCACCCGGATCAGCGAGGTAATTCGCGTCTCGGCGTCCATACTCGCCTGCGTCGTCTGTATCTGACAGGTCGAAGCCTTCAATGGCTCGTACACCTTCCACAAGAATCCGCAGGCGGCTTTGGATCAAGCGTTCCCTGTCCCCGGCAGAGGTCTCCGTCTCTTCGGATTCTGATGCCTCTGGAATATCGTTCTGATCGTCTTGAATGCCGGTATCGTCCGCCTGGGCATTAGTATCCTCACCTTGCTCCATTGAGGATGAAGGATCATCATCATTATCATCGTTGGGAAGTCTCTGTTGACGCTGGCTTACCGGATGTTCACTCACTTGGTCAGTTTCTCTGCTTCTCAGGTCGGGTGATACTGAGAAGGATCCTGGCGTTTGATAACGAACGCTTAAAGGGATTTCCGGGGCCTCTAGTGTCCTCGGACTGTGGCGCGACGTGTCATTCGGAATTGGAGGAAATTCGCTCTCCTCGACTGGCCCAGCATCATCTCTCTTTTCGGAACGAGCAACTTCATTTTCGTGCTCCGGCGTATCAGGGCCAAAAACCAGTTCTCTGGCTGCAACCGGTGCAACTTCTGTAGTCGCTGTCTGTTGACGAGCAGGACTCACGGGCTGGATCTGGTCCGAAGCGGCAGGACTCATTTCTGCTTCCGGGAAAGCCCTGATTTGAAGAAGAATTGGTGTGTCAAAGTTGACGAATTGCGCCACGATGGCAGTCATGAGAGCATCAGGAATGCGAATCCCGGTTTGTGTCGTGAGGACATCTCGAAGTTGGTAACGACCGCCGACGGACCCGGCCTTCCAGTCTCTGTCCAGCAGAAACAAGGCTCGTCGGTAGAGCCATGCAGGTATACTTTCGCCAGGCGCAGAAGGGGCGGTGCAGGGTGTATTCCCAGAAGCTGTGAGCAGCGACAAGTCCATATCAAATGGATAGCAGGTTGGGCAAGTTGGGGTTGTTTTGGGGAGCACTCAAGCGCGGGCTGTTGAGGACAGGATATGCTCAAGGTATTGTTGGAGGCAAATAATCTCAATCGCTCTATTGGAAGTTTTCTGTTCTGTAGAGGGCCTCTATAAAGGGGCAGCATCGCTAGAGAAAAGGTATTTCAACATCTGTGCAGCAGATCCATTGATGCTCAGTATACCTTTGTTCAACACAATACCACTGTGTAGATGTAAAGAATCTCAGTCCTAAAATAACTGATATGCACTCAAATTAGCAGAGTTCATTGTCTAATGTCCTGTTAGTCTTTGTCTTCATTATTGAAAAGGTGCACGAAAGGGCGTTAAATGCGAGTCCTGCTATTCTCAGTAAGGATACTTCGCAGCACCTGTAGTTGGAGTCACTTACACCCTGTCCCCATTGCTGACGGTGGTGCTGGGCATGGAGCATCGTGTGAAGCATCCAGAGGAGGGCGGAAGCGCTCATCTAGTATACCATCTTGTTCGAAGTTCTCCCAAACAGGAACAAGTCTTCCTAGAAGCACACTGCGTCTGATCTGGCAGGAGAGTCATGAAGCCCTCAGAACTCCTCCTGATTCCTTACTGGCCGTTGAGTTGTGCGTCTAGCGCATAACATATTTTCCGTAGCGATGACGAAGTCTTGACTCTGTCAGGGGTTGGGAAAAGGATGAGCTTGACCAGGTAGAGCCAGGCCGCCTATTCGGAACCAATTAAGCCCCCAGGTCGTGGCCAGCTCCTCAAGACACGTCTCGAGGTTATGTTGAACGTCAATGAGCGAGTCAGCCGGGTCTATTATTACCGGTCTCATGTCTGGCCGGTAGACCGTGACGCAATAGTATTCGAGCAAGCTTCGTACCCAGTCAGCTGTTTTCAAAGATCAGGGAACAGGCTCTGGTCCAAACATGAGATATGTGACATACGGTGGAATCGAAGTTCCTTAAACTCGACCACGGTCCTCGGAAAGTGGCGATGGACCTTCCAAAGCTCGTCGTCTCGGACATGCATTGTCGGGTCTTTGTCGTCCTTTGTTGGTTTTGCACCCTTTCTTTCCAACAGACGCTTCCTTTGTGCTTCGACGGCGGCTCTCGCCTCTGGGGTGGGTGCAGAGATAGGAGCAATGGCATGATAAGGTCTCCAGATTAGACCATTCTTGGTCCGCGCCTCTTGATTTTTCAGCCTGTCTTCAAGGATGGAGAGGCGGAACCCAAGACCTAGTGTAGACCGGTTGCCTTCGCGTTGAATGAGTTCGTTTTGTATAACCTGGAAGATGTTCAGGCCCAGCTCGGCGGTCTCCATTGTTTAGGAGAAGAGAGCAACAAAGCAACGTGGAAGAAAGACCTTTCAAGATTGAGACCAAACCGTTGGATTCCTAACGTTCGAGGATCAGACGGGGATTTAAACGGTCGAAACGGCGAGAAACAGGAGCGTAGGAAGCTTCGGATGCATCGATTATCGTCACTCAGATCGAGGTGTCACAGTTTGTAGCATTGGCACACGTCATGAGGAAACGAGCCCTGGCCAGCCTCGCGATGCATAACCCTCCGTTTGCGAAGAGGGCATATCTAAACTTGCTTTGCCATGCGCTGGGTGGGGTATTCATTTAATATTAATGGGAGTTCCGCCCGGCAAGACAACTTCCATCGGAGCCCACTTTTCAGTGTCCGGATCAAACACAAGGAAAGGTTGCTTAGAGATGAAAAGAACATGTTGAATGAATAGATCAGCCTCCAATAGCATGACTGGTGATTTAGATATGTTTGGTGTAGTTCCTACACTGTCGCAGATTGACTTCGAAGTGTATCCAAAGGGACAACAACAGCAATCTCCCTCCGACTCGGTGCATGGCATATATCTCTGGCTACACGTTGGACCTCAACTCCTCCGGGGTGTCTTCTTGGTTATCCCACCTCCCATTTTTGAACGCATCCAGCTGCTTAATCTCCTCCCAGACTCCCCAAATGTGTGGAAATTGGCCTTGGACATCCACGCCAAACCTGAGAGCTCCATCTATGGCCGGAGCAAGGGAGCAGTCTGCCATGGTCACCGTATCACCAACACTATACTTGCCACCATAGACCTTGACCAATCCCTCATATGCCCGGAACCCCAGCGTCATGAAATGCTGCTGCCACTGCTTGGCCTCGATGTTGAGAGGTTTGATGAAATTCAACACTCGCAAATTCGTGACAGGCTGAACATCACAAGCCACAATGTTCACCAGCTCTCTGACTCTGGCTCTTCCCACTTGATCATCTGGGCCAGGTAAGAGCTTCACCCCATTTCGTTGTTCCACCTCCTCGAAGAATTCCAGGATGGCCACCGACTGTCTGATTCTGGTAACTTCGTCGCCCGTTTCCAGATCATTCACAATCAAGGTAGGCACAGACTCACTTGGATTCAACGCAACATAGTCCTTACCATGCTGTTCGCCCTTGACCAAGTGGATATATTTGTACTCGAGCGGGATGTTCTTTAGATTGGCTGCAATGCGAATCCGAGCGGAGCAGGAGCTGCGGAAGTAGCTGTACAAGGTGTACTTGTACTTGGGTTTCTCAGACATCTTGACTAGATTGGTTTTGCTTTCGTATTGAATGGGTCGTACGATAAGTTCGGGCTGGATACTGCTGCTCCGTTTTCTTCCTTGACGCTTCCCCTGGTCCTAGTCGAGAGCAAGCTGATCAGACTACCCGGCGACTAGTGGAATCTGGGGGTGGAGTTTGGTCACCCGGGACGCGCAAGATGGAGGCTGTTAGATGCAAGGATGAAATGGGCCGTCTGCTCTGGACCCTGTTTCTGCTTGTTGCAGCGGTGGTAGTTCGGCCACCGCAAGCCCAAGCCTCGTCCGCACTGCTAAACGTTTTGCCGACCAGTGAAGGTGTAGAGGACCACCACCAAGCAGGTGGCTAACGTGGTCGACGAGAACTGTTGCCCCTTTTCAGGAGGCCCGAGACAATGCCAATATCAAATTGCTGGAATCCTTTGTGCTCCAGCTGACCTTTTCCGAGCTCTTTATGAGACAAGCGCGGAAACCCCGCAAATCAGGAGCGGAGCTCATTCCGAAGACGCACGAGGGCCGCCCCGCCGTTGCAGTCGAGAATCGGGGGCGATGATCATGAATGACCGAGCGATGGCCGGAGGATGTCAACCGAGTCTTCATGCACAAAGGGGTGAGCTGGGTAATGGGCTGGTAGCTGGCAGAGGGACGATGATAGAGGTGACTCAAGCAGAATGAGGTGTGCGGTGTGGTCGAGGATGCAGTGATAAGGGCGGAAAAACTTCGGCGCAGTCGAGTGCTGTGTGGTTTGTATGGGGCAGATTGATGTTGATGTTTGCGGGGGAGGGGTCAAGGAAACTTTTTTCGGAGACGACCTCGAAGACGTGAGATGACATGGGTTGAAGCACTGACTGCGCTCAGATCTCAGACCTCCGACCTCCCGCTTCTTCATTCCTTGTGGCTGCAGGAAGTCGACCACATCTGTGTGATACCCTCCGTCTCTCCGCCACGATCCCAACTGGCCATTCTCACGTTCCACTAACATGGCAACCCGCGCCATCCGCATTGGCTTCGTGCCCGAGCACTATCTCCTCCCGCTGCACTTCAGCAACAAGCACAATCTTTTCCCCTCCTCCCTGCAGATCAACCTCGTCCCGTTCCCCTCGGGGACTGGCCACATGATAACCTCCCTTCGTTCCAAGGAGATCGACCTCGCAATTGGCCTCACCGAAGGCTGGGTCGCTGGACTCCTGAACCCTTCTGTCCAGGGCCAATCGCTGCAAGAGAAGGGGTATTCCATTGTCGGGTCATGGGTGTCTACTCCGCTTCGGTGGGCCATCGTGACGGGAAGAAACCGAGACGACATCTCGTCTGTGGATGATCTAAAACAACATCGACGAGTGGGTGTCAGCAGGATGGGCAGTGGTAGTCATATCATGGCCTTCGTTCTTGCGCAGCAGGAAGGGTGGCTCCATCATACCAAGGACCAAAAGTCAGAAGGGCTGACCCTCGTGCCGCTGGGGCCCTTCAAGGATCTCCGTGACGGCGTAACTGGCAACACGGCCGACTTCTTCATGTGGGAGCATTTCACTACGAAACCTTATTTCCATGGGGATGACACGCCCCTGAAGAAGATTGGGGAGATCTACACGCCCTGGCCTAGCTGGCACATTGCAGCTTCAACTGACGCATTTCCGGACCCGGGCTCGGATGAGACCCTGAGGCAAGTGTTCGAGGCGCTGGACAAGGGAATCAAAATGTTCAACGAGGATCCTAGCGCTGGGATCAAGATGCTTGGAACAGGTGAGGCTGGTTGTCACTATTCCGAGGAGGACGGGAGGGAGTGGCTGAAGGATGTGAAGTTTGTGGATGGCACGAGAGGGGTGGATGCTGGAGTCATGGGAGGAGTGGTAGATGTGCTCAAGACGGCTAATGTCATTGACACCACTGTAGAGATCCGAGAGGGTGATGGGGTTATTGGAATCGCGAGGTAGGAGAAAGGACAAGACTGGGGAACCGGGTCTAGCGTCTCCCCTGGTAGAGCTTGTACAAGTACCAAATATGCTAATAAGGACAATTCAAAACACACGAACAAGAACGGAATGTGTCGAGCTGGCCATGAAACGCTCGTGCCTTCCCGAGTACAGGTCGCCAACTTGGCTGCGGCATGCAAGGACAAGCTGCTACATAGGTAGAGCTGCTACATAGGTAGAGCTGCCCACGTGGCTGCATGAGATAGGCATTCCGGGGTTCACTCAAGGTTGGTGCCCTCTTCTTCCTCTTGTGCTCTGTATATCGGCCTGCACCGGGATAATGAGGGTGCCTTGTAGAGGACCTTGGCTGTCCGGCTTCAGCCGATCGACGCAATCGACAGGCTGACGAGCGTCCGGCCTTGTTGGATAGCAACTAATTGTCCTGCGGATTTAGGCGATCATTTCCGTCTCAGATGGTATTCCCGCTCACCATTCCCCTTTGAGAGTCAGCAGTCGCAATGCCGCCAAGTACCAAGTGGCTTGTGAAGATGGCTGCGCATTTCTTCTTCTCTGCCACCAACGTCAATCGATTCATGTGGCTCGGAAGATAGTCCCCGATGAGCGATGAGCGATGATCGATGATGGCCTCAGCCAAGAGTTTCCGGTAAACAAAGGACCGAGAGCGCATTGTGCAGTCACAGAGGTGGCGGTCGAACAAGATCCATGCCTGCCGCCGCACCACTCTGACGGCCGAGACGAGGGAAGAGAAGCTTATGGGCGGCCACTAACGGCGTTGGATATCCGGGAGAAAGCATGATCCTCGGTGTCTTCCGCACGTAGATGATGTAAAAGGTCGAGTGGTGCACATGGGAGGGTCGATGATATGTAAAGGCCCAGGGAGGTGGAAGGCAGGGAGAAAGAAACTCCAGATGGAGGCGAGTTGGTGGCCGCAAGGAGGATTTTGGGAGGGTGGAGAGGGACTGTTACTCAGCCTACGTCATGGCAGGAGCTGGCTGGTCTGACACTGGAAGACACAGCATCAACAACACTGTCACCGCCCGTCAGACAAAAACACCCTTCCTCCCTCCTCTGCTCACCTTGCTGGGCGCGGGAAGACTAGGCTGCCCAGGTTCCATTGCGGGATTTTCAGGCGTCATCTCCGGGCTGAATCTTAACTAGCCCGGTGCTTGAGGGGGGTTGAGGAGGTGCCTGGGGGCGCATCAACGGGGGTGCGACGTGGTCTTTTTAGGGGCTGCCATGGACTTTGGTGCTGCCAGTGACTGACCTTGGATTTCCCTTCTCGCTCGCTGACACTGGATGACTTTTTCCTCCTGATTTTTGCTTTTTTCTGTCCGTCTTGTTGGTGAACAGCGAAGAGAGAAAAAGAGTCCAAGGACCAACCTGCTTATTTCCCTTTCCCCCCCAATTTCCTCCCACCAACCCTCCAGTTACTAACCTTGTGGCCTTCCATAAGCCTCCCCTCGGGATGATCTGATTCGTCTTCTGCTCACTTCTTCCACCGTCTTCCCTCCCAACAGCTGGATACTGCCTTACCGCTCTCGCGCGCCCTCTCTCCTCTCTTTCTCGCCCGCGCGACCTCCCCCTCCCACCCTCTCAGCTCAGCCGGAGTTCTCAATCTCGCCCTCGCAATCTTCGACCGTAGCTCTTCTTCAGCCATCAACCAACTCGTCCACGCCCGCTTTTCTTGCCAGCTAGTACCTCCTACCCTCGCCTTTCTCCATCAGGTCTTCGCTGTTACTCCATCTTGCTATCGCTCGCCGCGTCCACCTCTCCTACATTAGACAGACATAATACATCACACACCGCATATCCGGCCTCACTCTCACATGCGCGCTCTTCCGCAGCTCTCGCATCCGGCCTCAAGGATCTAGTTCTGGCCATCCCCGAGTTTTCAATCAGCGACCCAGGCCGAGCGTTACTGTGATCATCAATCATCGCGCCGACCATGTCGGCGCTCAACCCCATCCCTCAGTAGAGCATCATTATCCTTCAGCTCCAGTCTCGGTCTCCCTCATCCCCAGCTAAGATGACTCCGAGATCTACTGTCAGCAACAATCCGTCCCCCAGTGTCGGCCAGCCTACGCCTCCCGCGGTGACTTCGTCGACCTCGGGGACTGTCGTCACCAATGAATCCGACAGCGACAATCACCCTGAAGAGCGTCCAACTCACACGTCAGAGATTGGCACCCTCAAGAAGCTCCCTAACCACGGCACCGCGTGGCTGGGCAGTTCTTCCGGTGTCTACTTTGTCAACACTGTGCGACGAGCCTTTTCCGCAGCCTTCGCTTCTTCAAATTTAGGCGGTGCCAATCCCGTTCCCGCAAGTGAGGACATTCTCACTGGCGAGGACGCCGAAGGTCGTTCCTACAATGGCCCGCTGTATGAGGGACCCAGCACATCCGATCAGTTTCCCCAGACTCTTGCCTCGGCGCTGGGCAAGCCTCCAGCGAAGAAGATCGCCATCGAATTGGTCACTTCTTTCTTTACTGTGTGGCACCCTCTTTTCCCCTTTCTCCATGGGCCTAGTTTTATCAAGGACATGGAGACAATATATGCTTCGCAGCGGCGTCCTTCCAAACCAACCAAGGACAGCCCCGGGCCTACCGACTTGCGGAAGCTGCTGACCTTTCAGCTGATCATCAATATCGCATCTCTCGATCGTAGCGATATCCATCTCCCCATGGAGTCGCGCGTCAAGTCGACCGCCGACGTATGTCGAGTGGCGGGTTGCCTTGCGATGGACCACGATCTGGCCACTATTCAGGCCATCCTGGCGGCTGAACTCTATCTCACCGCTACCTTGGCTATTCGCCAAGCCAGCACAGTTGCTGGCATTATCATCAAATTAATATACCATGCTGGTCTCCACAGATGTCCCCTGCGATATGCCCAATTTTCACTCGAAGATTGCGAAATCCGCAAACGGATCTTTTGGTCGGCATACGCTCTAGATCGACATTGTAATTTGAGTCTTGGCGACCCCAACGTGATTCAAGACGACGACATTGACGTATGCTTGTCCGGACCGGAACTTCACAAGGCCCTTGCGCGAGACCTGATGCCCAACCCGGATGGCGACATGAGCATGCACATGCCCCCTCCACGGGCGGTCCCGGATGACCCACGCGTGGCGCAATCCGACAATGAAGGACCTGAAGCACAAGAAAAAAGATTGAGGGAGGCAGCCCTGACGGCCTATGTGCAATGGGGCAAGTTGACTGGTCAGATCATTGAAGTCTTTCACAAAAGCATCAATCACCGGTTCCCCAAACACGAACAAATTCTTCGTCTTACCAGCGACATCGAGACTTGGTGGAATGATCTTCCCGGGTTTTTGAGTGGGGAGATGGAAGCGGGCCATGAGAGGAGCAACCGTGAATCTGGCGACATGACCGCGAACACCGCATCTTCCACGAGCAACGGTCAAAATGCAGTTGGCAATGGCTCCGACTCATCCCATCTTCCTCCTGCCCAACAACATCTTGCAAGCTTTTTCAAGATCTTGTACCACCGGCTGCTCCTTCTGGTGAACCGCCCCCGCCTTTCTCTTGACCAATCAACCCCTGAATTCCAACATGGACTGCAAGTTTGTATACGAGCGTCGCGGGGAATCGTGGCGGGTCTGAGAGCGCACAAGAAACACGGCCAATCCATGTTTCTTCCTGGTCTCCTATCTGCTGCGTGGATGTCTGGCCTCATCATCGCCTTCGCCTGCCAATTGGGCAAATACGCCAAAGCTAGAGCGCTCAGTGACATGCAAGCGTGCCTGCATCTGCTGGAAAGCATGAATATCCGATGGTACACGGTACAAAACTGTCACAAAGTCCTGAGCCTGCTTCTCATCAACATTCAGTCACGGAAGGCCTCGGTCAACGGTTTCCTGACCGTCCCCAAGCCAGATCAATCACCGCAGAGTATGCCGGTCGAATTCGATCAGCCATCGAGAAAGAGACCGCGGACGACGAGTGGCAATGAAGATGCAAGTCCTCGGAAGTCGTCCGTCGCCGAGTCCACCACCAGTTCGCCGATCCAAGGGCACATCTCGACGGGTACGGGAAATAATTCTCATTCGCGACTGAAACATCAAGCGTCTACCCCCAACAGCACGCAAACGTGGACACCTTCGACGACGTTCGACCCCAGTAATCCCTCGGCGCTCACCAACCCGACGGGCACTCTCTCCACGTTTGACTTTTCGAATTGGGACCGTGGACAGCCGACGACTCAACCACAGTTCAACCCGGGCATCGGCAGCGCGGTGTACGCCACTCCACAGGATTTGGCTTTTGCACAATCAACCATGAACATGAACCTCCCAGGGCAATCGGGGTCGGCGGGCATGGGAGGCGATGGCAGCAACACGAACATACAAGAGTACTCGGACCCCATGTTTTGGGGCAACATGGATTATAACGTGGCGGATATCTTTGGTTCTGCCACTTGGGAGAACATGACGGGGCCATTCGCCCCGGGCGGGGGCGTCAACAACGGATGGGACATGTGAACAGCGGACATGTTGAACGATGAGGAAACATCTGGATAGATCTGCTTGGTTTCAGAAACGACCGACCCCAGGGATCTTATGCAAAAGCTAGGGGGCGGAAGGAGAATTTGTGACAGTCTTTGCGTCTGTGAAAGGATATGATGGGTCTGGACAGAAATAAGCTGCTGCTGCTGCTTCTGCACGTTTCTTCTTCTGTTTGCATCTTGGATGGAAACCTTTTGATCCCTGAAATGAATCAGCGGAGCTCCGGCGTTGGCTGGGTGAACAGTGAGGGCACTCGAAATGCGGGTGTGGCGTCCCTGCAGCGGAACCTGTATGATAACCTGTGAGGAAGTTCCGATGTCTTGGTCGACGGTGACCTTTCTATATCCCTGAATTTGATTTGGAGGGCCAGACTCGTCAAAAGTGTCTCGTAGAGCGGTGCCCGGGTTACGTGGCCTGTATGGCCGGACAACTCGTCGTTGATGATGGTCGTTGGGGCACAGTAATAATCAACAGGCCCTTTTTTATGGATATTTGCAACAGAACGATGTTCGTCGACGCCAAAGGGGACGTCACTCGTCCTTAATACGAGCTGCGAGTGAGATGGGGACTTGGGAGCCTCCGAGGAGATGTCGGACACTGGTGGACATATATGTAGGTATCCATTCATCCACACATCCTCCGTCCCTTGGACCGACACAAACTGACATTCCAATTTCCCGCCCACCGACCGCATCGTACGAGTATACCGAATCCATCCTCGCCCCGGTCGGCAACTCGAGTTCGAATCCAAGTTCGACAGTCACGTCACATCACCGACGAACTTCTCTGTTCTGTTCTGTTCTGTCCTGCTCTGTCCGCCCTCGCCCTCGCTTGTCCATGCCCGTCCGAGTCTCGACATTTTTTTAGGGGCCGGTGGGGGGGTAACAAGTAGTACAAGTAGGTTGGCAGTGGGCTCATGCACGCGCAGGGATGAGGTGTATCTGCTTTGGGGACAGCCGCCGCCCACGCGCGCCATTATGTAAGGGCTCGCGGGCTCTACTTGCACCCATGGTGGCACCGGTGGATATCTCGCGCCAGGTTATGTAAGATGGAGCTGGAGATGGAGATGGAGATGGAACTTGTCTGCTGTAAGAGCGGCGGGAGTTTTGGGGGGGGGGGGGGGGGCGGTGTGTGTGTCTGTGTGTGTGTATGCTGGCTATGTAAGCCTGGCTTTGGGTTGGGATGGGGGATGTGGGCCGGTGCGTAGGGATTACTCACTTTGGCATCGTGCTATTTACCTACCTATCTAATGTACCTCTGGACCTATGGACCTACCTAGGTAGATACCTAGGTCCCTGTCTACGTCCTTAGGTGCCTGTGTAGGTAGGTCGGTATGGATGCCCGATGACGAAGGGGGGGAAGGGAGGGGGACAAGAGAAGACATAGCACAGACAGTGTCAGGGGAAGCTCTAGGGGCGCGAGAGAAAGACATGGAACGGAAATGAGCTGTGTTGAATGGGTGATTGACCGAACATTATTCTAACAGTTAGCGACTGCGTATTCGCCATTTCGCATATACCCATCCGTCGAAGGACCATAGCATCCATGACCATATCAGTGAGCTACTGAGTTATGGATTCTTCGCCTCCTGCAGACCAACACCCAGACCTCGCTGCGGTTACGAGTCCGCACAGTCGAGGAATAAACACAAAGGAATGCGTGGGCAATCAGAGAGGGCGGACGATATGTATATCTACGGTCCCTGGATCACTTTGACGGGGAATATGCTGGCGTTTTATCGACGCGGCTCTCGGGGATGAAATGCCAGCATATCAGACTCTGATAGACTACGTGTGCGTCTGCCCCTCGAATGGCTTTCCTGGATGTGACCACTCCGGGTACAACGACCTTACGATTGACTTCTTTGTAGATACCTAACAGATGCAATTTTCTGTACTTGTAAGCAATAGTCGAGCTCTTTCTAATCTTCTACTTCTATAGTACTGTAAAGTGGTGATTTGAAGTACCTAATTGGATCTAATTCCCGGCCCCGTCACCCCAGCATGAGATGGTCATGGTTTTCCCATTGTGGAAAAAACACAATTTACTCCTTTTGTTCTAGTCGGTTCAGAACTTCAAGATTATCCTATTCTACCAATCCTGTCTAGTCCAGTCCTGCCAGTCCAATCCAGCCTGTAGTTTGTACGAGTAGTCTACTGTCTGGTAGGCAGGTAGTCTGATAGTGTAAGCAATTCCCACCCCCTGCCCTCTATTCCATCCACCCAGACTATCCCAGACCATCCCAGACGCTTGGTGGGCCGGATCAGCACGGTCCATACCCGCCAGAATCCCCACCGCTGGTAGATTGATGATGACGAGATCAAACGAGCCCGGGGGTTGGGGGGGCGCACAGGCACACGCATCCATGCAACATGCAACATGCAGCCTCGCCGTCGTGCTAGGTGCCCAGCTCCACCTGCCCCTTACAGCGGCCCTTCTGGACCTTCGACGCCTCTGTTCTCGACAGGTTGAGTGAGGCGCGGGACGCGTGGATGACAGTCTAGGTCAGGAAGGAAGGTCAGAATCGCGGATGTCATGAATGAGGAGTGGAGTGTATCCAACGCAGGCGCGTCAGAGGGCATTGGGGGGTTACCTTGTATGGGTTCGCAGGGGACAACGCTCTCATTTATATCCGCCTGGTTGTTTCTGTTTCTGGTACACGCATGGCAAGGCTAGGGCCGCCACCAGGTCGAACAGACGCAGAGACCGGGAACGCCGCGGCCGCGCTGCTGCTGCTGGCCTTTTCCTTCCTTCCAATCTCTCTACAGCGAACCCGGTCCTGTGCCTGTGCCCGTGCCGGTCCCCGTGCCGAGCGCTTGTTGGAGGAGGGACTCGAAATAGGCCTCGTCGATGACGGCGCCAAATCTGCTAAGGCGGCAAAGACAAGAAACGAATTAACCCATCAAGAGCTTTGGTGGAAAATGCGGTGTTCAACAACAGGTTCTCATCGAATTAACTCCCACTCCCATCCCCCGTCCTTTTCGCAGCACATACAGCCCCTCCTCTCGCGCCAATAGACCGCATAATCATAGGTAGATGTCTTTACACAGGTCCATATTTGGCTTGTTTTTAAGAGTGGTTTTCGAAAACAGCGAATGGTTTGGTGAGGCAGGGAAAGAAATAGAGAGAGCGAGTGAAATAGACAAAAAAAAACAGACAAAGTGGCTCACCCGTAACAATGCACCTCGGGCAGCAAGGTCGCTTTAAGCGCCTCGAGCCCGTCCCGCGTCAAGTCCCCGAAGTTCGGGTGCTGGCGGACCCGCTGCCACGCTTCTACGGGCGTGATCTCCCCCTCCAGCGACAGCTTGTCCGAGAAATCAAGCAGCTTTTCCAACTCCACGGCGGGGACACTCCATCTGGTTCCGCTCGGCAGCCCGGACCCTGTAGAGGGGGCTGTCGCGGTCGCGGGGGGTTGTCGCGTTGAGGATGTGGCGGTTTGTGCGGGCTGGGTGCGCGCGGGCGAATGCCACATGATGGGAGACATGAGCATCATCTCGTGTCCCGAGCCGTCGTCGGCCGTGGCATGTGCGGCGTGGTGTTCCAAACAGACGTGCTCCAGCGCAAGCACGAAGTCGACTCCCACCTGCGTCGCGCCGAGGCCTTGTGGGTGCTGCATGGGGGTCGAGATGGGAGGGATCGGGGGAGCAGTGCTCGCGGCTTGGGAGTAGATGCTGGGTGCGTGGAGACTGGTGGGAGCCTCGCTGATGGTCAGGCCCGAGAACAGATCGCTGGACGAAGTCGTAGAGCCGGAATGCAAGGTGCTGTAGGGGAGGTCGGAGGAAGTTAATATATTCTGCAGAGGAGGGGGAAAGGCCAGAAAGCCCGAGTCGGGCTCCGGGGGCAGCTGGGCGCGAATCTGCTGCGCCCGGGAGTCCGGGAAGCCGAGCAGCTCGATGGTGGCCTGCGGGCTCTGGATATGGGGGTCTGATGCCAAATCCAGCGGCAAGGGGATCTTGTGATACCTGATCAGTTCTTTCAGGCGGCGGATGCTGTTGCGGCACGCTTGGAGTTGGGCTTCGTGGGCCGAATCGCGAGCTCGAAGTTTGGCCACTTCGGCTTCCAGTGTCTTGACATATGTGGCCTTTCGATCTCGATGCGTCCTATTGTCCGAGTGACGTGATCGGACTCTGGTTAGCTAATCTAGACATATAACATATCTGATTCCCGGGGGTGTGCCTCGGTCGGGCGCAGGACTGGCCAAGGGTATACATGGGAGTCGCTCCCTCCTGTATTGATGGTGGACGATAAGAGAATGGCCTCACCTCTGAGCACGCCTAACCTGCTCACGCCGTCTGGCTTTGGCATCGGCCTCAGGATCGCCACTTTCCGAGAGGTTCGTCTTCTCAGCTGCCTTGGATTCTAGGATAGCGTCAAAGAGATTAGTTACGATTGGCGGCCAAGGTGACCCCGGGGACAGTCTGATGCTGGGGAAGAGGAGTAGATTCGGAATGCTGGGAATTTGCCAACGTTGATTGATTATTGATCGAATAGAATGGAGATTAACTGTCTCATCATCCAAGAGGTTTTCCCCAGGAATGCCACACTCGTCTCGGAAACATAAGGAAAGAAATCGACTCACGCGGGGTGCGCCTTAGCTTCGATAGCCAGTTTGGCGACGGCGACGACGACTTGTCTGACATTCTGCCAATCAAAGAGGGGCAATCGCGACGAGAGCTGAGAGAATTCTTCCGGTGGTGCCACGACAGCACTGGTCCTCGAGCTCAAGGCACCTTGCAGTCGACAAATCGGAGGGGTCGAGCACTTCGCACGCTCATGCGAGATTCCACAACCTTGGAGGGCCAGCCAGAAGCACGAGGACCGTGGATGCTTGGTTCGCCTCGAGCCGTGTTTGCGAGCGACAAGCTGGTGGCAGAATGTGTCTGGACTGAAGAATTAGGCTCGACGTGATTATGGCATCACCCGGATTTGCGTCCGCGAAAGGCTAGGCTTACAGATGCTTTGGTTTGTCCAATATGATCGGAGGCCAGGTATATGGCATAGGCCACGGTCGACGCTCACTTTTTTTTGTGGCAGAAGAGAAGGGAGATGTTTTGGACTGGGCATTGACATTGACTATCGGCTCTTTATAGAGCAAATGCAGAGTTTACAGGGTAGTCAGGCCTTCCGCTCCTCCCTTTCGTCGCTGGCACATAGCAAACCCCAGGCTTCAAGGCGTGATTGGTCGCTGTATAGGCGAGAGTGCTGGAAGTGGGAAGGCTGATGTTGAGTCAGGTTTGCATGGGGCGGTAAGCACCAAGTCCCTTTGCAGCCCTATGAAACTGCTAGAAACAGGTCGTAGATTGATGCTGCTTTTACGACGTGGCTCTTGTCCGACATTTGGCCTTGGGGTCGGCGATACAACTTGGACCGCGTCTCCGGCCTGGCTTAGTTCTTGTTAAGCAGTCCAGAGGGGCTCCTCTTATGCATGACTAGTTCCCGCTCGCGTCTGCAACTAGACGAGTGACCCGAGAAGCAGCAGGAGAAAGACAATCAGTCCACCGACGCCCAGGCAGTACAACGAGACACCGAGCTTGAGCAGGGGCATACTGCGCCGCATCTCTTCTTCCGTCATCGGCTTGGATAGATAGTTGATGCGGTACACACCTAGCTTGACCTCGAAGATGGGATAGCGCACTCGCCCTGATCGGTAGATATGGCCGGCATCTTCTCTGCCTCGAGACCGTCCAATAGCGACGTGGGTGGGTCTGTCGAGGGTTTGGATTCCCGCCAGTTCTTCCGCGGCGCAGGCATTTGTCGAGAGCACAGGATGGTCAGGTTCGCTCGTTCTATGGCGAATCCCACAAGCCTGCCCTTCACGAGGCTGCGCAACCCCTGGTTCGATTGGTTAGCTTATCTCATTTCACCAGCTGTTTCAAAAAAAGCTGAGTGAGATGGACTCACGGCGAGGGCGAGGCATGGCGGACAGGGGGCAAAGAGCGACAGTGCTAAAGCACCCGAATGACTCGAGCCAACCAAGTCAGGCAGTTGATAATCCGCGCAGACTCCGAAGGTGATAGTGGTCGGCCCACAGTAGCAGTCGCTCGGCGAGGTCGGCGAGATTGGCAGGGACGAGCGAGCTCCAACGACGCTAGAGTGGTATCTCAAATACTCAGGTATATACAAGAGAGGCTGAAACTGAGCGAGCAGTAGTCAGCTCGTAGTTGTTTTGCCTGCGACGCGAATCAATGTGGTGAAGGCAGCATCGCGTCGCCTCGTGCCTTGCCTTGCACTGCCTGAGGGATTTGAACATGGCAGTGCACATGTCTAGTGATGAGGTTGTCCCGGGATGAAGTGCCAGCTCGTGTCAGACTCGTTCTCCCATAACTGAGGGGGGTCGTCTTCTGTTGTCCACCGTGGCAAGGGACATTCCCCTTTCCCATTGATGAATCCCTCTATCTTCGACCGCATGCCTGTGTGGGCATAGGGACCCTCGTACGAGTTTGCTGCAAAGCAACTGGTGAAATCTTCTTCACTGTGAGAATGCCATTCACCGCAGTCCTCCTGTTGATTGTCAGCGTGATCAAGTGGAGTGGGAAGGACAAGGGCCAATGGCACAAACCACCTTCTACACTGCGCCAGGGTAACTTACATCCACATACCAAGTCCCAAGCAACTGAACCCTGCGAAGACGTTTCTTGCGGAGATGCTCCAGCAAATCTATCAATGACCCTGTCTCAAGTCGACAATCCTTCATCACCAATGCGTTGAGGTTCTTACCCCCATCCAGAAGCGCCGCCAAGTCTGGCCAGGTACATCTGAAAAGACACAGTCTGAGAGACTTAAGATGCGGCAACCACAACCGGGGAAAGCGGTCGATGTTCGTCCTATCAAAAAGATCGAACGAGTACTCGGCCTCGAGTCCTGCTGGGAACTCTAAGTCCAAGTGCTCCAACTCGGAGGGGTGGTTTAACAACATCCTGAGCCTTCTTGCAGCCAGATTCCTCCCACCGAAGTATATCTCGCCAGTCCCACTGCGAGAAAGCCAGTCACTGTGAGGAAAAGAACTGATTTTCATGTGGAGTTTCTTCAGCTCCTGGAAGGTCTCATCCAGCACTTGGGAGCCGTGAATAGTACCGACGCTGAGAAGTTGCTGCGGGATGTCGATGGCTGTGAGATCGGCGACTTCACACCCCGCAAGCTTCGCCGCCTGGAGGAAGTTGATGAAATGGTCCAGGCAATGTTGGCGACGATTTGCAACCCTGCGACGAGGGTCGGGATCATAGGGTTTGTCGCTGGCGTACTGCTCAGGATCGAACGCCTCAAGCTCTTCCAGCCGAATTTGAGGCTCGGCCATGATCAGCTTGAGTCGCAACCTGGGGCTTGACTGCTTGAGCGTGCCCATGATCCGCATCAGGATGTTTCTCACGCGTGATTCAGCCATGGATGCTGCCTGTTGATCGAGATGCCAACGGTATAGATCATAACGGCGAGCCAAGTCCGTGGTAAACCGGGCTTGAAGACGCTCGTGAAACTGCGTGTACTCGTCCCTGGTGGCTCCAACAAGGCTTCGCTCCCAAGCATTCTGTTTGTCGTGATATACTCCAGCCTGCCAATATCGATAGTCAGCATATTCCAGCTGGATACCAGACTCGAAGGAGACACAGCGCAGTCGAGACGCAATCGAGGGCCTTGCTGCCAGTTGTTCTAACTGATACAATCTATGATGATCGGGGTAGAGGCGAAACTCGAAGTCGCGGAAGAGATGTTCCTCGGCTATGACACCAAATGCCCTGCACGTGAGGCGAAAAGAGCAAAGGGATGGTTTGTCTAGGAATAGACAGAGATGGTCCACCAATTCGGGGGCCAACTGGTCCATGATGAGGATTTTTATTCCAAAAGATCAAGTGAGGTGAAGCCAAAAACGTTGAGCCGCGCTCAGTCTCAGCCGCAATGATCGGACATATATAACTAGTATCAATGGCTTCAGCCTGATGAGAATGGGCCCACTAGGAGTGACTCTGCCGTACTATGCAGCCTGTCCATCCACGCAGTCAATTGCGTGGACAGACCAAAGACAAATCTGGGCAGCCTGCGACAGACCGGCGTAGCTCTCAGTACCCCAGTGATGGCCATATCAGTGCCGAAGCGTGAGACGAGGGCCGAAGTGATAACAGCCGGAGATTGAACGTGTAGGCTCACTGTGATCCGCTCTACATCCTACGGCAGCGCATTCTCGTCGATGAGGACCGCGCAGGCACAAGAGGGTGAGAGGGTCCTACTGCCTGCTTGAGATCCCCGTGTTTGTTTGTTGTCTGCCACCGAAGAAGGCGACGTACTGTAAGTCCATTATGATGGTGCGGCTCCCACTGGCCAGGACTGTCAGTCCACGCACCCGGAATCCTCTCATCAAGCGTTGGCTGTCCACGCATAAAGCAGAACCTCCTGCACCCCCGCCACCAAAGTCCAAACCAGACGATCGAGCTGCCCTCAGAAATCGCTTCGACCGCTTTATTGAACGCACTCCGCGTTTCCTTCGACCTACAGTTAGAGGGCTGCGACAAGCTCCCGTGTCGCATATTACAGCATTCATTGTTCTTCATGAACTAACCGCGGTTATCCCATTATTCGGGCTAGCAGGAGCTTTCCATTACTGGCACTGGCTCCCTCCATATTTTGCTGAAGGAGCTTGGATCTCTGCAGGCGTGGAGAAGTTTGCGCGGTACTTCCGGAAGAAAGGCTGGATCAATGAAAAAGACGAGATGGAGGTTGAAGAGGAGGCAAAGAAGGGCAATGCTGGCCGCTTCGAAAATCACAAAGACACAGCCTCGCGGTGGTTCAATCGAGGAGAAAGTGCCACACGATGGGTGATCGAGTTCGCAACAGCATATACTTTAGTGAAAGCTCTACTGCCTTTGCGTCTTCTCGTCAGCGTTTGGGGCTCCCCATGGTTTGCGCGGATTGCCATCATCCCCATCGGAAATGCCACAAAAGCACTATTTCGAAGATCGAAGATTTGATGCCTTGCCATTGCCCCATTGTGATTGGCATCCGACCCGAAAGTGAACCAAGGGATTAAACACCGTATGCAATCATCATTCGTGTCATTTCTCCACTTCGGTAAGTCTATCTCTTGTAAACTTGGGCGGGATTCATCGTCATGGCTGACATTGCCGTAGGCACCCTATTCAACTGGCTCCGGCTCGGAGTCTCATGTTTTCCTGGTGTGCTGTCATGACTCTGTTCATGCCTTCTCGTAGATCCAGTCATGTTGGGCAGACTTCCAGCTCTGGACTTCCTCAGGCTTGAACCACAACGCAATTTCCTTCTTGGCGCTCTCAACACCGTCGGAGCCGTGGCAGACATTGCGACCAACGTCAATGGCGTAGTCACCTCGAATGGTTCCGGGGGCAGACGCGAGAGGGTTGGTGGCACCGAGGATGGCTGGCATCAGCAATTAGCTTCATGTCTCTTTCAAACGAGGCCTTTTTGGGCAGCTTACATCGACCAGTCTTGCAAGCATCGCGGCCTTCCCAGACCATGGCGACGATGGGACCGCTCAACATGTCTGGAATATTGTGTCAGCCGGCTCATTCGATGGACGCTTGTAGAGAGCTTTCCATACATGTGACGAGGCCCTTGAAGAAAGGCTTGTCGGAGAGGTCTGAGTAGTGCTTCTCGAGGTGCTCCTTGGAAGGAGACACCATCTTGATTGCCACCAATTTGTATCTTCACCGCCTTTAGTCTCAGATTCTGGTTTTTCTTCTGCCATTGGGAACCTTGCTCACCCGCGCTTCTCGAATCGGCTTACGATATCGCCAACCAGGCCACGCTGGATGTTATTGTCAGTATCGATGCCGTGTTGGGATGAAGGAGGACGGATTCACACCTGAACGCCATCGGGCTTGACAGCAATGAAGCTGCCCAACGTGTCAGTATCTGACTTGTACCACAATGCCGGCGTAGGGTGCTTACGTCTGTTCGCTGGAAGACATTTTGATGTGCCGTGCAGAGCTCTGTTGACAGACAAGATGTGTATTTTGGAATGTGAAGTGGCTGAAAGAGAGACAGTTGCGGTCAGTGAAAAAGAGAACTGGACAAAAATATTTTGTTCGATCAAAGTGGGGGGCAAGAGTTGTGATGTTTGGAGGGGCAGAGCTTGCGCCCAATGCAGGGGCCCGCTTAGTGAGAGGAACTCTAGGCGAGGCTAAGCCAATCCCAGGCACATCTCGGGCCTATTGCAACTGTAGACACTGGTGATACAGGACACATTTACTTGTTGGCGGCACACTCTTCCACGACAAAGTCCAGGCCGCTACATAGATATCTTTGCGAGGCAGGCCCTTTCACAAGCCCCAGTCATAGCCATGGCTCGGTCTTCGAGGAGGATGTCATCATGGCCGATCTCCTACCTCTCAATTCTACTCCTGTTGTTCTTCGTCTCTCCTGCAGGCAAGTGTCTCAATGCGAACCGACTCGATGCATGCACACATGCTAACAGATCACAGTGATGGTCAAACACCACGACTTCAAGCGCTGCGACCAGTCTGGCTTCTGTAAGAGAAATAGAGCTCTTGCGGATTCCATGACAGAGAAGGGCAGCCCTGAATCTTCTCCCTACCAGCTCGATGCCGCCTCGATCAAGTTCAAGGATGGCCGCTTGGATGGCTCCATTATCAAATCGCTGGCCGACGGTGATGCAGTTAAACTACCCCTGACGATGACCTTCCTTGACCGCGGCAATGTCCGGGTCACTGTCGACGAGGAGAAGAGAAGGAAGGGTGAGATTGAGCTGCGGCATGGCAGCGTCGCCAGAAAGGAGAGATACGACGAAGCCGCTGCCTGGGCCCTCACTGGAGCCGGCCTCCAAGCCCAGACGACAGCTTCAATGAAAAAAGTATCGAAAGATGTTACAGAGGTGTCGTGGGGACCCAGTGGTCACTTCAAGGCCATCATTCGGCACGCCCCTTTCGGGGTCGAGCTTTGGTCGGGTGAAGAGAAGCACGTCGTGTTCAATGGCCGGGGATTTTTGAATGTCGAGCATTGGCGGCCAAAGGTTGAGAAGCCTTCGGTGGACGAGAATAATACTGAAGCACAGCCCGCCGAACCAACGGAAGACGAAAGCACTTGGTGGGACGAGAGCTTCGGAGGAAATACTGACTCGAAGCCCAAGGGCCCGGAAAGCGTTGCAATGGACATCACCTTCCCTGGATACGGGCATGTGTACGGTCTCCCGGAACATACAGGGCCTCTGTCATTGAAGGAGACCCGTGGAGGAGACGGAAACTATGACCAGCCATACCGAATGTACAACAGCGACGTCTTCGAATACGAACTCGACTCTCCTATGACTCTATACGGATCAATACCATTCATGCATGCTCACAGAAAGAGTTCCACGGTTGGTGTTTTCTGGCTGAATGCCGCTGAGACCTGGGTGGACATTGTCAAGTCGAAACACGACACAAACCCGCTGACTCTGGGCCTCACGGGCGGAGTTGTCGACACACATACGCACTGGATATCTGAAGGTGGACTTCTGGACGTGTTTGTCATGCTGGGTCCAACACCCGAAGACGTTTCCAAATCATATGGGGAGCTGACCGGCTACACTGCAATGCCGGCATCGTTTGCCATTGCCTACCATCAATGCAGATGGAACTATGTGAGCGACGAGGATGTCAAGGATGTCGACCGGAAATTCGACAAGTTCAATATCCCCTACGATGTCATCTGGCTTGATATTGAATATACGGATGACAAGAAATACTTCACCTGGGATCCGTTGAACTTCCCAGATCCCATTTCGATGGAGAAGCAACTTGATGAGACTCAACGCAAGCTAGTTGTCATTATTGATCCGCACATCAAGAACAAGGATGGATACTTTGTCGTGGACGAACTCAAGAGCAAGGACTTGGCGGTCAAGAATAAAGACAACAACATTTTCGAGGGGTGGTGCTGGCCGGGGAGCTCTCACTGGATTGACGCTTTCAATCCCGCGGCACGAGCCTGGTGGAAATCGCTATTTACATTCGATCGGTTCAAAGGCACGCAATCGAACGTGTGGCTGTGGAACGACATGAATGAGCCATCTGTCTTCAACGGACCAGAAATCACCATGCCGCGGGATAACTTGCACCACGGCAACTGGGAACATCGCGACCTGCATAACATCAACGGCATGACCTTCCACAACGCCACCTACCACGCTCTCTTGGAACGCAAAAAGGGAGAGATCCGACGGCCATTTGTACTCACTCGATCGTTCTACGCAGGCTCGCAGAGATCTGCGGCAATGTGGACGGGTGACAACCAGGCAAGCTGGGAGCACCTTGCTGCATCGATTCCAATGATTCTCAATCAAGGTGTTGGTGGATTCCCTTTCGCTGGCGCCGACGTGGGTGGATTTTTTGGCAATCCCAGCAAAGAACTTCAGACGAGGTGGTATCAAGCTGGCGCATTCTATCCATTTATGCGTGGTCATGCGCATATTGACACGCGCAGGCGTGAACCCTATATGCTAGGGGAGCCATATACTGGTATCATGACCCAGGCCTTGCGGCTTCGTTATTCACTCCTCCCGGCGTGGTACACGGCTTTCCATGAAGCTGCTACGGACGGGCACCCTATTGTGCGAGCCCAGTACTTTGTGCATCCATCAGATGAAAGAGGGTTTGACATTGACGATCAGATGTATCTCGGCTCCACGGGTCTGCTGGTGAAACCCGTCACCGTTGAAGGAGGCGAGAGCGTGGACGTCTACCTGTCAGATGACGAGAATTACTACGACTACTTTGATTACACGACATATGCTGGCGGTTCCAGAACGCACAAGATCGACGCACCGTTGGACAAGATTCCCTTGCTCATGCAAGGCGGTCACATCATCCCCAGGAAAGACCGACCGAGGAAGAGTTCCGGATTGATGAAGTGGGATCCGTACACTCTCGTCGTTGTTTTGGATAAACACGGCGAGAAAGCGGAGGGCACGCTGTACGTGGATGACGGAGAGACCTTTGACTACCAGCAGGGGGCGTATATCCACCGCCAATTCTCGTTCGAGGGTGGAGTGCTCCGAAGCAGCGATATTGGCACCAAAGGAGCGAAGACCGCGGGATATCTGAAGGCAATGAAAGGGGTGAAGATCGAGAAGATCATTGTAGTCAACGCGCCGGCTGCATGGTCATCAGCCGGCGAGCTGGCAGTGTCGGAGGACGGGTTCAAGGGGGAGCGAAAGGTCGAAATCAGTTATCACGCCGCGACCGGGAACAAGGCAGCTTGGGCCGTGGTCAGGAGTCCCGGGATGGGCATCGGCGTGGATTGGAGCGTCAAGTTCCCCGAGAGCGCGAGCTCCGCTCCAAAGACGGAATTGTAGGCCTCTGTACAACAAACACGACACACGATCACCATAACATAGAGAAATGGGCAATCCATGGCATGATGGGAAGAAAGACGTGATTAATAAACACAGTATATTCCGAGTATACTCGGCAGCATTCCGCAACCCAACCCACATGGCGTCGCCAGTATCCTGCGACCCTGGTACCATGGGGCTTCTGTATGTATGTATGTATGTATGTATGTAGATGTATAAGCTGACAAAGTCGTTCATGTACGTGTACATGTGCATGCGACGCGCGGAACCCGCTCGCGTCTTTCTGCAAAAAAGCCCTCGACTCAGAACTCGTACTGACGAGCCAGAGTAGCCCAGGCGAGACCAGGCCAGGTCATGCCCTTGTCCTTGTCATTTCCACCGCGCCACTCGTCTGGGTATGTCCAGGTATGTCCTTGGGTACCAACTAAACTATCTCGGCAACTTCTCCGGCTGGACTAGCTAGCTATGCTCTCCTACGGACGTACTCGTAGCTCACGAGCACTACTACGTGCTTGTACTGTATGTATTCCTACCTAGTCACGCGTGGGTCGAGGGCCACGGCCAGGCCCTAGCGCCAGCGGCTAGGTACTGTACGTTGCATGTCCACAGCCCACAAGCCGGTGAGGCGGACGGTGTACTCCGTGCCCATATGTAGGCCGTGTGGCGCATGGTATCGTTCTACATGTGCATATATACCCTCTTAGGCAGGTAGCTATGTGCTCCGTATATCAGGCAACGTTGGCCGGCCGTGGCGATTGGGCTTCATGCGGACGTCTATCGACTGTCCCGACCAGGAGGATGGTTGTAGACACGCACATGGATGTGAACATGGTGACGAGGATATCTACCCAGAGAAGGATGAAGTGGCGGGGATGGATTCGCAATGCATGCGCGACACCAGAGTTCCTAACAGAATTCTGTCTTGCTGAGTACGAATGATCTCTCCACTGGCTTATGGAGTTGTGTTCGAGGTCTCTTCGAGTAGAGCGTGAGCAGAAGCACCAGCTCCAAAGCACAGGCTCAGAGGTCCAAAAGATACCTGGCGGATAGACATGACCCGTCGCGACTTGAGTTGGGCGTATTTTGTTTTGTGGAAGTAAAGGTAATCGGGGCATATCAGTCTGGGGTCAAATATACGTGTATGCGTACAGAGCCAACACTGCAGTTTGATAGTAGTATCTCAATCCCTGGGTCTGGAGCCAACCGATAAAAAATGTCATCTATACAAGCCCTCCTACTACTATACACGCGGATCCGTCCGATATCCAACTTTCGCTCCCCATCCGTAAATGGCTAAGAGGGTACACGCTCGTCCCAAGCCGCATGCGCGTATTATACGACCTTCATGCCGCCGCCGTCCAGTTCTGCCTGTGTCGAAGGCGCTGCCGAGCCGAGCTCGTACCTCCTATACTCTGAGGGCGGAGGACCATAGCCCATGTCGCCGGGATAGACTGACACGGTCTCGGGTTGCGGCAGCTCGATTGTTTTCAGTGGCTGTTGCGATCTGGCGCGTCGCCTGAAGAAGAAGAACCAAACAAGCCCGGCCACCACGATCAGAAACACGCACACTCCAATACCGATCCCCAGGCCTTCTCCAAGCTTGCTGCTGCCATGGTCAGAGGAGGAATCTGCAGATAATGTCGGCGTGGTCGTCGCGGCTGATGTGACGACCGTCGCGGAAGTTTTGGATGAACTGTTCTCCGACGAAGAAGTGGGCGCATGTGTCGAGGTCGATGCAGGCGGTGTTGTAGTGCTCGAGGCAGCTGTCGTCGATGTGGTCGACGCCAGGGACGGGTCGCTGACGTTGAAATAATGGCTGCTGAAGAACGTGGCCGTCGACGAATTGTACATTTGGAAGAAAAACACATTGCCTTTGCTCAGGTCGAAGGGCGGGCTTTCGCCAGTCCCGACGGTCCAGCTCAGACTCGTCGTCGTGATGCCCCCTATTGTCGAAGCTGTCAACAAAACCACAAAGGTTTCAGTGTTTAAGGGGTTGAACCTGCATTCTTACCTTCCAAGAGTTGGCTATCTGGGTTCCCGTTCTGCCAGATTACCAGGTCCGTCGCTGGGTACGTCGTCTCCCACTGCAGCGTGACCGTGGAACCTTGGACATACGTGGGATTTTGTGTAAAGTCATTGTTGATGCCGTTGGTAGGCGGATTGAGGAAGATGTTGTCCTGGTTTTGGGCGGCCGCGCTCGCGACCAAGGCCAGGAATGGTAGCACGAGCATGTTGGTCTTCTATTGTCTAAAGCCGGGTCATGAAGCGTAGCTTTGCAAAGGAAAGATACAACGGTGGCACTGTACAAGAAGCACTGGTGCCAGAATTCGGATGTTCGAGGTGTGTGAGGCTGCCAACGGGAGCATATATTGGGCGTTCGGGCTGCACCAGATTCCCCATCTCTAACACGGGTGAGTTTGGGCCTCGATGTTTTGGACCGAGCAGGGGCTACCTCTGTTAGCTGGACTTTTGCAGCGGTTTGATCTGTTTCTAATTAGAGCCTGGACAGATTGTGGCCGGTTTGGGTCGAAAGGGCACGGCTCGCAAGGGTCCTGAGACAAACGAAAGCATGATACAGGGAGTTAATTGGCTCGTCTCCGTCCTCGTCCCGCCCCTAAAGTACAACGATAGACTCATCCCGCCTTATCTGCTTGTTCAATCGATTGGTGTAGGGGAAAGAGAGTTAGGGGCCGAAACTCGGGACGACGCCTGCCGTCTTGTCTGTGTTTAAAGTCTCTGGGCCAGATTGCCGTGGCAGATAATGCATTGGTTGAGTACCAAATGCACATGCGGGAGAGCATCTCGCCCCCAGACGCTGTGTCCAAGTGGCGGCTCTCAGCGGCTCGCCACAACAATAGAGTAGAGCATCATGATCTTCAGCGCGAGGTCTGGTGAAACTCTGGCTTTGACTAAGCCACCGAGCAACTACTCTTATTCCGTAGCACCCCACAAGGCACACAACAGGCACATCGAGTTAGGGACCAAGGCATCAAGGTATAGATATATGGCAACCGCCAACCCTTTTGACAAATACAACACTGGTACCACAATCGTTCATTTTCCGCTCTTAGATGTTATGCACAACCATTCATCGTCTCCCCATTTTCCATCGGCTTAGTTGTTGTAGCCCCTGCGGCTGGCAACCTAGTAGGGCAGAGAGATCAACACTCTTCTTTTCCACCCGGCATCACAGAGTTCGGGCAGGTCGTCACGTTAACCTAAGCCGTCCGTCAGGGTACAGGTAGCTTATTGGTTGCCATTCTGCGTGGAGGGATCGAAGTCAAACATCTATCTAGGTACTTTCGAGCAGAGAGCTGCCGCTTTCCGACTTGATGGTAATGTCCTGTGCTTCAGCTGCTGCGGGCGAGTAGCTAGCAATCTTTCCAATGTCATTTTGGCATTACACCTATTCATGGGTGCTGGGAAGTAGTTTGGTGGGCCCAAAGATAAGAGTCGAACAGAGTCCGGCGGTTAACGTGTTGTCGACTGGGCGGTTAATCCAATATGTGCCTTTGCTTACCGCCACGCGTGCCGCGAGATCATGAAACAGTACACTTGGTCTCGTTAAGGCCAGATAAAGCGTCCAACATGAAGAAGGCAGGATGCAAGGGTCGTTTCGAGAGAGTAAAGGCGAGGTGGCCTATCCATATTTCCCTCTGCGACAGAGGTAGTCGAACGACGTAGACCACTTAAAGGGAGAAAACGGTTCGTTAACCAGCCAGTGAATGTGAACATCGTCACCTTTGAGCTATCCAAGCCAAAGATGTCATGGTGGGAGGTACTGTACAAGAGCCACTGGAATGTAACGAAAGACGAAGTTTGGAGATCAATACCGAGTAGAGTTGTCGACAGTAGCGGGAAAGATAGTGGAGGTTCCGCCGCACGTGACCTCGGAGGACGGATGATGCTCCGGCTGTTCCGCCAATCAGGACTCACGGCACTCGCCTGCGCTTTACTTGTTCCTGGAGGACAACATGTGCCCAAGTTCAGGATCTCTCGGATCACTTTATCACCAGTAATTGCAGATTTCACCTTGCGGAGACCCCGGGGGCTGACTGTACCTATTCCCTCCATTTTTATCACCTCGAAACAAATGTCTTGCTGAAGGTGTGTATTCCCTTTCGCGGGCAACGGGCAGCGTGGTCCACTCCTTTCCTGGACCTTCCTTTGCTGAACGGAGACAATGGGGGTTGCTGTAGAAGGTCACCCTGTCTCCCTGCCTGCTTGGCTAGACATCGACAAGATGTGGGGTCTCGTCCAGTTGCTCGTGGACTACCTTGCACCCATATTGTGAGTCCCTGGAATCCCGGGGTGCGAGACGTTCGAACTGATTGATTCCCACGAATCAGCCTAGTCTTGTCGCCCATCACATCCTATGCCGATCAAATCGCGTCGATACACCGGAAAAAGTCCTGCGATGGCTTCTCCCTTGATATCCCCCTGATCATGCTGGTCGCATCGATTCTCAAGTACGCAAGATGTCCTTCTTATTACTCTGCGATGAGACACCGATCCCTCATGAATGGGTCATTAAAGAGATTAGGACTGACAACATTGCGCGTGGAGCAGGGTCTTCTACTGGTTCGGCGCCTACTACGATAAATCGCTGCTCATCCAGGCTTCGCTCATGATAGTCGTGCAACTCATCCTGTTGAAAGTCGCGCTGGACAACCGAGCACCATCCGGTGGAAGTGAAAAAGGCGGAGTGCAGCATACGCCATTTCAAGGATATACTCATAACAGCCCAGGACACAAAGGCATGTTGTGGGATTTTTTGATGGAGGGCAGGAGACCCTTTGGATTTTGGCAGTGGAATGCGACAAAGCCGTAAGCAGATACTTCTGTTCCTTCAAAGCTGACAATCGCCCTCCGTTCGGCGCTGTTCCTTTCCTCCACTTGGTATGCTGACCGAGGCCATCGGGCAACAGGTACTTCGTCTTCCTCCTATACTTCACCACCACCCTCCTCTTCGTCCATATTTTCCTCCCCTTTCTGTCGCGGACACCCTTCTACATCACGTTTCTTGGCTACGTCGGACTCGCGATCGAGGCAATCCTGCCCCTGCCTCAGATCCTCAAGAACCACCGTGCGCGGTCTTGCAGAGGGTTTCGCCTCTCCGTCATCATCAACTGGCTGGCGGGTGACGCCATGAAAATGAGTTATTTCTTTCTCAGCAAGGAGTACGTCCCCTGGCCGTTCCGTCTTTGCGGCATCTTCCAGGCGTGTTGCGATGTGTATTTGGGGTTGCAGTTTTGGATGTACGGGCAGGGGCCGGCTGGCATGAAAGAGGAGGTCCCGATGGCGAACGTGGGAGCCGGCTCGATGGGGAACGCTGGGTTCCCTGGGTGAACAGTCGCCCTGTGGAAAGAAATGCCAAGGGAGACGATGTCATAATGTGTTGATTTGAATACAAGCGATTGTTAATAGAGCCATTCCTCCTTTGAGCGTGCTGAGGCGAGCAAAAGATTTGTGATGTCGGGACTTTGGCGTCGTTGATAAGAACTAAAATTATAGACACTTGTTTGGGAAAAGGGTGGGGGTGCGATGGCGTGAATAACACCGAGATACATACCCATGACATCGGGGAGCAGGGTGACTAAACCCCTGGTTACCTAGGATGGACGCATCCTGCAGCAAGTCCTGGTAACTTATGACGTCGCCCAAGCAAGAGAGGACAGGGGCAAGTCAGGGGACGGTGAGGCATGTCAGGCCACAGATCGCCAGGGAGAACGTAGCCTCGTCGACAGTGGGACAGCGATACTCGATGCGCGCTGGGACTTGGTTTGATAAGAGTGGGGGAATATGCAAGCAGGGGAGGGGACGAGCATGTCCCGGTCCCGGTGCTTTGGGAACCGCATGGCTAGGAAGATCAAGTGTTTCCATGAGCCTCAACGTTCAGCCCTCTATCTCAGCCTTATGCCGGGGGTCGACGGTAACTCATAGCCCCGTCAGCTATCTGCATCTAACCGGTAGGGACTGTCCTAAGCGATAGATGCTTAGTGATTGGATGTAAACACTCTCCTATGAGTACGAATCCACAACTGGTATGTGTATGCAATGAATCTACTGAACTGCCGATCAACACAGGATTAGTAGCGCCAGATAAGCTCCTCGGATGCTGCATACCCAATGTGCATGGGTACATCTATACACCCATCCATCAGGGTCTCGTCCGTATGCATCCTAGCATGATAAAAGTTACGTACGTCTGGAGTTAGAGTTAACAACCTACTAAAGTACAGACCCTAAGGCCGAGCATGTGGCGCTTCAGACTTTTTGATTTTGGGTTCGTTGCACCCGAAAGGTACTGGTATGTTTTTTTGGATGCGACGCGAGAGGTCTATTTTCGGATCCCTGGACTGTTCTGCCACACCCCTGGCTTTGTTGGACGCATGCAAGGGCGACGATCATGGACCCGGGAATAACAAGGGGATGCACCAAGTACGGAGTAAGAGTACCAGTTGATTGCGAGTTCGAAATGCGTTATTCGTGGCTTGTCGAGGACCCAATAAACTGGTCCGCTGGATTGTTTTGCCGACCAATCGTAGGGCGTATGATTCGCCTTGGCGGGCCAAGCCTCGTGTGGCTTGTTCGCTGGCCCCCCCCTCTCTGCTCTGCATTGCGTGGACTCGTCGCCTTAGCCGGTGGTTGGTAGCTGACCCTTTGGTGCCTCGTTGGCGACAGGGACTATGCGTTCAAGCCCACGCAATCAAGTCTGGGGAAAGGGTCCAATGGGCCGGCTTGCGCAATGGCCCTAAGCGATTCCCTGTTTTCAACCTCGCCGCGGTTCCTGATTGGGCTGCATCTGATGATTGTCGCGAGACCTGCGACGACAGAGAAACATGCCCAGCCTGTGAGAGAACATGTCATTCTCGTTCGACCTTGACCTTCAGGTGAGAGTGTCTTGACTTTCTCAGATTTACCTCAAGGTCACTGGAGCCAGGCAGACGTGAGGAGCAAAAAGGTAAAGAGGTAAGAGGTAACTTCGATTGAAGAGAGTTTGCTTTGTTCCAAAAGACTCGCAACCCTAAGCAAGCCTTCAGCAGCCTCAGCCACACACGACCAAATCTTGCGCGATTACCACCGCACTGCACCAACGTCCTCGCATCGCAGCACCAGCTTCGCCATATATCTCGTCTCCCACCAACTCACCTCAGTCCTGCCTCGTATTGTCTCATCTCTTCGTCCCCCAGCCAGTTGACGTGCAGCAAACAATGCTCTGCCACTTGCGTTACCACCGACGAACACATCAACGCCACATCCGGACATTCATTTGGATGTTCTACAACCTTATCGTGCCCCCTCACTCGCCCCGAATGTGACGAGAAAGAAAAGAGGAGGGGCAAACACCGACAAACATGGCCTTCGGCATCTGAATTGCACGAGGCCTCGAGAATGAATGCCCGACCAACAGCGAGTGCCTGCAGCTGGCGAACAATTTGACTCACCAAAGCAAATCCATCCCGCTCAACAGTTAGATTTCACCATGGACTCAACAGAATACTATCCCACCGCGGTTGGACAGCCTTTATTGGACCCATCCTCTAGAAGAGGAGTATCCTGACATCAGATGGTTTCGGGGACCATGACAACCGGGATGTGTGATACCCCTTGCGTCGGAATCACAATTTGGGCCGTAGCGCTCAGGTTCACCCTGAGATCGAGAAGCCGGTCGTAATCGCTCGCGACTTGTACCCTTCACGCCAGCGCAGGAGAAGCTCCGGCTATAAGATATGGAGATGGAGATGGCTCATTCAAGGCCCCTGAAGCGTGACCCGTGGCCGGAGCCGCACAGGTTCAAGTTCAAGATAGTGGGAAACTGGGCTGAAAATGCACGGCGGAACGAGGAGCGCGAGCCAGTGAGCTGGCGGACGTCGAGGGAAAGGATCCCGCTCGAAGCCAAGGCCAAGCCTTTTTGTTTTCACCCAGACGACGGATAGACGGGGTGGTCGAGGGTCACGCAGCGCGAAGCGAAGAAGTGACTGGGGATCTGCGCGAGACAAGAAATGTGACAATCGCCACAGGCCACGTTAATATGAATCTATCTTGTATCAGGAAGTTCTTCGCTGGCCATTCAAATTTCTGGTGAGCCATTGGAGTTTCCCGTCGGCACCCGCGGGCAACTGGGGAGATTTCTCTTTTTGAGCTGGCTTGACCACGGAAGCCCGGCAGGTTAGCCGGATGGTGTTGTGACACGATGTGATTGTCACCTGTTGGAGTGGACAGCCAAAGTGTCAGTGGAAAAGGAAAACCGAGACACGAACGAGGAGGTACATCGCGCGAGTTGAATCGAAGATCTGGAGATTGCAAGTTGTACCTCGTAGAAGATTTGAGGGTACCAGGAGCCACAGTAGGGGAGCTGGCGGGATGACGTCGATGCGCCTTCAGGCTCTCTCGGAGCTGGTCCTCTCCTCGTACGAGGTGATGCGGTGGTGAGGAGGAGCCCGGCGAGACATCCAGGAGGCACCCATTTGCCTTGCTCCCCCTCACAACGACCGTCACAAATACCCTCCGGGCGGCGTGGTGGTCCCCGGCAGAACGTTACTCCAGGCGTGAAACTGGGACACGCTCGGAGCCAATAGAGCCTACACTACGAACAAAGACCTGCCCACGGGCTTCCCCTCAGGCCCCTCATGGACCACTAACAAGCCCCCCCTCAGGGCCCCCCAAGCAAGCCACGAACTGCCTGTCCTGTCCAACTCCTCGTAACGACCTTTGACCTTCTTCACCATTACCATGGCTCTCCCAAGCATGTTACGATGGTGATTTGCTCGTCAAAAGATGGGTTGCTTTTTTGCCTCTGCGCCTCTTGTTTTGTTCCTGCATCGCTCATTTTCCGGCCACGCTTTCATCCATCAGGCCTAGACTGGGTTTAGAAACATCCATCTGCAATTCCCTCCCTCTGCCCTTTGTTCCTCTGGGTCTGGCCCTCGCCCACGAACTCACCAACTCCACCCCATCCGCCCCGTGAGTCAGCGCTGATGTTAGGGAACTGGGTTCCTGCTGCACCTCCCTGCGCCCTTAGGTCAACTGCCCTTTGAAGGGGCTTGCGTGGTCCTTTCTGATGGTGTCCGGTCACCGTTCCATCTAGATTGGCTCGCGGCACCGCAGTCGACTCTCTATTTACACCACTGCAACATCTTATGCGCCCTTTTTGGGCCCTGCTCGCCCAACCGTTCCTCGCACAGACCGCCACCTGCGCCCGCTGCTTTCCCATCGAGAACATCCCTCGATCGTGTCCTTACAACCTCCTCTCTATGACGCAACAGATCTCGTACTTCTCTCCCTGAACCAAACCCTACCTCCCCTCCCCCATCAGACGACCCAATCGTCCCCTGGTACAGCCCGCCCGACCGATATCCGCGTCTTCAATCCTCCAGAAGAAACGTCCTTATCCGAGCGTAAGCTTCCCGCCCTGATCAGCGTCCGCCGCCCGAAAAGCCACGCATCTGCTGTACCATCTGCGTCCGAACTATTGCCCGGACATCATCCCTGAGTTTGGAGCCCATTGCTGTCTTCGTTTTCCATCCGTCACGCTTGTTGGATCTCGTGTATATACCAAGACTTCTTCCCAACCCATTCTGCGGTGACATAAGGGACGGAATAAACTTCACACGGGTGTGCGGAAATTGTGTCGCATCATCCTGCCCACCCTAAGCAACGGCCTTCTGATACACCACCTGGCTGCTTGAGTCGAGGCTCTATATCAACCATCAGAATCCTGGCTCATCAATCCACTCTCGCGTCTTCTATCTACCAACCAAAGTCTCCTTCCCATAACCTGCATCGGAGACCAGGCCCCCCGAGGAACTCATCACACCTGTCACACTTGCAGCGCCACAATACCACTAGAACACTGACAAACCCGACAAACATCAGATCAGACAAGAACACGGAGAGCGGCCGAGGCTACGTTGGGAAGTGACCAGGCTGCCCTGCTTGCAGAACTTCAGATCTTGTATAGATCGACTTGATCTAGGAAAAGTCCTGCGGACTTACTGTCGGGCGGTGGCCCCAAACCGCAGCGGGTGTTCCACGCCAATCCAATTCCTGCCGCTGGGCGACGTACACACTTAGTCAGGCTTTGGCTTCATTTACGAGAAAGCAGAAGCCAGGCCCTGCCATTCGTCGACACGGTTACGCAATTCGACTGTTGCGAAGGTTATTCACCTGACTCCGCATTGCTCCGACCTCACCCAACGAACTTCTCGGTTTCTGGGATTACCGTAATCAACTCCAAGCAGTCGTAGGTCGACATTCCCGACTCCATCCCAGAAGCCTGACACGACGTCTTGCATTTCGACATCGTTCTTTAAGTCTGTGAAAAGCCCACGGCCGTCTTTATCATCAACCATCCAGACCTTCAAGGCTCGCTGTGCCGAACATTTTCCCCTCTCACAACCACCAACATGCCCACTCGGATAAGCGGTGCGTGCAACGGGTGCCGTACGAAGAAACAAAAGGTACGTAGTCATCCCAGCTCTGTGCGGAAGAGTTCCCAACAACCAACCCTTATCGAGATCCGTACCTACCTCTTTGTCTACTGTCCAGGGTAGCATGAGGTTGTGGATCATCATCCTGCCCATTAACATGTCCAAAGAAGTATGCTAACATGATTTGGGTTAACAGTGCAGCGGCGATCGGTAAGTTCGACCTTCATTTTCTACCACCAAATGGTGTCAAGAAAACCTTCAACAAAAGATGGAGGACGAGCCTCGCTTTTATACCCAGAAATCCAATTATCAGTCCCTTCTTACCCCGGACTCTTATCTCCAGTCGTTGTTCGCGGGGACAAAGCTGCTGGCTAAATCGTTTTGGCACAATGATTTGAAGCCGGGGTCTAGCTCTGATATCTCCTCCGCCAATTGTCTATCAGTGTGCCCACGTCGGCCAACCAAAAACAGCCTCCCACATGGACGTACGACTGGAGAATCGGCTCTTTGTTTATCTATTTCACTTTGCACTGTCATCAAACGATGCGACGAGGGCAACGAGACTGACTTTGTGTCTATTGACAGGTCCGGCTGTTCACAATGTCATGCTGCGGGCATCCCGTGTACATGGCCTGAGCAAAGAAAAAGGTAAACCCAGCCCAGCCCAAGTGTGCTACCCCGTCACACCTCCCCCTCCCGAATCCCCTCTTCCAATCTACCGCATGGTACTAACACTTCGTTTTAGAGGTCCCGCCAAGGGCTACATCGAAGGCCTCGAGCACCGCCTTCACGAGGCTGAATCGCTTCTTCTCGCCCTACTGCCCATCATCTCAACTGAACAACTCAAATGCGCCACCGATTCTCTCAGTTCAAGTCCGTCGACCAACAACCTCAACATCCTCGGCCTGAAAACCCGTGACTCGCCATCTCCTGGGCCACACACGATGAGAAGTAGTCCACCGGTCTTGAACAAGAAGACCGGGATCGAATACTGGGAGTCGTTCCCTCTTGACAGCGTCGACAACATCCGCAAATGGCAGGAGGATTGCGCTTTGCATTCCGGTTCCAATGGGCAAAGCCAATCTTCCTTCCGAAATTCTATTGACGACGGGCACTCGCATAATCCCCTCCATTCCTTAAACGCGGCGAGCTACTCGCGTCCTGGCTCCGTCGATCTCACTCGCCACGGCCACGGCCACGGCCACGGCCATTCTCAGTCTGGTCCTTTCCGTTCTATGAGCACAGACTCTTACCGCAGCGGAGCAAGCACTCCGGTGAATGTACCTCAACATTCCCTATCACAACCCAATATCCCCACGGCCTCAAGCACCCAGCAACAACAAACAGGCCACAGCCAAACGTCCACACCTAATTGGCAATCCCTATCCTCGTTTCTGTCCAACAACAGCTCGCCCAATAACCATACCTCAAGTCCGAACGTCAACGGTGCGGGCATCGGCGCAGAAGCCATGCTGCTACAGAGTTTCGCGGACTCGAGCTGGGCCCAGGCACAAACATTGAATAGCGGCATGGGCATGACCGGGCTCGGCACCGCCATGGGCGTGGAGAGCGGACCCATGGAGGTCGATACAGGGTTTTTCACGAACGATATGCAGAGACGATTGTTTTGGTAGCCTGCGTCGCGGGCGCACAACAAATGGGATGGCGCATTTGGGGGGCCTTCAACACATGGCACATTAGAAGGGGATGGACGATGGCGTTCAAGGGCAGACGATACACGTCATGAGTGGACGAATTGTTTCAGGTTACCCCAAAAGAAAAACCGTGGATCGGTTACAGCACACTTCGGCTTGGCTGCGCCGAGCTGTAATGAAATCGAAGCCTCGTGGTATCGAGAACGAAGGGATAGGGTTGGCCAGGGGGTTGGTCTCGGGACCTAGAGATGCCTCTCTGGAGGGCATTGTACGGGTGTGACTTATATGGCGATCGCAGTGTGTTTGTCTTGTAATGTTATGGAAGCGATCGATACCCCATTACAACGAGGAATTATCCAACCATTCGAACTCTTCCAATATGAGCCTTTCTCCGATGCGCGTTACACCTCGATATTGACCGTTGCGTCCCAGTGGCCGTGAGATTGTGACGGGGCGGCACGGTCAGGACGAGTCGCGAGGCAGTGGACCTCAAGAATGCCTTGCCAGTTGAATTTCCTCAATGGAAGCGAAACTGGTTTGGCCGGCATTTGCTTTTCCCCTGTGGCATCGCTCATCCTCAAACGGACCTATGCCGGCCTCAGCCTCGTTGTCAGTGAAGTGACCATCCTTTCAGAGCTCAACGGCGCTTGGACGGAAATCCATTCAAAGGCGGCTTGCTTCCCACCAAGCTATACGTTTACTGGGTATGGGGGAGTCTCTACTTTTTGGATGATGCAGCAAAGCATAACTTGCGGTTTCTCAGCATTTCGACCACAGCCGGGGACTCTTAATCACCCCCTAGGGCTTGCTATATTTTGTCAATTCTGGCGTGCCAAGACATAACGACATGACAATGTCGTTATGTCTTGGCGCGATCTCACCGTGCACGGGCCACAACGACATCGCCATTGTCGTTATGTCTTGGCACGTCAAGACAAACTGCAAATCTTCAACACCGAGCTCTCAGTCTAACGAAAGTTGTATTCAGCGGCCATCTACCCACTATGGGTAACGTATTGCATCGGTCCCATTGGCACGCCAGCGTTTCGTTGAACCACCACTTACAGCCTCCCAGCTGCTGGATTTTGAATTTGAACCTCACTTCGGAGCGAGCGAGTTCTGTGTTAAACGCCCACCTGATATCGACCTAGGTATCCTTGCCGTGTCCCTGCGTGTAGAATTGCTTACGGCGAGTAGTATGCACGATATAAAAGACAACCCCCCCCCCCCCAAAAAAACCCCTTCCTTACAGCGGCGACAACTGGCATGTTATTCGGTAGTTTTAGCTCAAGGCAAGGCAATTGAGGCACTATTCCTTACATCTGGATACTTGCAATCTGGATTCTCCCCGGCTTGCGTATGTAGCTAGTAAGGTAGGTAGGTACTCTCAGTCTGTCTTGCTGCCATCAACGACCTCCTAGGTAGTCGGTCACTCGGCAAGCCAAAACATGGACGACTACCATTCTCAGCACGGAGCATCACACTCAGCCTTTCCCCCTTTCTGTGCGATCTTTGAGTAGTGGGTGCGCAGCTAGAGCCCTAACTCCCTGATCAGCTTTTCGGCCCGCTTCTGAACGTCAATGGCACTTCCATCCTCATCCGCAAATACAAAGACCCTCCGAGGATTCCGCGTCTCTTGGGAGTCTTGGTGCTCGTCGCGGCCCGTCTTCCTCACGATCTCGACCGCGACATCGTCCAAGCACAGCTCCCAGTCTCCCTGTACGAGATACGGCTCATTCGGCCCGGCCCTTTGCAAGAGCTGGCCGTAGACTTCGAACGTGTCGACCTTGGTTGCGATGTCCGGTAGCCGCATGCGGAGGCTGTCCCAGTCGATCCGGAGGTTGGGATGCGGTCCCGGGCCGAAAAAGGCGATCAATTGGTAGAGACGCCCCTTTGGCCAAGGCGGTTCGCCCTCCAACAAGTCCCGGAATGAGCGATGTTCCTCCCCTTGGCCGAGCCATTCGTCAGGTGGCAATTTCAGAAAATTCAGCCATATAATGACCAGGGCATCCTGGGGGATACTTCCCGTCGGCGAGATACTCACGCTGCGCATGTTGAACATCACGTTGGGATCTCGGGGCAGCGAGGGATCTGTCAGAGAATGCAAGCTAAAGCGGGGCCAGGGATGTCCGGCACGGCGGCGCGAGAACAGCGCGTTGGGAGCGGAGTCGGCGCACAGAAGGTCGACTGGGTCGGGCAAGTGCTTTTGTGCCTTGGCAACATTGACGACGGTGAAAGACTGGAAATACAGGTCGCCGCAGTGCAGGGGCGTGCTGTTTGTCTTGGGGTTGTAGCCGATGCCCGATTCGTCGGTGGAGAGGTCATCGAACTTGTGGAAAGTCAGGCTTCGCCAGATACAGGACTTTTCGAATCATGAGCAGCGCTTCTTACATGGAGAGTGAGGTTGTAACTGCTGACGTCGTCTCCGCCGATGAATTCTTGCTTGTTCGCGAGCGCAACCGCCATCACAAGGCTGAACCAGCCTAGGAGAGTCGTGCACAAACGCATCTTCGGTTGCAACCCGCAGTCTGAAATGCGTCAACGTGACGGTATGTGCTCTTCTTGCTATATCCGTTCACGCTTGGGTAAGTGTCTTTGATCGGGTCGAGTTATTGAAGGTGCTCAGGACGGCGGCCTGGAAGCTAACCCCGCAAAGAGCGGTTTCTTGCGATCCTGATGTGCCGGGCCCGAGCCTGCAGGGACCCTGGGGGGCCGAAAGGTACATCCTTGTCATAACAGGGATCAAGTGTGAGTCGAGGTTATTGCTCAGGGTTCGCGACGCTCTGAGTAAATTTCCAGCTTAGACTTGCTGAAGACATGGTCGAGTGAGGGTGTGCACGAGGAAAACTTGTTCAGAAGTAATATCAAGGTCCCAAGGCCCTTTCGTGAGTTGTGGGGAGTAAGGCGCGTAAAGTTGGTTTATGGTGCACCGTAGCGGGCCAAGGCTCGGCAAAGTTGCCATTCGCTCAGTCATAATCAACCGTAATTGCAACTGGCCGCGCTAGACCCAAAGCAGGGGCGGCAAGGCATGGGCTCTATATTTACTTCGGTCTCTACTCTTCTTCTTTGCCTCCGCGCCTTGACCTGATACCACGCACCTATTTTCGTGGATCTTCCTGATCCCGTTGCAGATGAATGACATAGGGACATGGACTCCCCCGTCTGGGCGCTCCGATGACGCTCCGGTTCACCCTCTCACCAGCTCTCCGCCGAACGAATCGTCACCGAGAACAAGATCCGTGATCCATCGGACACGGACAGGATGTCGCACATGCAGGTATAGGAGGGTAAGCCGCGTATCCACTACATCTGACGCGACAGCTAGCCAATGCGAGATGAATGCTGCAGGTGAAATGTGACGAGACGAAACCAGAGTGCATCCAATGCCTCAAAGGCAAGAGGACCTGTGCTTGGCCCGGGCCTGACGACAAGAGAGCAAAGCCCTCAAGGAGACCTAACGCGACAGCCTGCGACTTCTGTAGGGAGAAGAAGGTATCACTGCTTCCACATTTGCGAGCCGATTAACAAGCAATCCCGTTGCCCCATTCATCTGACAATGGCCGAATGCAGCTCAAATGCGTCGGGGACATAGATAATGCATGCGTCAAGTGCAGCAACTTGGGCATCGAATGCGTGCGATCCCAAAAAGACGGTGAAGCAACAGCGTCTAGATCTCTGCCCCTTCTCCCGAGCGACAACAGCAGGTCCATGGTCGTTTCTCCCACCACGTTGCTGCCCTCCACGTACAACCCCCAGCGCTCACAGATCAATAACCCCGACGTTGAGCACGAACATCCTCCAGCTGCCCCTCCACAACAGGGTCGTGAGCTAGAGGGTTTGCCACCAATTACCGATGTGCCGTTGGCGTCAACGCCTCTGGGTCAGCTGCCGACCGGCAAAGAGCTTGAGGATCTCGTCCAGCTCTATTTCTCCTCTGTTCACCGTGAGTCATTTTGTTCGTTCTCGTCTCTTACAGACTTGTTGCTGATCACACGCCCTCAGATTTCGGCTTCTTCGCATTTATTCACCAGCTCCATTTCAATCGTCTCCTCTCCAAAGGCAAGGCTCCGCGGGAATTGACTCTTATGATGATCGCCAGCGCGATGCGGTGAGCTCCTTCCATCTAATGGTACAACATTCGACTTATCACCCGTACGCAGGTTTGCGACCAAGGCCACCCCGGAGAACTTGGCGAAAGCAGATGCTTGGGCAAATACGGCGATTAGCAGTCTTCTTCCGCGCATGTACCAGGGATTTGGAGCGATCCAGCTGATGGTGCGTGGCGGCATATTCGCACAGCTTTTTTGTTGCTATTCTCATGAACCAAGTCCAGTTGTTTGTTGCTCTATACTCGGGGACTAACTGCATGAGCAGACACTCCTGCTAGCCCAACATTACGATTTGAATCGCGGCAACTTTACGTCTGCCTGGCTGTTAGGCGCTAATTGCACAAGGTGAGCGGTCTGGTTAATAGATTGTTGCTGTCCTTGCCACACTGGCTCTCGAGATGCCTGGAAATTGATACTCTATCTAGAATGATGCAGATGATGTCTTTACAGACATTCGACCGTACTTACCCGGCAAAATTCGCCTCCAATCTGCGACTGTCGCCTCTTCTGTCCTGCGAAGCTCTCCGGCGCGTGGCGTGGTCGACCTTTTATGTCGACACCATTGTCGATGGAGGGCGATACGGATTCCACATTGTCGACGAAAAGGCCTATCGTCTCCAACTTCCGTGCGACCAGGCAAGCTTCCTGGCCGACGAGACGGTCGTAACCGAGCCACTTTTCTACAATCCTGCCGACGCTGCCAATGCCAATGCCGCTAACCTCGACCGAGCGCCCCTCGACATGTCTGCATACCTCCTTCGAACTGCTGCCGCACGTCGTCGGGCTCTCCACTTTGCCTTTCGCGCCTCTCACAAGGAGCAGAGCGTTGATCAGCTGTCGACCGAGCTGGTCGCCATTGAGGCTGATATAGAGGAGGTTATTGCTGCCTTGCCCAAGCGGTTCCATTTCAACTCCGACAACATGTTTCTGCATCGTGACCGGCTAATCACCTTCATCCTCTTACACATCTTACGTCACAACCTCTTTATTGTCATTGGCCGCGCTGCCTTGCAAGTATATCAAGGCGACCCCGCCAAATCAGAGCTTGTAGCCGGCGCGCGGCGGAACAGAATCTCTCATGCTCTACCAATAGCTGGACTCATCTCGGAAGGCCTAAAGGCTGGTATCAGCTTTGATCCCCAGATTGGCGTACAAGCATATGTCGCCCTTGAGAGTACGGGTGCCTTCTTCTTTGGTCGTCCACCTTGGCCCTGCTGACCTAAAATACGACAGTCCTTCTCTTCGAGCCTCGTCGCTTGTCCGAGACGGATCCCTTCGTTGACCCCAAAGCGCCTGAGCTGATGGAGGCAATTGCGCATCTCCTCACCGTGATTCGGGACATTGCAGAACGATCCGAGTTTGTCAAGCAGCTGGTAAGCCAGAACACGGCACGGGATGGCATGTTAACTGACGTCGTCAAACTTCAAAGCATATCGAAGCCGTTCTCCGGCTCCTGCGCAGTGACTGCACGCACCTCCTCAACCAGACCGACTTTGCGGCGTTTCGAAGGTCTGTCGATCCCTCGTATGTGCGGTGGTGAGCTAGATCCTGACTAACGCAATGCCTTCTAGCGAGTACCGACTCGTCGGACAAGATGCCGCCGAGTACGACTTCCGCGACTTTCGGTGGGCGAAGCTCGAACGGATCCGCCGCGGCGCCGAGTCGTCGTCCACCAACGCGGCACGCGACGAAGCCCTGCTGGAGTACAAGGTCGGCGAAGAGACGACGGCGCCCCCCTCAGCGGCCCCTTCGCCACGCCTTGACGCCATGGACGTCCGGAACGCTCTGAGGCCGCCTTCCTCCTCGACGACGACGACGGCGACAGCTCAACCCCTCCCGTACGCGGAGCAAGCGAACGCCCCCTTGGATCTGTCCGAAGCACAAGGCGTTGAGGCGGGTGACATAACGCATATCGCGCAGCCGTGGTGGGGGCTCGCGCAGCCCGAGAACGCCGACCAAGCGTTTTCGCTGGATTACTCGTGGCTCTTGGATGACTCGGGCTTGCCGTGGTCTCAGAACAGCGGTGACCTGACGAGGGCTTTCCCTCAGATGTAACGCGCAGAGAGACTTGGGGTTGGGCGATCCGAGCACGAGACGTGATGTGGTTTGCACCAGTTGGACCTATATGAATAGTACATTCAGATCTATCTTCAGGTACAGCTATCTGACAGACCCTGAAGCTCTGGTTCATAAATTCAACGACCAAAATACCGGCACACGACGCCCCTCGCAGCAACGGCCGTTCAACGTCGCCCGCCTGCTGAGGATCCATATATGTGTATATCTAGATATCATCGTACATGCTCTAAACCCCAGCCCGGAAATCTGTCCTTTCATTGACAAGGCACAGGTGTTTCGCCTCCCCTCGCCCCCATCCACGATTTCTGTAGCTCAATCTCATCCTCCCACAACTCCGGAGCCTCATCCCTGCCCAGCCCAGGAGCCATGGCACCCGGGCCCCACACGATGCCGCACTCACTTACATACTCGTCCCAGCACGCCAGCAGCTCCTGGAGCTTCTGTGGCTCGGCCTGGGCCCGGTCGTTGGTTTCTCCGGGATCGTCGACGACGTTGAAAAGTTCCCAGCCGTCGTCGCCCTCGCCCGCGCCTCCCCGTTCCTTGGAGAAGTGGACAATCTTCCAGTCTCCCTTCCGCAGTGCGCCGCGCGCGAACAGCTCCCACCCCACGGGCTCGGAGGATGAGTGGATGGCCCACATCTCGTTGTCCTCTGCTCTCTTCCCGCGGGAGAAGAACGGAATCCACGATTTGCCGCGGACGGCATGCACGTTTCTCCCTCGGAAAGTCGTCATCTTGCGCGGGGCGGTGTCCTTGCCCTGGCATTCACATTTCCTTCGCTCCATCGGACTGGGCAGGGAGGCGCCGGCTAGTTCGAGGAAAGTAGGCACAAAGTCCATGACGGTCGCAAAGGAGCGATTGAAGGACCCGGCAGAGAATGAGGGCAGAAATGATTTGGCGGGGGGTTTGACCACGCAGGGCACCAGGATCCCGCCTTGGGATGGGTAGCATTTGAACAACCTCGAAGGCGCGGTCGACGCCTGAGCCCAAAGCGGACCAAGCCTAGAGTTCCGACGTCAGCTCAGACCAGTTTGCTCGATCGTACAAATCATACCAAGTGAAGGAGTTCCAGGAGCCAATGTTCTCGTACGAGTTGTCGTAGTACTGGTGGATCGCGCGTTTGATGTTGTCCCCCATAACCGCTGCGAGAAGTCAGTCAGCCTGTGTGTATTGAAATAGGTGCAACAGTCTCAACCCACGGACAGCCTCCAATCTGCATACCAAGAATCACATTGATCAGTTCAAGTCTTAAGTTGATGTGAAGGAGAGACACAGGACTCACGCAGCACCCTCCGCACCGTTGTCACTCATGAACACTATGAACGTGTTGTCGTACTCTCCAGTCTTCTTCAAATACTCTACCACCTTGCCGACATTGACGTCGATGGAGTCGACCATGCCAGCGTATGCTTCCATCGCCCGGCTCGAGAGCTTCTTTTCTTCGGGCGTAAGGTCGTCCCATTCCCCAACGCCTTGAGTGGTTGTCTCAACCTTGTGCGGGATAACAGACTTGTCTATAATTCCCATCTCAGTGAGCTTTCTCAGTCGGCGTTCCCTCAAGGCGTAGGGACCGTCATCGTACACTCCCGCGTACCTATGACGGAAGGATTAGTTCAGCCCTCGCCGTAAAGTTATTGTTCCACGGCTCGAGGTGGAAGCTGCAAAAGGTCGGAGTTGGGTCTGTACTCACTTATCGCGTTGCGACTTGGAGCATTGGAGGGGCCAATGGGGAGCGGTGTACGGTAAAAAGGCGAAGAACGGCTTTGCAGCCTCGACGTCAGACCGAGTCTCGAGGAAATTGATCAATCGATTGGTATAATAATCGGTAGAGTAGAAACCCTCGGGGTCCTCCGTCTTGTTGGGTGCTCTGGGGTCAAGTAGCGCGGTCAGTTCGTCTCGTTCCACGCCTTTCCTGATATCCCGCCAGAATGGCCCGCCATCGTCTTGAACTCACATTTGAACCTTTTTGCCCTTCTCAGCATGGACTGGCCGACCACCGACGGGGAAGGTCTCCTGGACTGGCTCCCAACCATAGTGGTTGCAGCAACCCGGCAGCATAGCGAATGCTTTCTGAAAACCGCGTTCCCACGGCCCCTGAGAGGCACGTAGCCCCAAATGCCACTGCAGACTGGTTAGTTCCCGGATAGCTCGACTAGACGTGCAGGTTGCCCCATATGAGGGCGAGAGGCAGCCACGGAGCAACGAAGGACTGACCTTGCCGGACATGGCGGTAAAATATCCATGATCTGTCAGGATTTCAGGCAAGGTTGCCACTTCATTGTTCAGATATCCCTCGTACCCTGCTTTGCCAGACCACCGTTTCGCTCCTTTCTCGCTGTTCTTGTATTCGATCAACACGCCAAGCCCACCGAGATGTGCATCGGTTCCGCTCAGAAGCATTGCGCGCGTGGGCGAGCAAGCCGCTGCGGCGTGGACATTGAGCATACGAACGCCCTCGGCGGCCAGACGGTCGATATTCGGAGTTTGGATCTCGGCGCCATAGCATCCTATATCGGAGAAACCCTGGCAACTCGATCATTAGCAAGGCTTTTGGCCTGAGGGAGGACGCAACTTGCAAGGTCGTCGGCGAGGATAAAGAGAAAGTTGGGACGCTTGGGCATCCCGTTGGGCCCACCGTTCATCTTGATACCTTCAACAGGACGACCTACGGGGGGTTGCGATTGTCTAGTAAGTGAGTGAAACTTGGCTGAAATGGCGCCAATGTGGACGTGGTGAGAGAGTCTGTTATACACCACCGAGCCGTCTCATCTGCTGGTACGTCTATTTCAAAGTCCCCAAAAGGCGCGCGATGCAGAAAATATCTTGTCAACATCTTACACGGAAAGTCTATGCTCGGAAAAAGAGGGATGCATGACCGGTTTTCAGGCCTAGGAATGCAAGCGAGATGGAGGGGAGGGAAGCCGGAAGACGAACTGTGGAGGAGACTGCGCCCCTGGAGGCGTGGATTCCGGTATTTTTGGGATCTCAGACGGCGTGCGGGAGAATGCGCCAGGAGCAGATTGCAAATGCCGTGTGTTCGCTCTGATCAGAAGAGTGATGGAGTGACGGCGAGGCTTGATGAAAGCGTGAAAGGTGATCTCGCTCGGAAGGCTGAGGTGGGTTTTTGGTGTCCTTGTGCCACTGCGCTCCGGGCGAAGACTCGCTCCGAGAGGCGCAGTTATACTTCTCGCTCGGAATTCTCTCCTCCTCACCCTCTTCGCCTCTTCGCCTCTTCTTCACCTCACCCAGGGTCCCCATGGGGACTCCTGGACACGTTCGAGACTAATTGTCTCTCTCTGGATATAAGACCAGCGAGGACCCCACTGCATCGTCGCCCCAGATGCATATGCGCCAATTCAGAGCTGCGTCTCCCATCGTCCTGTTACCAGCCTGCGACAACCTCTGAGAGAGACACATCATTCAGACCCTGAACTACCACCGCTGCCATGGCAAACCCTCCTTCGGCGTGGTCCATGGTGACCCCTATGCTTCTCTTCTCCTGTTTTTGCCTGCTGGTGGGCGACATGCTCTTTGGGTATGACACTGGGAGTTTTGGAGGTATCCTCGCCAATCCCGTGAGTGGCCCGGGTTCTGTGCATGGGATTGATTGGGGACACCACTGACACCCTCTTCAGGGCTTCGTGAGGCAGTTTGGCTCGTACCATCCCTCGACCGATAAATACTCCATCGATTCTCTCCATACATCGCTGCTGTCCTCTCTCGCCTTCATTGGCAAGTTCCTTGGGTGCTTGCTCGCCGGTCCGGCTATTGAGCGGTTTGGCCACCGTGCAGTGTTCTTTGGGCTGTCAGCGGTCTCGTTCGTCGGGATTATCAGTGAGTTAATTCATTCCCTTAGCCCAGCTGTGTTCTCCAAGCTCATTTGTGTCCCATCTAGTCGAAATCACCGCAGCTGGCACTGGCGTAGGATCCGGGCGCTTCGCACAGTTTATCGTTGGTCGCATTATTGTCTATATGTCGGTTGGCCTGGTCGAAGTCGACGTGACGTGAGCTCTCAACACCCCAACTGGGTTATTTGCGCGAAACTGACGGGCATAACCAGCACCTACCAGTCTGAAATCGTCCCGGCGCCATTCCGTGGCCTCGTTGTCGTCTCTCTCCAACTCTTTCTCAACGCCGGAACAGTCGTCGCCTCTGGGGTCAACAAGGCATTCTCGACCAGAACCGACGGTCTGGGTTGGAAAGCGGTCACTGGCATCCAATTTATTTTCCCCGTCCGTGAGTGGATCCATCACCTTCCCTCGCACGCTGACGATGGTCCAATATCGCTAACGCGATCCCGCAGTGATAATCCTCTTCACCATGTTCATTCCTAGCTCTCCCCGCTGGCTCTTGTCGAAGGATCGTGACAGCGAGGCCATTGCCGCCCTCCGCCGACTCAGGCCGAAAGGCGACGGTTCTGATGACAAGTGCGCCGCCGAGATCCATGCCATCAGAGAGGCTCTTCGTGAGCAAGTCCACAAGGCCCCGTGGTTGGACCTCGTGCGCGGAACTAATCTCCGACGAACGGCCATTGTCATTGTGTACTATTTTTTCCAGCAGGTAGGTGTCACTCTTCTCTGAGCCTGTCAATTGGTTGTCTAACCCGGTGTGCCACAGACTACCGGCCAAGCCTTTGTTTCCACCTACCAGACAACATTCTATAAGACGAACGGATACGCGGATCAGGCCTTCACCTATCCCATCATTAATAGCTGTCTCAGCTTCCTTTCAGTCCTCCCAGGCATGTACTTGGTCGACAAACTTGGGTAAGTTCAGATGTCCAGTCATACTTCTTGTTTGGTGTCCGTGCCCTAGCTGACTGTTGTTTTTATAGTCGTCGGTACAGCCTCATGATTACATACTCTTTCCAGGCCTTCTGGATATACTTGTTGGCCGGACTTGGTGGTATGGGGCACAAGACGGCGAGTGACAAAAACATGATTGTGGCTGCATTTATGCTGTACGCATTTAGTTACAATGTGAGTGCCAGATCCCCAACGGTCCTTCTGCGAGATGAATACGCTGACAATCTCCGTCCGCAGATGGGTGGCGCTTCGATCCCGTATCTTCTCGGCTCCGAGATTCCTAACGCCGCGGTGCGAGAAAAGACGCAAGCACTAGGGACGTCGTGGAACGTGGTGTGGGCGTTTGTGACCAACTTTGTCATCCCCTACATGATCAACAACATCCACTTCGGGGTCGGATGGGTGTTTGGCAGCATCTCCATTCTCGCCTTCTTCTTTACTTTCCTCTTCCTCCCCGAGACCAAGGTGAGTTGGACCGTCTCCACGGCCAGTTCCTCCGAGTGGATGATCAAGCTGACGCTGCATGTCTTGTGACAGGGTCGCGCTCTTGAAGAGATCGACGCCATCTTTGCGGTCCCGTTCAACCCCTTCCGCCCGGCCGAAGTTCACTATACCGACGCCGAGCGCCGGGTTGGCCAGCTCGAAGGGGAGAAGGTGGCCGTCACGTCCGTTTCGGAGAACATCGACAACTTCACACACGAGGGTCAGAAAGAGGATTTTTAGTCCGGCCAGATCCTGGAAGCTGACCTGCAGTTGTTGTGGCGTTTGCGACTAACCAATTCTGCCGCGTGCGCCTGTTGTATATACTACAATCTTGAACAAAAGTCCTGCCATAATCCATTGGGTTCCACTCCGCCTTTCTCTCCATGATAGCATTCCATGGCTCCCGTCCTCACTCAGCTCACCCGAGAATGTACTACCAATTCACGCAGGTAGTGAAGGTTCGGCGAGGCGAGCTATCAAATATGATGGAATTTGAGAGAGTCAGAACGAAACCCATAATATCGGGTCGTGAAGCTCTATCGGACTTCAACCCTGGCAAGTTTTGCAGTCGTCAGCATGGTCCTCCCCCTGCAGAGATTGCTATCGATGTGGCTTGTCTGTTGCGATTGTCGGAAGTGAGGACTAGTAGCTTAACCTCTCTCGTTGACATTTCTCTGCCCTCTGGCCAAAAGATTAAGGCCTGGTATTCCGAGGGTGGAGGCTCTTTCCCTCAAAAATTGGCTGGGCGATACTTCAATCCAGGTTATGCTGAACTCGCTAAAGTCATAGGCAGTAGTCAAACAATGCTGTCTCAAGTGAATGAGCTCGCAATCTTGCTCCTAGCCCTGATCTTCGGTCCGTACAGGACAAGGACCCAAGGTACGAGAGTCAACGCGAGCCCGATGGCGCCCAAGAGGCTACTCGCAGCCTGGAACCCAAGGTTTGTAAACAATTGATTTGTCACCAGTGGGAACGACCCTCCCAGTAAGTTTCGACAGACTCCCGAAGCTGCAAGGGCCGAGCTCGCATACATATGATAGCAGTCCGCTGTGTAGTTGAAGGTTCCGAGGAAGATGCTGAAGATGCCCATTGTGGCGACCCCGATGGCAATCGTGGGCACAATCCAGTGGATGGAGGAGTAACATGTCCAACCGAACCAAAATAAGCCAATTGGCATAAAAGCCGATTCGATGCAGGTGAACATCAGCCTCCCTTCTGGGCTGCCGTTGATCTTGACCGGGTAGTGCTTAGCCGCCCATTTCTCCTGCCAGATGCTCAGGATCGTGGAGATAATCGCTCCGACGCACATGGCTGTAAATATGGCTCCGGTCTGCTCTAGGTTGAAGCCGTGATTGACTTCAAAGACTAGAGGAATCGACCCGAATTGGAGGTACAGTACCGCCCAGGAAAATGCAATCCAGAGACTGAACCAGAAGACCACAGGCTCGGTGACTAGCATGTGAATAGGTCGATAGAGGGAGACCGCGATCATTCGGCTTAGCGACAATCGTTCTTCGTCTGTTTTCACCTTCCACCGGATTCGACAATACCTCTTCAAGCTCTTTTCTGGGTCTAGGCTATCGCCCTCCACCTCCATTCCCAGGGCTCCTGCGGCCTCCAGTTGCTCGTACCACTTGTTTAGCAACTTCGCCTTGCGACTGAGAATGATACTACCCCGCGTTTCCTTGAAGAAAATGGTGACAAGACTGACCAAGGTACCGCTGGTGACGACCTGTATCCAAAACACCCAACGCCATGAAGTGCGCTGTGCAACGAAACCGGATACCAAAGGCCCTAGACCGGTACCAAACAAGGTTGCTCCCGTGAAGAGGACCATGGGACCATTGCGGTCAGCTGTGACCCAAACATCTGCGAGAATGCCGCCGACCATGGTAGAGAATGTAGACCCTCCAACACCGAGGAAGAATCGAGCCAGCAGCATCCCTGCAAACGAGTCGGTCACTGCGCAGCCAATTTGACATATGACGAAGAGGATTCCGGTAAAGATGAAGACAGGTCTCCTTCCATTGATCTCTGAGAATGGTGCCAGCACCATAGGAGCAATTCCAAACCCGGCTGTAAAGATAGTAATGCCAGTCTTGTATGCCACGGCAGAGATCCCCCATTTTTCAGTCAACTGTGCTGTCGGCGAAGCATAAGAGCCGGCGGAGTAGGCAGCAGTGATATTGACTGAGCAGGAGAGATAAGTCATGAGATTCTTCCGGGTGAGCGACCAGGTGAATGGGTTGTCGTAATCGCGCAGATTTGGACAGGGTGGAAGCTCATTCTTGGCCCCGGATGGTAGTACCGGATTCAGTGGAATATCTGTTTCAAAGGTCAAGTATCGATGTTCAATGCCATTGGCATCAGGCGTGGATGGGTATCGTGGATCGTTTTGCAGAGGTACATTCTGAACCGCCACCTCCACAGCGCCATCAACGGCTATAGGGATCATGACATCTTCATTCGAAGCTTCATCTTTTTGTGAGCCATGCCTGTTTAGCATAGCAGAGACTAATAGGTTGTGGCCTTAGTCTGTTCAGTTATGCTTTAGAGAGAAAAGATGCTAATGAGTACTGAAGTGGCAAGTTTAGGGATGACTGGTATCTTTAACATGGTTTCTGGGCGAGGTAACTTCCTGGAGAGATCTGGGGATAAAAGGACGGATCGACATTGGCGTCAATGGACATAACCGATGCACCAACTAGCAGAGTCGAAATGGAGAAGGATGCCCCGTACATCTCCCCGCGGTGTCTATCCGCAGCCCCGGATACATTGCCGAGGTGTTTTGCCGGGGAGGAGAGACACACTCCGTATGCAGAAGATGTATGTTGATCCATCGTGCTTTTGTGGGATCCACGGAGGGTGTTGTCCGTTATATCCATTGTTATGTTGGAGGAAGTGGAGAGAGAAGACGCAGGATGGTGCTTCGCATATAATGCATACCAGGCATATCAGGCACACAAAAGGATCTGCCGAACACGAAATGTCTGACGGGTATCGATTCCGAGCAAGCTCTTATCTTATCAGCACGTTGTAAGTGGTGGTCCTGGCACCAAGCAGCCTCGAGGTATTCCTTTGCTGTTTTCTTGCACATGACGGGACAAAAGTTTGGAGCCGTCTATTCTGGCCTCCCTTTCCATGCCTATTGAAAACACCGAAGGCGACAACTCATGCTGTCATCAATGAGCTCTGGCTTGTACCGACCGACATCTTGTTTCAGCTCCTGGTGATGTAAACACTCCGCAAAACGTCATGATTTCATAACCGCAGGCTTGATCATTTGCTCCAGACTGTAAAATGGGTGCGAGGGTCCGAATGTGGTCTAAATCTCGCTTTCTTGATTCCTTCTCTTGAAGATACGTTGACATCGCGACCTTGATTGAGCGCCGTTGAAACTGTGACACACACACACACTGTCCGGTACTTGAGCATATCATCCAAGATGGCCGGGACACCTCAGACCTCAAGCAAGGAAATGATGAAGAACAAGAATGGTGTGCCTGTTTGGGTCCAAGCTTCGTGAATACAATCTGACATACTCTCAGTCGCCGGTGGGCAGCTGGCAATGCACTCTAGAGACCCTCCGACCGGCTTCTTTCGCGATGGTTACTGCAGGACCGGACCCGAGGACAAGGGAAACCATTCAGTAGCAGCCACAGTGAACCAAGAGTTTCTGGATTTTACAAATTCGAGAGGCAACAACCTGAGAGAGGCCGGGGTCAAGGATGGGATGAAATGGTGTCTGTGCGCACATCGGTGGAAGGAAGCATTTGACGCTGCGCAGAAAGGACAAGTATCACAGTCGGCAGTGCCGCGAGTGCATCTCCACGCTTCTCACGAGAGTGCTCTGAACACAATCAAGTATGGAGATCTGAGCAAGTACGCCATGGGCGGAGAAGCGCCAAAGGAGTCAACTAGAAACCGACAAGCTGCGCACAGTGATCCTGAACAGCCGTCACATGGGATTGCTAGGGAGACCACGGAGCTGAGTGGCAAATCGGAGCCAGAGAGGGTAGGAGGATAGAGCGGTATGGAGTCACTGGCGATATTGTCGGTAGGAGGAGGGAGGCAGCGAGGGCAACTGGAAACCAAAGTGATTGCGGATGGAGAGACAGGATGGTGGACTGTGAGCTGTGGCACGAGTGGTACTTGGTATATTGCCGCGCTGCGGTCACATGCTGCGCCGTAATCTCAGGCCGAGGCCTTGGGATCCCGAAAAGCCTGAGATGATCAAATAATTGATTGCTTCACCTGCCAATTGCCAGTCAATGCGATCGTGTCCATGTCAACCTTCGGCAGTCGCCCAGCTATACCACCGGCCTTGTTATAATACTTTTTCGGCTTACTTTCAGAGTCCATACCCAGCCAGTTGACTCTCATTGACACTTAATTCTATCATCTCATCCTCTTTAGATTCGCCTCAGCCCTCTCACGCGACTGCTTGATTGCCCGCTCTCTCCGCACAGCATCTTCGGCACGGGGCATTTCGAATGATATCCTCCATTTGACATTGAATCAACCATCTTCGCCGCCGGTATATTAGAGAGGCAAGCAGGCCTCGGGCGCAGTTGGCGCCATGTCGGACTCCGTGGGTATGTCTTAACCCGTCTTTCATACCCTGATGGCACCGTGTCAGAGTCTCACTTCTTCCGACACAGACCGCGTCTTTGTCCATGCCTTAGCCACAGTCCGTCGACTCCCTCGAACGGGCTCCTCACGACCACCTCCCTCCGCCCGCTTACGTCTCTATGGGCTCTATAAGCAGTCCATGGAAGGCGACGTTGAATCGATCCTCCCGCGTCCGACTCTGCCCTCTGTTTCTCCAGATCCGAACAACTCCAAGTCGAACAACGTCCACAGATACGCATCTCGAGACCTACGAGTACGAGAAGCCGAGGCGGAAATTGAGAAATGGGATGCCTGGCATGCTTGTGCCGGCATGTCCCGCACCGAAGCCAAACGACGGTACATCAGTACACTGATAGAGACCATGAAGGAATATGCTTCGGGTACGCAGGAGTCTCGTGAGCTGGTGTCAGAATTGGAATTCGTTTGGAACCAGATCAAAAGTCAAAGTGGGAGCTCAGAGGATGAGGATGCAGAGTCGCCTACTAGACGGCTGGAGCGGGCAGGCCTGAGGCAGACAACGAGCTTTGGAAGTCTACCTCCCGGTCAAAGCACACGAGGAGAAGGCGAAAGCTTGAGCAGATTAAACTCCGACCCCAATCGGTTGCGAGTACTGTCGCCAGTGTCACAGCGAGGCAGCGATGATATTGTGGAGAGTGAGGAGGTGGACCCAGTAACCCACGCGGTCATCGGCCCGTTGTCTTCTTCACGACGAGCTCCTTCTGATCCCGACTGGCGAAGTCGCATTGAATCTCACCTGAGGCATCTCTCGACCGAGGTTGCTGCACTACGAGAGCAACTATCCGCAAACCACTTGCTATCATCTTCCTCGTTCTCCCCCGAGCTGACCTCTAGGCGGAGAAGGATATTCTATCGGATATCAACGTGGGTTAAATGGCTGGCCTGGGCACTCGTGCGGCAGATCCTGGTCGATGCGAGCTTGGTGTTTCTCTTCGTCATATGGGCGAGATGGAAGGGTTACAAAGATCGCCGGGTGGAAGACTGGGTCAGACGGCGCTGGAAGGATGTTACAACAGTGCTTACTGATATGAATGGATGGTTGAGTGGCTTGGTCTCGGCGGTACGGATTCCCGGGGTGCGGAACGTTTCCTGAACCGCATCTGGAGCGATGCAAAGCAGCATTTCTGACTGCTTTCTGCCAGGAAACCCTTCGGACTTTTGGCGGCTTCTTCCTGGCGCGCTATAAGGCAGATATGGCCGACCAATTTGGCGCGGGCGCTGTGCTGAGGGATGAGGCCTGAGCACAGAACGCACGCGCTAGAGCTCCAAACGATGCCCACCCATTGACAGATCGACCCGAGCTTGGATATTCTGACTGTTGGGTGGCAGCCGCAGATTCACGCGGATGCCGCCCAACTCTTCAAATGGCGTTGCTGACATCTTCAACGCAGCGGGTTGAACATTTGCAAGTTGTCCGAAGGACGAGATCTACGACTTGGACAACTCTTGAACTATGTGTGCAGGGAGCATACGAACATGCAGTAATAGGCGCTCAAGAATTTACGACCCGAAAAGGGAGGTCCGGATGTACTTGACGTGAACGACTATCATGGCACGTATTTACCAAAGTACTACGGGGAAAAAGCAGGTTACTAGAGGCTAGAGCCACGGCAAAAAAAGGGAGAGCTCGAACAATGATCCAGACAAAGAGGACTTTGTATTTTGTTTCATCTGTCTTGCCTGCTTCCAGCCTTCCATCTATGTGATAGGTTCTACACCGCGAATTTGAAGCCGCCTTTGAGCAGTCCCTTCATCTCGCGCGGCGGGTCGTACAAGTCCCTGACCTTCCTCACCTCTTCTAGCATTGCACCCTTCTTCCTCTTTTGCGTCCTGAGAAGAACCTAGACATCCCGCCCTGCGCTGTGGTTGATGGAGCGGAACGGATGCAGAGCGCCTTCTTCCTCTCCTCTCCTCTGAGAGGGCGTGTAGCACCGGTGGGAGGTTGTCGATGGAGTATCGCGGGAGAGCAACACGCAGGGGCCCTGGGAGTGGGATGGTCCTCGAACGGAATCTCATTGTAATGCCGAGTTGTTGCTGCCCACTGGAGGACGGAGAAGAGGTTGGAGGGGCTTGGCCTTAGTACATTGGTCCATTGGGTTAAGAAGAATGTGTATCGACCTCATCGCCGTTCTTGACTTCTTACCATCATTCAAGCTTTACACCATCCAACTCCCCTGGTGTCTCTTCCTACCATGGATTCGACCCCCCCTTGGGCTCAATTCATTTCACTCCATCAAACGTTTCTGCGATTCCCTGTCGTCCATGCTCGTACCACGTCCCACAACCCATCCATCTTCAGGCTCCCCGATGAGCTTCTCCGCACAATCTTTGAGCTCGCCACAGTGAATCCTCGTCTCTCGAGCCACTATTGCGACTGCGAGACGCAATACAACTGCCCAGGCATAAAATCGCTGCTGTTTACCTGACATCGCTTTAGCCGTATTGTACTTCCCCTCCTCTATCGCATCATTGGCTTTGGTTGGAGAGACTATACCGTGCCTTCAACTAGGGCCGTGAAAGCCTTGTACCGGAGCCTGCAAGAGAATCCCTCACTCTCTCAACATTGCCGAGTGCTTTTCATCCAGGTTGCCCACATCGATCGAACCACACCAGAAGATTTCTCCATCGCAAATGATTTTGTCGCTTGGTTCACGAGGGTGCGATGTCTAAAAATCTCTGATGGATTCACAGGAGAGGAACACATATGGACCTGTCTACAGACCGCTATTCAGCACATGCCTGAACTCCAGCACCTTTCCATAGGTGGGGGTTGTCATTATCTGGGAGCGATCATGCAGAATATCGACATCCCAGCGCTCAGAAAGCTACAGGTCCATGCATTTTCAGACAAAAGACAACCGCTCATGGTGCCGCTACCAAAGGTACTTCCACTATTTCACAAACCGAGTGTTCCTATATAGGTAGAAAATAGAGAAAGAAAGCAAGGATTTCAAACCTTGGTATCTCCTCGAACCGACCACGAAAACTGACGCTGTCCTGTAGAAACAACAAATCGGTACGTTATCCAACCTCTCCCTATACGAGTTTGAAGGATCCCACGAAAACACAGTCCGCCTCATCCAGTGGCCGAAGGAACTCGTGCATTTCCACTTCGGCCGCCTTTACACAAAATCCTACTACCTGGACTTGCCCCGCTTCCACTCCATGCTCTTGGTGCACAAGGAGACCCTAAAAACCGTCGATATCAGCTATCCGTCCCCGGAAGGCAGAGGCCGGCTATTTATTGCGTCTGACTTTCCACACCTAGAGACCTTGAGGCTTTCAAGGTGGCAGATGGACAGGGATTTGGTCTTTTCACGCGAGGATGCCGATGCACTGCTCGCTTCAAACCTCCAGACTTTCGGGTGGGATTTCGGTATATATGACCAGCACTCCGAATCCTGGACCGACTTTGGAACCAAGGAAGCAGAGTGGCTGAGAGCGTTGGCGAAAGCTGCCGCTGCAAGGAAGGCGGCGCTGAAAAGGATCGAGATCACATATAACCCAGATCCATGCTATGCGCAGACAGAGGGGGATGGCTATCCGTGGGATCGAATGGATAGGCTCCGTGACGAGATCCGGCCATATGGAATTGCGCTGGAATATAGCGAGCCTTCTCTTTCGAGGGAAGACTGGTTGGAGGCGGTGGCCCCAAAGCCTGTCTTCAAGGAACGACGGATCACGCACTATTTCACCCCAAAACGCAGAAGGTGCCAACACTGAAGGGCCGGCATGAGGCGAGGAGACCGCTCATCGAAGAATGATTGGCAGAGCTTCAAATTGAGGTGCTGCTCCCCTTTTGTAGGAAGAAATCATAGGTGTAGTTAGATTTTTCCTTCTCGAATCGTCCCAACAAGTCCGTGATACTCCTCACCATCGATCTCAAAATTATCGAGAGTGCTAAAGGGGTGACGCTCGAGGCAGTTCGTTCACTGCCTAGGTGGCTGCCGTCCAGGGAGTTCAGGGTAGTGGATAAATCGCAGGGTCTCCATATTCAACCCCGTGGGAAGTTGTTCTCGGGCCGGGGAATAGAATGAGAGCTGGGGAGATTTTCCGGGGATTCATAGGCTGGTTTGTCAGACAGGAATCGACGGATGGCTAGTGTGGCTAGGTACGCTAGATGGCCTGTCATCAAGAGGAAAAGCCTATGTCAGACACAACAGTTTCTGTCCCTTCCACAAACACCAGACCCGAAAACGAACGACTTTCTCATTCTTGCCCGTCGCTGTCCCTCGTCGCATTCGTGAGGCTACGGTTTCTCACCATGTAGCACCCGCCACGCTTTCGAACTACATAGCCCTATACCGGGATGTCGTCAGATCGAGGAGGCAAGCAAGATGCCACAGTCGCAGAGAGAAGACGTCGCAACCGGGTTGCTGTCTCCTGCTTCAGCTGCAGATCCTTGAAGACCAAATGTGACGGGAGAAAACCCGTCTGCTCAACCTGCGAGCATAACGGTCGAAGTTGCGTGTATATGCAACGTGGCATCTCCGGGGGTGCAAGCAACACGGTGGTCGTGGAGCAAGAGTAAGCAACGAAAACGTCCCCGCAAAGAGGCCACGCTGATGCAGTTCAAACCATAGCTATCTCCGAGCGCTCGAGCAACGACTTGAAGCTCTTGAAAACAGATCTAGGCTGGACTCAGCTCAAATCGGGCCCATCCCCCGCATTGAATCAACAACATCGCTTCCCCCTTCGAGTTATAGAAATGAACGAGCCACTGGCGCCCGACATCCAGGAACTCCCGGCGCTTCAGCAGCCGCCTCCTCTAGCGGCTACCCATCAGCCGTAGTGGCTGACGCAGATGTGTCCATGGGCGGGGTTTCATTCACTCAGCTAATACTGAATGCCCTTCACGGCCACGAGAGTGTCAAGGCCTACTCGAGGACCACCGACAACGACGTCCGAGAACAAGAGTCCCGACTCACAGAACAGGATTTGTACACTCTACCAGCCAATGCAAGCGAGCTGCTCGGCCAGTTCTTCACGCTTCGCCACCCGTTGTCGCCCGTGTTCCATGTCCCTAGCATTCGGCCGCTCTTCGACGCCGCCCTCCAGTGTCCGCCAGAACAACGCTCTCACCACAGGTCCATATTCGTCCTCCTGAACATGATATTCGCCATCTGCACGTCACACTGGGTCATTGATGCCCGGGGCAACCCTCGCGCGGCACGACGGCACTATGATATCGCCATCTCGCTCATCCAGCCTAATCTGCTCCGAGATTGGAAGCTGGAACACGTCCAAGCCCTGTTGATTGGCGCGAGATACCTGCAGGGCTCGAGCTGTGCGAATGAATGCTGGAACATTCTCGGCCTGGCCATCAGGATCGCGTACGGGCTTGGCCTGCATAAAGACCCGCCCGACACGGATCCCCAGCCCCTGCGAGAGACAAAGAGAAGAGTGTGGTACGCGGCCTACACTTTGGACGTGCTTCTCAGCATGATCTACGATCGCCCGTCAATGATCCGGTCAGATGAGTGCTCTGTCAGCCTGCCCACGGATCTGGACGACGAGTATATCCAGAGCGCGCCCATGCCGAGACCCCCCTCCACCATGTCCTTTTCCATCGAGGTGATCAAACTCTATCGCATCATCGAGGCCTTTAAGTCCCAGCTGAACGAAAGCGTCGACAGTGGCAGGAAGGTCGTGGAGTTGGTCATGCCCCTCGATGAACAATACCGGAAGTGGCATCGGTCCCTGCCGTCCCATCTGATCCTCGACTACAAGGCGCCCACAGAACAGCCTTGGATTCTCGCCCTGCGCGGGAACATGGTCCGGATTCTGATACACCGACAATCCCTCATGGTGACACTGCGCGGTCTCCTGGGACACCAGGACGTGGAGGATTCAGTTGTGAGCCATGCTTTGCAGTCGAGCCGCAGCATTTGCATCCACGCCGCGATGGAGAGCATTGACATGGTTGCATTGAGGCATGAGCACACGAAGAAAACAATGGGGTTGAATTGGTTCAACATCTACTATTGTAAGTGAATCCAAAAGTGTCTCTCTAAGACAGCTCAAGCCTGACTAGAGCAACCCCAGTGTTCAACGCTGTGGTCGTCTTGGTCTCCCACGTCGTCGAGCCAGCGTGCAGCAACGACCGAGCAGCGCTTTCCAAGGTCGATACCGCGCTGCGGATGATACAAACTATGTCTCACGACCACGCTTTCGCTCAGCGCGCATATTCCTTCCTCCAGCAGCTTCTCGGCTACATGCACCCCACCGTGGCAGCGCAGCGGAGCCAGGATGAGAGCTCGTTCTCGGGCCGTCTTCTGCATACCGGGCAAGCGGAGGAGGTGCCCTCTAGCCTGCAGCACAGTGTCGAGCCTATTCCGAGCCTGCATACCCTCTACGGGTTCACGCAAGACTTGACGGACAACCTTGTGAATTACCTGGAGAACTTCGACCACTCGGGGTTTCCTGACGGACCGTGGCCATCCAGTGACCAAAATGTCCACATGACGGGGTTCGGTAATGTTATGTGATTGAGCGGGTCTCAGCCCGCCAGAGAACCTCTCGCTTCGACTTTGATCCGGTAGAATAAGGGGAGACGTGTGCGTGCTTCGTGGTACCGTTCGCTGGGCATACAGACTGCCGGAACCCAACTTCTGCGGAAGCCGTCCACAACGATCCGATCGACACGGAGGAGACAGTCGGAGCGATAGTAGGAACGGCGAATTCAACCTCAAGCGGGCCCATATCATATGGCGCTCTAGAAAGCAGCTTGCTGGTGCAGAGGCGGATCCTGGTTTTCGGGGCAATGCGCAGACCGAGAATGCCATTGCCAATATCAGGCCCTAAGGGCACATTCGCTGGTAACATAGAGTCTGATACGCCTCAACCCTGGAAATGTCGTTGCGTTCCTCTATCGAATAATAGAAGCTCTCGGCTTTGAAGCAAATAGCGACAAAATAGTCGTTCGGCCAGAGAGAATCGGCCATGGCGCCCTCGAAGGAATCTCACTGCGGAGAAGGTGCAGGGGAAAGGGAAGCCTGTTTATTTGTTCTTCGGAAATTGACCTGCCCGTTATTGTCCCGCTTCACTTGCGTCCAAAGTGTCTGTCGTGAGGCGAAGATTCGACGGTCGTCTATTCTGTTTCTCGCACTGGTGGGATCGCTTGAAAAGAAAAACCTCTCCTCAATCGTTGAGTTGCACAAGATCCCTCATGCCCTGGAGAGCAACTCCCCACTGCACGTCATTCAGTCGGGTATTTATAGCCGTGATGAGTCCCTTCATCGGCCAGGACCTTATGGATTCTGAGAGCCGGTCCGGCCCACCACTTATCAGCGCAGAGATTTGCGCTAGAGCTTCCAGCGTGGCTTCAGTTGTTGTTCCGACTTCGTTCCTCTGGTTGCAATTGTTCTTGTTGTGCATGCTTGTGAGCGGCACCATGCCGGAGACCACGTCACGGCCTTGTCGAACCCGCGAGAAGGCCCAGTACGTCAAGCTCGCAAGATAGACACACCAGGGATATTGGAAACTATACTGAGGCTGTTGGCCGTTGAAGTCGACGATGCAGCTGCGCAGGATATGTGCAGCGTGCCAAACGGCGGCGTGAGCCGGGTCACGTCCTGCGCCGCCTGTGGCCCAGGCTTGCACTTTCTGGCTAGACAGCTGACGGTCGGCTTTCGTCACCCATTTGCTGATCAGGGGCGCTCCGGCGAACGTTTGCAGGAGCGAAATGTCCACGTTGAGGGTGATATGCGCGGCGTGATACACCGCCAGGGTCGTATCAGCAAAGTGCTTCAAGGCTCCGATTTCAAGAGCACCGTCCGAGTGCGAAGGTCGACTGGAGGACCGAGCCTGGAAGCAGTAAACATCGAAATCGGCTTTCCACAGGTCATAAGACGTGGCCACCCTCGAGCGCCAGTCCGAGCTGTCAGATAAATTGTTGCAGCCCAGAGACATATCGCTCGTTCGTTTCAAATTTAAAGCGACGGACATGAGTCCGTGGAGGAGGAGGAGGTAGGATATTCCGTCGAGATGAAAATAACGGGTCGACATTGGCCGAGAAAGGTAGGATCTCAAGACCGTCAAGAATGACTCCGGGGCCTGTTGCTGAGTCACTTGGTAGTCCCATTCCTCGGCAGATCTCGCTTCCCAAACCACTGATGAGCAAGGGAGCGCGCTGCGAAAGTCTGTTGCTGACATGTTGGGTTGCTGTGAAAATAAAACAGCTCGCTGAGTATCGAGGAGGAAACACAGATATGCGAGTCGTTTACGCTGTTCGATTTCCATCGAGTGATGCCATCGCGACTCCACATCTTTTAATGCGTCCGAGTACGCGGGCTCTGCAACGCTGAGACAGTCGCTTCTCTGAATAAGACTTTGGAGTAAAGGGAGAGATATGAGCTGGTCTATGTCTGACAGGCAGGGAGAAGTGATAAACCTACTTGATGAGAGAGCCATGGAACAGGTGAGCGGAATGGTGTTGTTTTTCGCCAGCTCTCCAAACGCCAAAACATTCGGCCAGCAGGACAGTCTGCAGCAACCACAGCTCTGGAACCACACTTGATGCAACACTCTGAAGAATTTGGGGCTTCATGGCATCATGGATGCACACGGCAAGATGATGTGCGTCGTCGTCACCGCAACTGGCACCCAAGATAAGAAGTGAAAGGAGGAGCAAAGGCGAAGTTTGGCTTGGATCAAAAGTTGCCGCATGTATCAGCGGGAATGTTTTGTTTAAGTGAGTGAAGAAGACGTCGCAATAGTCTTGCAAAGCAGATAAGGAGAGCAAAGGATGATTCTCATCGACGAGGACATTATCACTCGTTCGTGTTCTCGCTTGAACGACGATCTCAAGGATTTGGTCTCGAGATACGGCGCCGATGACTGGATTTTCGTGTCTTTCTGGAGGGCTAAATGCGATCGAGGGGGTACTTGATGCTGCCGTAACTGTATTTTGAGCCCTTGAAGGGCTTAGGCTGCTTGGCCGAAAGTCGAGCAGAGAGATCTCATCGACAAATGACATAGGAGTCGGAAGAGGCGGCGGCAACGGCTCTGGTCGCGAATGTGGCAAAGGGCGAAGTCGACAATCGGTGGCACCATCCCGGATTGTAGCATCAGGGGAGATCGAATGTGAAACCATATTCTGTAGACGCAGTTAGCTCTTGAATCTTCGAGAGCTAGTCTGACCCTCCAGCAGACTCGGCAACAGTAATATACCTTCGCCGTGACAGTGTTTGATTGAGCGTGGGATGTAACATCTTCAGTTGTACCCGGTTTGTTGACTAGCGTCTCTGTTTGCCCTGCGATACTTTGCGGGGACTGTACATTCCATGTTGATAGATCGTCGACATCCCAGAACCAGTTGTACTCGCTATCTATAAACTTGTCCAACGCGCCGTTCAAGTCTGCTTGAAACGAAAATAATCTCAGCGACGTGCAGATGATGGGATTAGGATTCTGCCTACCAAGGTCTGTCTCCAAATTGCTTCCCAAAACGTCTGGGGCGCTCTTTGTTCTCATTGGAGAAGTCGGGCTCCTTGGTGCGCCTTCGTCGACAGGGAAAAAGGTCGTTGACATCATGTGGTCCGCGGTATCGCAGTCGACGGTAGGCTCTGCATCCTCTGTAGAGCATGCCTGTTGACTCGTGCTTTTAAAAACGATACAAGTCTCTAGTGGTAAAGCTTCTGTTCGAGAAGCAGGTTGACCTTCTCTAGAACGCTTCTCGCGGCAACTGTTTCCATTCTCAACGGCGTCCTCCTTTGTTCGTGCTGCCGGCTGGGGCAGTGACGGTCTTTTGCTGACAATGTTTCCGTCTGCATCCCGCCACAGGCGTTTGCGTGTCGCGACGATGCCCAAGCCCTCTCCTCCGGCCTCTTCGTCTTTCTGTCTATGCCTTGCCAAGTGACGTTCTGCATGAGGAAGGGTGGGTCAGCATTTACATTTGCTGTGAACATTAACATAAGGTTGACAGATTGACTGGGTCATTCCAGACGGGCGCTGAAACCACGAAGCCACATACCGAGTAAGTCGCGGCGCTTAAAGTGAGCTCGGCAGCGAGGACAAGTTCTACCTCCAGATGAATGGTTGAGACGGTGTCGCCGAAGATGATCAGGTCTGCTGAAGGTCTTGCCACAGCCTGGCCACTCGCACAGGTGATCCTTCGGCCGTTCACCTGCCATGGCCAGTGTAGGAGGGGGTAGATGCAAGCGAGCATATTGCACGCAGATACACAATAGGGACGGTGGCTGCGAATATAACAGTCTCGCTCGTGGGCAAGTCACCCAGGATGAAGCTAGGCAACTTTGGGCATAGTCAGCTTCCCAGGCCAGGAACCAGCGGTGGGTCTCTCCCCGCGTTTCCACGCCCTCGGAGTTTTCGCTGTTCGGCGATTTGGCCAAGGTTTATCCGTCCGCAGGGCGCAGGCGAGTCCCTCGTAACGGGCACCGCTTATCGCAGATAAAGCTTCTCGTAAGATCAGACACAGTGAGCCTTACTTTTATCTCGTCAGTTGCCGCCTCTTGAAAGTACTAGACAGCGGGCGTCAACGTTGCAAGCCACACTCGGATCATAGGCGATTCCAATCCTGACGCTCCCAGCTGCGGCTCTTATCTTATCGCTCTCCCGCTCACTTCGAGTCAGTGTCCTGGAAGGGCTGTAACCGAGATGCGCGAGATGCGCGAGATGTCCGAGATGTCCGACGAGTCCGAATCTGGTGGCTTTGGCCATCCCCTGTCTACTGCGACCGTGATCGATCACGACGTCGATGGAGGAAAGAGCGCGACCAGAGCAATCAAGCCAACACCCCTCCCGGACCGCCTGCGAAAGTTGAGTTGTCGCGAGTGCCGTCGACGGAAGGTCAAGTGTAATCGTCGGCACCCATGCACCAACTGTGTCAAAGCGGAAAGCCAATGTGTCTTTCCTGAGACCAGGCGATGTCCAGTCAGGCCTAAAAAATCAAAGGCTCAATCTGACGAGCCCGTTGCATCGTTCAGTAAACCTCAAGCCTTGGATAATCTCTCTGCAACCCCAGAGTACAGACGACGGGAGAGAAAGAATGTGTCGGCAGCGACACCTTCAAAGGTCCTACTCGATGACCTAACAACTAACGAGGACCCGGCACGGCTGGTGATCGACCAGGACCGGAGTATGTACATCAGTAACAGCTTCTGGGCAAATATGTCAAGAGAGGTGAAACACGATTCTCGTGGTATGAGACTGTTTCATAACTAACGAACACGTCAGATCGAGGAGATGCATCATGTCCTGAGTGGGGCGTCATCTGACCACGACGAAGAGGCAGAAAGAGGAGAAAGAAACGCAGAAGAGGAAGGGGATGGGGGGAGTGGACAGGGAGACAGAGAAGGAGAAGAAGAACAAGACGAAGCACAAAAGGAAGAGACTGAACTCGCCGAGAGATCCAGGAGACCGCGGGTCCTCCATCCTAGTTCTCAGTCTTTCGTTTTTGGCCCGATGTCGTGGACGATGACACTGGGTTATTGTTATCCAACCTCCACGCAGCTATTAACCTTGTTCGACATTTTCTTGGACAACGTCGATCCGGTTCTCAAAATCTTCCATCGCCCGACCTTGCGATCGACAATACTTGGAGCGTTACCACGTCTCCCGGAAATCGCCAAGACCACCGAGGTCCTTATGTTTTCGCTGCTTTATGCTTCAGTGACAAGTTTGACCAGTGACGATTGTAGGAAACTGCTTGGAGAAGAGAAAACTAAAATGCTTGCACGGTACAGATTCGCCACGGAACAGTCGCTGGCGCGTGCACGGTTCCTGGAGTCTCAGAGTTTGACAATACTCGCCTCTTTGGTTCTCTTCCTCTTTTGCGTCCGCCGACATGATCATTCGCGCCTTGTATCGGCACTCCTGGGAGTGGCTATTCGCAATGCTCAGGCTATGGGTTTGCACCGAGATGGGACCCGATTTCGACTTTCACCTTTTGAGACTGAGATGCGGCGCCGTCTTTGGTGGCATATATGTGTGCTGGACCTCAGATCGTCCGAGGACAACGGGTCTGAACCAACTATCTTTGACAATTACGATACGGAATTTCCTTCAAATATAAACGATGCGGAACTCTCTCCCGAAGACACTGACGCTAAACCAGAGAGGACCGGCTACACGGACATGACATTTTGTCTGGTCCGCTTTGAGGTGACAATCGCCATTCGCAAATTGCATTACCACGCGCCGATCGGTGGTCGTGGTGCCGACCTAACCATGGCGCAGAGACAACAGATGGTACAGTCCATTGAGGATCGATTTTACGACCGTTACATCAAGCACTGTGACATCACGCAGCCGGTCGACTGGGTGTCTGCCACCTGGGCCCGGCTGATGTTGGCCAAGATGTGGCTGGCCGCGAGCTACCGTTCTCTTTTCAAGAATGGCGGCTGTGACCCCAACATCGCTGATTCGCGGCATTTTGTTTTTGGAAAGGCGGTGGAAGTCTTGGAGCTGTCGGATTTGCTGGAGACAAGTCAACGAGCCTCACGCTGGCTCTGGCTGTTCTTGACACATTCACAATGGCATGCTGTTGCGTTTGTCTTGGCTTACCTCTGTGAGAGGCCCGATGATGCCATTTCAACTCGCGCATGGCTCGTGGTCGAGAGGGTCTATGAGAGATGGTCTACAGACATGCGGGCAGAGAAAGGCATGCTTTGGGAACCGCTACAGCGACTCCTTCACAACGCCAACAGGGTCCGAACAAAGGAGTCTAGCCGAAGTCAGCTCACACGAAGGCCATCCTACAACGACTCTCGTGCGGGACCAGCCGAATACCCTGTACGCACCGATAATCCTCTCCTGGAGCCACTACCCACTGCGCACCCCGAACTTTGGAACAACCAAAACGTAACGAGAAATCGCGGGGCAATCGTTTTACATTCTGCACCATCTTCGTCACGACTTCACAACTCGTCATTCACACAAGACCCTGCTGGAAAGAATGTGGACGTCTCTCTGCCCACGGAGTCAATGATGCCTGACGGCACAAGCCAGAGCCTGAATATGCACAGTACCAGCTCCGATCTCGCAAGCAACTCTGAGTATTTTGATGCGCAGATGATGTGGCGTGACTGGGACCATACTATGCAGGACTTTCAAGCCAACTTCGCCATGAGTCCAGTGCTGGAGCCCATCAACCTATCAGAAACCATGCCTGGGTTTGGTCTCAACTTTTGGGAGTCTATCTAGGTCTCAGTCAATTTTCAACTACTCTCAGCCTGGATTGTATTGCTCTTTCAAATTCCAAAAGAAGCGGAAGGGGGTGAAGCACTATCCACTGGTCGTCACGATAAGACTTGTAAGAAAATGCACGGCTTTTCAAGCGATATCCGAGTCTTCACCTGGCACTACCGTGGTCCTGGAATAGTCCATGATAGATCTAGGGAGTAACGACATGCACACTTGTGCTCAGGTGGCGATTTCATGAGGTCAATTCTCGAGCATTTCTGATTATGAAGAGAGTGGTAGCCATATAAATGCAATGATTGATTAGAACGTACCATCTATAGGGCCGTTTCGCTCGCCTCTTGTCGCTGGTCGTTTTCAGACGACGGTCGTGAGACGCCAATCCATCCCATCCACTTTTCCAGCGAGAAGTCTGACAGCTTCCAAACAGGTCCCAGACAGCCATCTTTGGCCAGCTCTCCCCACTATTCATTCCCGTGCTGTAATTTGTAGTGGACACGGGGGAAGTACTTGCAGCACCCACATTGGCGAGGTGGCAAGACCTGTACGAGGCACGTCTAAAGTGGCGGCTCTTCGGTGGCGGTCTTTTGGAAAGGTGGGCTGAGGACTTTGGCCCCGACAGTAAGTCAGCCAAGGGACATTTCTCTCCAAGCTTTATAGTATTCTTTGTGGCTGTCTTCAGTGACACGGTCTCACTTGGTGTTCAAAAGACTTCGGAACCAGAATCCAATAAGCCAGACTGAGAGCCGTGAAATACAAACAGCCTTAACCAGAATACTTTGAAATTCCAACTATCGCCATGTCCGAGGCACCGAGAAGCTACCCGGAGGGAACGTCGGGGCGTCAACCACTGGTAGCTGTGTGCATGGGATCCGACACCGACCTGGAGACGCTGCGACCCGGGCTGGCGGTGCTCGAGAGCACCAACATCCCTTACGAGGTGCACATCACGTCGGCGCACCGCACGCCACAATACATGCTCGACTTCGGCAAGAAGGCCGCCGGTCGCGGCTTCAAGGTCATCATCGCGGCGGCCGGGGGCGCGGCGCACCTCCCCGGCATGATCGCCTCCGAGACCGTGCTGCCCGTCATCGGCGTGCCGGTCAAGGCGAAGGCGCTGGACGGCCTCGACAGCCTGTGCAGCATCGTGTCGATGCCCCGGGGCATCCCCGTCGCCACGGTCGGCATTGGAAACAGCGTCAACGCGGCGATCCTGGCGGCGCGGATCGTGGCCACGAGCGACGAGGCCGCGCGCCAGTGGGTGGCGGGACATCTGAAGCAAATGGACGACGACAACATGGCCAAGGAGGCTCGGTTACAGAGAGAGGGCTGGGCGACGTATCAGAAACTGGATTCATGAATCTCGGCCAACAAGGGGGATTTGGCCCATTGACGCGTGAGGACGTTGGTTGTCGGGATGGGAGAAGAGGGTTGGTGGGAAAAGCATAAATTGATAGTAATCGAGACCTTACAACCCTTTAGATATCTTCACCACCCACGTCTGTACAATACTCCGTGAGATTATGTTATTTCCACAGCTAGGGGAGCTGCTGGTCACCTAGTCGACTCCCTTATCCTTCATCGACTGTTCTTCGGCCCATGTGATAGCCCTAATACAGCAGTATTTCTCGTCAACATCTTCATATGTAGCTCCTGTCCAGCTGGGGAGATCTAAGAAGGGTTTTCGCAAAGCAGACAGGCAAGCAATCAGCCAATGGAAGTCGCTTCTTAAAAGGCGAGTTTTGACCGTCTGAATATGGATGTTCGCTATAACCGATTTTAGTTTCCCTTCGAAATTTATGGGTTTTGAAAATAACCATTGTTGCATGGCTTGTCATCTTTCAAGTTTGTTTATTTTTGGATAAAGTCCCGCTTTATACGTGACAGCGGATCGTCTACGCTAGTCGATCTGTGCTGGGGCAAACCATATCCTTCCTGTATAGGCTTAGAAGGACAAGTTTTACCACCGGCGGCTTTCGTCAATTACGCAGTTGCTGTCCGCCTGGTACCCGAGTCGTCTCTTCACATCCTGAACCAGGGCTTCGTCTCCCGTCGTTTTGCCGACGTTGTCAGAAAGCTTGATGCAAGGTCTGCCGCCCGCCGCACGTAACTTCATCACGATATTGAGCGGCCTCGACTTCTGGGACGGGTCTGATTTGCGCTGGAAATCGTTGGTGAAAAAGGTCCCCACGCCGAAGGACGGTTGGAAGCCGTGCTGCTCGGCCACCTCCTTGTATTTTATGCACTTCTCCACATTGAGGGAGTCGGAAAAGGTGATGGACCGGGGCATGGCGCCAACGGAGTCGTAGAACTCCTTTGCCATCTTCACATACTGTATAGGGTCTCCAGAGTCTTGGCGGATGCCCTCGTACACCTCAGCGTAAAGAGGCTCCTTCGAGGGCTTCGGAGAGTGGTTGGAGGATTTGTGTAATCCATTCATGAACCCATTGACTGGGGTCACGGGTTTCTTAAAGGCTTGAAAGAAGTTCGGGGTCCCGAACGTGTCGGTGAGGGCGACTCCCATGACGCCTACCCCAAAGCAATCCAGCCAATACTTCAAACCGAGCTCATTGGCATGCTCGTAGTCGGAGGTGATGGAGGCGATGCCCATGTACCACTCATGAGCTACAGTGCCGATCGGGGCAATCCCGTGCTTCATGGCAAAATAGACATTGCTCGTGCCTGCGAGCCGGCCAGGTAGTCCGCTGTTGTCGCGCATGGACCTGACAAGTCCACCGACGACGAGGTCCTGGGTTTTAAAGTCGCGCCGTCTTCGCGTGCCAAATTCCGAGACCGTACATCCCGCCTGCAGCAGGCGAGTGCCCTTCTCGTAGGCAAGCTGCTCCTGGTTCTCGTGGCTCCAGTCTCGGTCCACGAACCTGAAATATGCCTCACTTGTCAACGCCAGCACCGGGATCTCGTACAAAATAGTCTCGACCCATAAGCCTTTGATGCGGATGTCAATGTCGACAAAGTCGTCGTCAACGGGCTTCCACGACAGGTGGACCTGCTCCTTCGGGCGCAGACGGAACGATTGCAGGTAGCGCAGGTAGTCCTCGTGCAGATATCCGCAGTGGCTCCGTAGGTACTCGAGCTCGCTCTGCGTGAGGCTCACGTTCTCAAGTTGGTCGATTTGTCCTCGCAGCCACTCCGCAGCACATCGGCTGAGTCGCATCTGCGGTGTGCGGTTTGTGAAGAAGTATTCGACCTGGACGGAGGCGAAATACTTCAGCACAGCGCATTGCATGTTCAGCTTGTAGAGGTCGGTGTCCAGAAGGGAAAAAACACTCTGTGATGCGCCATTGCCTGCCATGGTTCTTGCAAACAGTGTTCTCGAAGTATTGCTCGGACGCGTGCGGTGTACTAAGGATGCTAGACACACTGCTCTAAACCAATGATTGCAATCAAGAGGCTTAAGAAAGGTGCAACGGAGTGGGTGACACGGTACAAGTACGTTCACGGCCTTTCCAGTTTCTGTCCGTCAGTATACATGACCCCTACGGAGTATAATGGGGGGCTGTACACATGACTTGGCGTCGTTTCTCTATTTGGTAATATAGGAGAGTGGGGAGAGACAGTACTGGATGATCCTCATTCCTACCTCGTCCCAACCCCGGAGAGACCAGCTGGGGCCATTCTTGGCAGATGTTCTTTTGGTTTGAGCTCCGGGCCGCCGCCTCTCTGTCCACGTATTCTCCAGGCAAGGGTGGGCGAGGAACCAAGGATGCTGATGGCTGCTCGTACAGAACAAATTCCTCAAGAAGCCAACGCGATGTAACAGCAACACCGCCTAATTTGAATTTTCTCTGATCTTGGATTGCCATATATCATAAAAAGGCTGTCGATGTGAATTCATGGCTTCTTTCAATTGTTCCAGAAGGCGAGCTACCTAGTTGCTGTTGCCCGAGCCATCTGTATCTCTTCAACATTTTTCTTGCCAAAGCTTGCATGATACTCAGCGTGATGCCAATGTTATTGGGACACTGAATCAAGTGATCAGTCGCTGTCTCTGAATCAATGGATGCGGGACATGGTCTATGCGTGTGAGTTAGTCACATGTTACTGTCCGTCGATAGAGAAGCCTCAAGCATTGTCGCGAGCATTTCCGAGCAGGAGGCTTTATGTGGGAAGATTATACATTATACCAAGGCGCTGTCTTAGCTCGGAGAACAAGCCATTGAGGCAAAGGTAATGAGCTGAGAACTGTTGTGCCGGATGACCACGACTCTCTGATGAACAATGGCTCGTTATCTCTACATTGGCTCTCAGCAAATCTACACCTGTGACATGGCTTTATCTCCATAAACAATTACATGCAACCTCCTCCGCTCACCGTTTGAAATACTTCAGCTCGATCCAACGAAGTGGAGGATAGCACAATCCCGTCCACGCTGCCGACACAGGAAATCCCAAGTCAATCCCATCACCCACCATTTTCGCAATGGGCCCAGTAAAGTACACCTGCCACATACACAATACAGCCCCGACCCAGCCGATACAAAAAGCCGTGAATGCAGCCAGTCCTAGCGGCAAGCGACTCGGTGTGCTCCAGTCCTCCCAATTGTACCCAACTTTTCTCCTAAAAATCAGCTCCTCGCAAAGTGTCATGGTGCACCACATGATCGTCCAATAGCCCATCAACGCCAGAAAGTCCTGAAAGATATCAAACAGTTGATTCCGTCCAACACACGCACAGACCGTGTAGATCACAACGCTCACAATGACCCAGAGCCATCGAGGGATACGGCGGAACCAGCGTCCTAGTAGCTGGAAGCTTAGAGCCGCCGAGTAAGTTCCTGGGATGTTGTTGGAGATTACCCCCAGCGACAGAATCACTGCGCAAAAGTCGCCAAATGAACCCAATGGTCGGAGTGACTGGACGATCAAGGCACCAGCAGACACGTCGTAGGCATCGGACCATTCGGTATCGACAAGCGTGCCACTCCCAAGGCCGACTCCGATGACGACCACAGTGGCCGAAGCCAGTCCAAGACCAAGCAGTGTGCTGCCGAAGACCTTCCAGCGCGAGCAGCTAGGCGGAAAGTATACGAAGAAGTCGCAGGCGGCTGGTGACCAAGCCAGGGGCGCTGAGGCCGTGAGGAAAAAGAAGCTGATTCTAGAATGCGTGTTAACCGCCGGCATACAAGTTAAAACTAAAAGCATGGGGCTTACCTATCCGCGATCTTCACCTCACTAGGACCGACAGAGGAGCTCCCGGCGTTGAATTTGGGTCCCGCGACGCCGATCAAAATAAACAGTACAAGGATTTGCGGGATGAAAGCGTAGCGCTCATATATGTGGAAGAGCTTGATACCGAACAACGCCACGACGAGCGAGATGACAGCCGCGATGATGGTGCCCACTATGACCGTCAAAGAACCGTTGGCCACAGCCGAGAGCAATTGTCCGCCGATGAGACAGTCGACAAGGCCATAACCGAGCATGATGACGATGTTCAAAAGCACCGCGATCTTGGAGGGCCACCAGCCCATGGTGTACCTCGCGACCACCAGAGTCCTGTTGCCGCTGAGAGGGCCAAAGGTCGAGATGTACGCAGTGCCAATGGAGCCTGCAATCGTCCCAAAGGCCCCGATCAGCATGCCCTCGGTCAGGCCGAGTTCAAAGACCAGAGGCCCGAGGAGGCCGAGGGCCATGTTGTTCGCCGTCAGGTTGGCCGAGAACCAGATAAGGATGATCTGGACGAAGTCGCCAAAGGTGGCTCTTTCTGGCCGTTCGCTCTCAGGAACCCGCTCGATGCCCCGAGCCTCGACGCCGAGGGCCTTCTCGAGCTTGATGTTCCAGCCATGCAGGAATTTGGGCTCCTCTCGTGCCTCGACCGTGCCTGCTTCTACGGCGGCTGTTGTGGGAATTTAGCATGGATACTACCGAGTCATGAGAGGCCGAGTGTCTTACAGAGGAGATCATGTGGAGCGGCATGAAGGTGAAGGTGTGTTTTCTTGGATTCGTCGAAGGAACCCTCGGTCTGAGGCGTATATGTGCTTGTCTCGATCGAACCCATGATAGTCGATGCAGCACCGTTCTATTCAGATATAATGTGCCGGGATAGAGAAAACTGTGTGGAATGCGCGACCTCAAGCTGTAGTTGAAAGCAGTCGTCCCACCGCTGGAAATCCTTGCTGCGATATCGGTTGGACTCTACTTGAGGTATTCCCCACCCTACACGCCTACCTAGGTACCTCGTGGAACTTCCCACGTTGTCTGTTGCTTATAACTCCCTCTAATACTGGCTCGGTTGTCCTCCCCGCATGCACCCCGCGTGCACTCTTTGCTTGCGAGCCTCGGATACATCGCACGTCCAAGTATATCGTCTACGTTGTATCCTCCACTTAAGCCCCCCCACTTATCCCCTCCACCTATCCCCTCCACTTTTCTTCTTTGGTATTGGGCTTTCCGCAAGGTACCGGCACACCATGACAAAACCCCCAGTCGCGATTACCGAGTGGTAGATACCCGATCCATTTTCGTGACAGCTCGGATGGACTGATATCAGCATTCCCCCTTATCAGACCACGACCAGCAATAGAATCTCGAAGCCGCAACAGGTAGTTGAGATGATATCGAGCGATATACGAATTACTCAATCAGGGTTATCCTGCAATACTATCAAGGACAGGTTTGTGCCTTCTAGATTAGCCGCTCCAAAAGACTCTTAGGACGTGTTCTCTCTTGACAACTCTCTGCTTCAATCACTATCTCAAAAGGACGCTAAAACGGATCGCTGTTACGTGCATGTTTTCTCTGCTTAATTTCCTATTGTTGCGTGTCAGCCCTTCCACAAGATCAGTATGCACAATTTCGAGGCGTTGAAAGACACCGATTTCGACTATGTTGTCGTGGGAGGTAAGACTCGAGGCATGTATCAACGACAAGGCTAAGATCCTTCGCAAGGTGGGACTTCTGGATGTCTCATCGCTTCCAGATTGGCCACGGAACTCCCAGATGCTCGGGTTCTGCTGGTCGAGGCCGGCCCAGATGATTCGGCAGATCCAGACAACCTCGTACCTGGCCTGACCAAGCCCAAATTTGGAAGTCCCGATGGCAACTGGCTTTATCGTACTGCTCCCCAGCGGGAATTGCGAGATCGAGAAATTGTGTACCCTCGAGGCAAAGGCCTTGGTGGCTGCTCGTGAGTGACTTTGCTTCCTGTCCCGTCGTGGTCGCTACTAAAAACCCTCTCAAAGAGCGAACAACTTTATGGCTTGGGTCAAAGGTTCTTCCGCTGACTATGACGATTGGGCTGGGTTGGTCGACGACTCGTGGTGGCGCTGGGAAAACGTGAAGCAAATACTGAACCAAGTAATCTCTCCATGGACCGTATTTTTGTCACGAAATGCAGAAGATCTAACATACTGCCGATAAAGCTCGAGGACTTTAGGCCAAACTGTCCAGCGGCAATGGAAAGATATGCTAATCCGACGCCTGGATCTCATGGCAAGAATGGGCAAGTCTGGAATTGTTGTCAAGTGGGAATTAGATGCTGACCATTGTCGCTTTTGGCTGGTAGACCCATTGCTGTGCAGTTCAACACGGTGTGGCAGGATATGATTATCCATTGCCTACAGGCATCAGAGCAAGCAGGGCATCGGCTCAATGCTGACAACAACGACGGCGATCCAGTCGGCTTTTCAGTCGCACAATTTAGTGTGCGAGATGGCGTACGTGTGACCAGCGCCAACGCTTTCCTCGACGAACAGCAAAGGCGCAATCTTCCTAACCTGACAGTCACACTTGATACCTTGTGCTCGCGCATCATCTTCAGGGACAACAGAGCACATGGGGTGGAGCTGATACCATCAAGACCATTGGCGGGACAATCTCCAGCGAAATTGCAAGTGAGAGTAAGAGGAGAGGTAATCATTACAGCAGGGACTTTTCAATCCGCGCAGCTGCTTTTATTGTCTGGCGTCGGCCCCAGAGGTCAGCTGGAAGAGCTGGGAATACCTGTCGTGGTCGATCTACCCGGGGTTGGAGAAGGGATCCGCGATCACAGCGCCTTTGCCTGCGAGTACACGATATCGCCCGAAGTTGCCGGCCACAATCAGTTGCTGAACTCTTCCGAACAGCTTCGAGCCGCCGAGGCCGAATATGCCTCTACGAAGACAGGTCCTCTGTCCGTCTTTGGTGCAAGCGCGGCCCTGATCTTTCCGCGTCTGGAGGCAGTTCTTTCGTCATCCGAATTCCATGCTTTGGATAAGTCGACCCGGGAATACCTACAAGAGCCAACTAGGCCGAGCACGGAGATATGGATGCACTCCGGCCCTCTGTTTTATACCGGCCCCTGTGCGCCGGACGAGAGTGTCCTTGTCGTCGAGGGCTTGAACCAGAATTGCCTGAGTCGAGGGAGGCTCAAGCTGCGAAGCCGCAACCCCTATGATCTGCCAGCGATCGACCCGCAGTATCTGACCCACCCGCTGGACAGACGAGTCGCGATCGAGACGGTGCGGGAGATATTGAACCTCACTCACACAGATGCGCTGTCGAGAATCATCCAGAAACCATTGTTAGCGCCTTCGGGAGAGTCTGAGGAAGCTCTGGACGGCTTCATCAGGGATAACTTGACCCAGGGGTTTCACAGCATGGGGAGCTGCGTGATGGGTCGACACGGTGATCCTCGGCGCGTTGTGGACAATAAATTCGAGGTCGTTGGGACGCGGGGGTTGAGAGTCGCCGACATGAGTGTCTGCCCGATCTTGACTTGCAATCACACGCAAATCAATGCGTACCTGATTGGGATCCGATGCGCGGAGCTGGTGGTCCGCAACGCTCGGGGTGCGTCAGCGACTCTCTAAGCGATGCGACAGAGCGATGCATCACTCCAAGAAGGAACATCATGCCGGTTGTGGCCCATTCCTAGGCACCATAGTAGACAAGGATAGACTATCATGGTAGGATCCTGGTAATACCACCATCAAGGGAACGCCGGCTTGATTTAAGACGGCGTAGCGAGTACGCGGCCACAATTGGTCTCCAAAGATCCACAAGCCCTACAGGGCAGGCAAAACCCCAATTAGTTTTAATCAGGCAGTGCAGTACGCCTTTCTCAGACTCCACCTAGACATCTCATGCAAAGGTAGGGAAAGAAATTGAACACCGTCGTTGCTTTGCCTTTTCGGATTGGTAAGCGTGGGCCACAATGGAGTTTCGACATGTGAGGCGGCGATCCGAATTCCCCAGTTGAACATGGTTTGCGGTGCTGACTGGTTTTCCTGCGAGAACTGCGGATGCTAGCTCTATTTGCGGAAGGGAAACGGTCGAAACAAGCATCATGATCTTCGCGACCATGACCGAACTCGGCGCAAAAGTCCGCCAGGTGGTCGCAAAGGGCTCTAATACGTTTACGCAGTTGTCGGGTCCACGACTAGGTCTATCCCAAGTACAAAGGCCAAAGACTTGTGATCATTTCAGAGTTGAATCTTATTCAAGTTCCCGCAAGAAAAGTCCCGGGAAAACGCAAAGCATGGCCAACGTCCCAATCACTTCCCGCAAAGCCTATCGCCGGACTGACGACTATACTCCAGGGACACCGAGGGTGCAGCTCGGGACAGAGACACTACCTCTGCCCCTTACTGCGACCTCGGTGTTGATAAAGGTCTACGCTGTCTCTCTCAACTACAGAGACGCCAACATTGCCAACGGCGGCAACCCGTGGCCGGTGACGCCACATGGCATACCGTGCAACGACGCGGCCGGAGAGATCATAGCCGTTGGCGAAGGCGTGAGGACGCTCAAGATTGGAGACAGGGTGGCGCCTATCATCGACACGGAGAATCTCACCGGGCGCGAGTCGACACGGTCGTGGTTGGCGGCCGACGAGGATGGAGTGTTGGCAGACTACCTGGTCTTCGCGGAGGAAAAGCTCACCAAACTGCCGGATCATCTGGACTGGGTCGAAGCCTGCCTCATTCCCTGCGCCGGGGTCACGGCGTGGACGGCTTTGAAAGACATTGGCGTGGGAAAAAGCGTGTTGATCCAAGGTCCGTCAGCTTCAGCCCCTTGGGAGAGCAAAACTCTACTAACGAAGACGGTGGAGGCACCGGGGGCGTTGCGATGATTGCGCTGAAACTTGCTCGCGCCGCCGGGCTCAAGGTGATTCTCAGTTCGTCGAGCGACGCCAAACTGGAGAGGATCAGAAAGCAGTTCTCCGACCCCCCGATATTCACCACCAACTACGCAACAAATCCCCAGTGGCATGAAGAGGTCCTGGAACTTACAGGCGGCGCCGGTGTTGATCTAGTCGTGGAGATCGGAGGCACGCAAACCTTGGTCAAGAGCATGAAATGTACTCGGCGAGGCGGGACGATCAGCCAAGTCGGGTATCTGAGCAAGCAAAGCCTCGAGGACCTGGCCGAGTTTCTCCCGCTTCTCATCGATCGAAGAATCAACTTGAGGTGAGAGAGCATTACCCCTCGTAGCGACATCGCTACATACCACTGCAGGAACTAAGTCCAAGTAGGGGCATAAATGGCGGCTCAAAACTCGAGCAGGAAGACCTCTGTGCCGCTTTGTCTGCGACGCAAATGAGATTCAAAGACATTATAGACAAAGTCTACGATTTTACGGACGCCGACGAGGCAATCGAAGACATCTGGCAGGGTCGACAAGTTGGGAAGCTCGTAATCAGGGTAACTTGAGGGAAAAGGGTCATTCACACGGCTGTGAGGTAAGGTCAATTTGTATAGGAGACATTCTTGAGTGTTTGCAAGCGGCGGTCTTTGGTGATTAGGGAATCGCTTTTTGGATATAGAACTAATTTGAGTGAGGACATCCAATGACTCTCACTCGCTTTTCACGTGTTGGAGCTCTTTAAGTTCGCATTCATGCACGAAACTCATACTGCGACCTAGCCAACCGGTTGTACTTAGCAAGGACGTACGAGTCGCTGCTTGTAGCTTCTTGTATGGTAGGGAGTTGACTCCCGGAGCGCGACCATTGATTCCCACGTTAGTAGGGGATCTATCATCTAGTCATTCAACCTGGTCAGACCCAAGCCCCAAACAAACAACCAAGCACGATCACCTCGAAGGCCTCTTGGAAGTCATTCGTCGTCATCGCTATCGAGCACCCGCCTTGCGCCTTTTCGACGTCCCGGATTCGTGAATTTCTCCCGCGCGGTTGGAGAGATGGGCATAACAACGCCCTGGGCTTTCGTCTTCGATGCATGAGCCTTGCTGGACCTGGCAGAAATCAGGGTCTCTAGATCCGGCAAGTCATCGTCCATCGCGTCGTAATCGATGCTTTGCTGGGAGACGTAGAAGCGTTTCTCTGTTAGGGTTTCTACCTCCTCAAGGACAGGGGATGAACTCGGTATTTTCCGTAGAGGAGAAAATAGATCGTCATCGGTGCTGTCATCGAGCACTGACCTGGCTTGTTGTCTGGGCTCTGGTAGGTGGGAGGCTGCGAGGTCTTCTTCGTCATCGATGAAACTGTCATTGTCATCGTATTCGCCGATAGAGCTACTCCTGACGGTAATGCTAGACACCTTTGTTTGGGGAAACGCTGGAGGCTTCGGTTTCTTTTTGGAAATTTTGGTCGTACGCATCAGTTCTTCCGCTTCTGACAACTCAGGTGAGGCATCGACACCCTCTGGAGAGAGCTCATACTCTGACGGACGACTCCAGCTTTTTCTTGGATTCCGCATGGCCTCGAAGGCTTGTACCAAAGTCCTAGTTGCCCTTGAATGTTTGACGGCATCTGTCTTACCCAGACGCCGCTGTTGATCAGGGTAAGCATCAAAGCGCACGAACTGGATATACTCGTCTTCGACCCCTGCGAGTCGGACATAGCGGTCTTCGAGTTCCCGCTCTTCCGACTCGGAAAGAAGGACATCGTTCAAAGGAGGCAGTGCAGCCACGTGGCGGTCTTTTCTTGATTCCGGAGGTTTGGATGGGCCCTCTCGTGTTGTGGCCTTCTTCTTTCCTCCATCGCCCAAAAACGTGAAGCCCGTCTCAACGCCATCCGGCATGTGGAACTTCTTCGGTGGCTTTTTGGCGTTTTTGGCTTTTCGCCTACTGGGCTCGACCGAGCCAGGCTGCGTGTTCTCGATCGGAATCTCAACCACACGCTTGTCGACCGCGGGTACGATCTCTTTTGGGACGATTCTGGCCGACAGCTCTTCGTGGAAATTGAACTCCTTGCCGCTTGCGATCTTTTCTTGCATCTTCTGATAATTGTCCTCTGAATGGGCGAAATCAGACTCTTCCTTGCCACGCATCATGAGCAAAACGATGGTACCCGCCCGCTTACGCCCTGTCCGGCCCATGCGTTGAAGCATCCTAATAGGCGATTTCGAGCAATCGTAACACACAATCAAATCGACTTCACCGATGTCGAGACCTTCTTCTCCGATTGATGTTGCGACAATTGTGTTGTATTTCCCGGCCTTGAATTGCTTGATAACACTCAGTTGCGTCTTCTGATCCATTCCTTCAGAGCCGCCTTTCGTGCCTGACTGCCCAACAAAGACGTGTGCTCGGATCATAGGGCCATGGCGATTGAGCACTCTCACAATTTCCTCTGCACTGTCTCGATAGTGTGTGAAGATCATGATCCTTGTGCCCGAGGAGCCTGTGCTGTGGCTCCCACTGGCACCCTCACCGGCATCCATGAAATGGTTGAGCACGACCGTCTTCAAGTAAGATAATTTCGGGTGCCCGATAAAATCTGGGTTGTTGATCCAGGCCCTCAGTCGGATCATCAATTTCTTGAAATTATCATCATCCACAATTTGTTTTGCATACTTGCCGCCGCCGGAAGCTTCATCTGCAAACAGCTTCATCTTGTGGTAGAAAGGGCCGATGCCATGGTATTTCAGCAGTTCGATGTTGTGGGCCAGACTCATGAGAGTAGTGGATATCGCTTTCACCATGCCTTTCACGGAATGTTGAGCTCTTCTGCCTGCTTCCGACAACTGCCATCTTTCCCAGGCCTTTTTCAAACCGAACAGCGTAATCATTCGTGGGTCCTTGCCCCAAGAAGCGCCCTGGGAGTGCAGCTTATTCAGTAATGGTTGCAGGGTTGCTGAAAGCATCTCTAACGACATGGTTATCTCATCCGAATTTTCAAATACCTGGGTTTCGACATCCCTCTTGTGTACAAATTCGCGGATATCCAGCGACTCCTCGGTCCTGATTTCGACTCTAGCGATTCCAAGGCCATCGATTACTTCTTGTACTTTTTCCACGTCTTTTCCAGGAGTTGCTGTAAGAGCCAGGACTCGAAAGCTGGAGTTGTATCTTCTCAAGAATTTCACCACCTCCACATATGCGTAACTTCCAGTTGCTTTGTGTGCTTCGTCCACCACAATCAACACGATCTTTTTCGGATCACAATAGCCATGCTTCAGATCGTTGATCAAGGTTTGAGGTGTCATGAAGAAAACTCTTTTCTCTTGCCACTCTTCTGCCCTGATTGCTGGTGAGACCTCTCCCGTCAGCATCGTGGTGTGAGATCGCGGGATGCCAACAATGTTGAAGCAGGCATCCACTTGCTGTGAAACAAGAGGTTTTGTAGGTGCGACGAAGACAATTTGCGCACTTTTCGTCCATCGATACCAGTTCAGCATGATTGTGGCGGCAATGAATGTCTTCCCTAAGCCAGTGGGTAACGCGACCAGAATATTGTGGAAAAGGCCCTTATGCACAATATTATATTGGTAGTCTCTGATACGCCCAAGATTCGTGGGATAGACCCATGTGGTCATGGCATCACGATCTATCTCATGATGGGTAGGGGGCTCATTCCGGTTTGCCAGAGGCCAATTGTGTACCCTGATCTGCGACTGGGTTTGCGTCGCGGGAGGCTGGGTGGTATGGATTCCATGCAGAGTCGTCTGGCGGAAAGAGTTTGATTTCTGTAGAGGCTGACGCGGAGCCGGATTGCCATCGTGGTTGCCATTGCTAAGCGCGGAGTTACTACAATCACCCAAAGCTTCGAAAAGTTCGAAATCGTCCTCGTCCACTTCAAACTCGTCGCTGTGGATAGCTGCCTGAGAATGTCGGCGTGGGGTGTTAGCATGACGTTTGACAGCGGAAGACGAGGGCGAAGGGTTGTTCCGAGGCTTCATCCATCTTGGCCCTCGGATTCTGGATGGACTGGAATGTTGTTGAGTCAACTGGGTAACGAAGGTATCCGACGGACGATCCCCATATTGAGGGACATAGATTCGTTCTTCATACTTGGACTTTCTGTTTTCTTTTCCGGTCTCATCTTCGTTTGGCGGCAAATCGTATTCGTCGTGCTCCGGGAGTGAAGAGGCATCAGAATGGGAGTCAAGGCGGCGACGCTTGCGAGCACGCGGATTCAGATCAGCTTGGGAGCTGGGGACTAGGACATCCGAGCTGACTTCAGCCTCGTCGTCCAGGAAGTCCATGTCTCTGGCAGCCCAGGCTATTGCCGGAGGGATGATATCTCGGCGCAATGTTGAAGATTTGCGGCCGTGGATGGTGGAGAAAGTTAGCGGTACAAGTGACGCGTCCAAGTTGGCGACGCGAAGGCACGTGATAACGTCGCGCTTTTCATTATGTGAAGTTTCTCGGCGCCGAGGCGCGTCTTGAGATTATTTATTGAACTCACATACCGCCAGTGACATGTATGACCCTACAGGATCGTCTGTGAGTCTGCTGCTTGAGCTCCTTTCCTACCTCATACTACTGCCAGCGTGCGTGCAGAGGTACCCAACACAGCCTTCAAACCAGGATACCGGGTAGGATGCTGTGCGGCCCCGTATGCGTTGCCATCCGTCGATCGGGAGAGTCACTGACCACAGATCTCACTGAATAATATAGACAGACTGATGCGTCGGATACCGATACGAATTTTCTGGCGCAACTACTGAGACCAGCGAATGGTGTTCTCGGATTCTGGGCTGCTTTCCCGGAATATGCCTCGTACTCATTTGCAAAGAAGTTACTCGTCTAGGAACTGTGATGTTGAGTCCTTTCCTAGCCTCGAGAGACGCCATACATCCTAGGACGTCTGTCGACTTTTCAAGCACCTGCTCCTTGGGATCCCCGTCTGGTTGTTGAATTGAACGAGATGCAGGTGCCCAAGTAAAGAGACGGACATGGGGGTATCACTGGGGTTTGGATCGACGCTGCAGAAGTCCACGAGAACCTCGCGTCGCTTCTTTTTACGTGGATATTGACCAGCTTCATGCCCCGAGAAGTGGTCACCCGACCTACGTACGAGTATCACACAGCCAATCCGTTAGTAGCCACTGACCAACCCCGGGGAAGACTCGCCGTAATTGACAGCTCTTTTGACCAAAATTCGCCGTCATATCTGTCATTTCTCTTTGCAGATGGGCCTTGCGCCACGCCGGATATCGTGGTCCGCACCAAGCACCAAAGTCTAAGCGCTCGTAGAACTCTCCGCGAAGTTGTTGGCAGTGTCAGAGTCGTCGATCCGAGTCGGAGTTGGTGGTCGCTTGTTCCCTTGACAAGGCGACCGACACCCTCTACCAAACCTGCACCGAGCGCATCGATTTTTGTGGTTCGCGACAGCATCGCAGCCTTGCCGTCACGCTTTTTAATCGCAGACCGTTGTACGTGATGTGATGCCTGTGGATCCTAGAGCCATCACAGGGCCAGCGCCTGGGGAAATGGAATGTGCGGCCGAAGTTCGCCAGAACACGAGGGCAATTTCCGATGGTCGATGGTGGTCTGTGTTTGTGCGTTGGGGGAAATTTGGCCCACAATGATGACAGCAATGAAAATCCCCGATCGACATCAACGGGCAGCGAAAACTCTACGTCTTTCTTCCTGCGACACGGACTCTGCTAGTTGACCACGCATGCGCATGTCGACACTGGGTCTTCGGTACTCCGTCTGGTGTGCTTGTCGAACTGTTGAGGCCACAAACAAGCCCCAAGACTCGGGCGCAGTCTGAAACATGCATCAATCGCCACAAACAAACAATGCGGAAAATGGCCGGGGTGCGCTCATTTGTCTTACTGGCCTGCACAGCTCGTCGAATCAACCGTCGCGGTCGGATCGGCCCACGCAAATCAGCCCAAGAATCGAAAAGTCCGATAGGGAAGCCTAGCCTCAATTTCAGCTCTGTTGAAGCGGATCCCAGGAAGCCCCCTTCCGAGGCGCCGTCCAGTGTACGCCGAGAAAAGGCTCGCTTCACGCTATCCGAAACACCTGAGCCTTGGATAGGCCTGGCAAAATGAGGAAATCCTGGGGAGATTTGACTCGTGGATCGCTTGGAAACTGGGCCCTTTTGGGGCTGGAAACTGGGAGGGCCAGTGCCAGAAGTATTTGACTCCCTGTTGCGCCCAAACCTGGCTGACCTGATCTGTGTTCTTGAGGCCACCGGTTGTCTGTATCCTCCCGTGCTGGCACTTTGCGCCGCGACATTCGTTTCTACGCTCGTTCCTCCGTTCTCGATTGAGTCTGATTCATTTTCGCTTCTCTTCAAATCGCATTTTATACCGGCGACTTCGGCCTCTTCTTTGCGACAATTGACATCCCCTATAGTCTCCTACGAGAGATTCTGGTATCAAGATGCGCTTCTTCACTGCCTTCGCCACCTTCGGGCTCATTGCCTTTGCCGCTGCGCAAAACGCAACTACGACTGCTGAGTCGACCAAAGCCAGCATTGCTTCCTCAACGGGCGCATCCTCTGCGGCTGCCACCGCATCCCTGAGTCCGCAAGTCAAGTGTCTGCAGTCCTGTAAGTCCGACCATGCAGCATCACATCACGGGTGGATACTGAAATAGTTGATCAATTAGGTGGTTCTGCGGACGTGTGCTGCCAGGCGAAATGCGTCGGAGTCCCATGCCCGTCTCAGCTCCAGGCGAATGCGACGACGGAATGCGCTGCCCAATGCCCACAGGGTAATGGCACGGCCGGCGAGACTCAACAATATGCTTCCTGCCAGGCGTCTTGCATCAGCTCTTACTTCCTGACTGCCTCATCCACTGCTGCTCCCACTGCCAGCCAAACCGGAAGCAGTTCCTCTGCCACAGGCACGTTTGCTTTTGGACAAGGCAGCGCAACCACAACCGACGGTTCAGCATCAGCAACGGGTGCGTTTCACAAACAAGTTGTGGCTTTGTTGAGTTACTGACGACATTTATAGCAGGCGGCTCGTCCTCTGGAGCGTCAGCTTCGGCTTCGGCTACAGGGTCATCTGGGAATGGCGCCAACAACCTCCATGTCGGTAGCGCGGGATTCGGGTTTCTGGCTCTTGTCATGGCCGGCCTGGCTTTGTAGAGGTCAGGATTACCTGGCGAACTGAGAGATGGCTTCACTTCTGAAATTCTCATAGCTTTTTTGGCGCCTGCTTCAAATTCCTGAACGACATTCCGACACGATAATCCTTGGGAGACTCAAACAACGTTAGATGATGGTAGCTTAGCTGTCCCCATTTATGGGCAACAAGCATCTTGACCGATCATTCATATCTCATCTCTGTGCAAGAATAATTCCCGGTCATTGTGCTAGATAGCTAGTTCCCAACGGAGCAGCAGTATGAGTAGGTCTAAGAGGCTTAGAATCTCTGCGTAGGGCTCTTGAACTGCAATTGCTGCAGACGGCGAATTGGCATAACGGGTGCTTGCACCTCGAGCAAGTCCAAGTTACTGCACTACCTAACCGCATCAGGCTTGGCGATGAGGCTGCGGATGTCAGAGCTTTCCGAGGCACTGGGTCGATCACTTCTCACCGTCGGATGCGCGCAGCTTTGATCTAATGTCGTCAGAGTGGCTCCCGAGCTTGCTGCATGTTCTCTCCCTTCACCGCAAGAGGTAGGACCTAGAAGAGTTCTTAAACCCCGTCTCTCATATTTGTGCGATGTCAATTGTGTGAACCATACCTCGTACACCGTTATCAGCACCCGATAATGCCCTGCCGATCGTGATCCTGCGATACCGATGTCGAGAGCACCGTTTGTTGCGGATTGAGAAAGAGACAGATGGTGGGATCTGGACACAAGAAAAATGGCAGCTACAAAGAGGCCAATCCTGCGGGCGCATTTTACAGATTCTGAGTCGACGAGTCCCTCGTCCCCGGCCGACAATGACTTCCTGCGGCGTATCGAAGCTTTGGTGGGCAAGTCGGTCGCCGTCACCAGAGCTCCTAAACTCAGAAGATTGATGATGGTGGTCGCCTTCCTCACAACCTGTTCGATCATTCTATGGATTAAGGTCATTGCTCCTATCATCGAGGAAGGGAGATCTGCATGGTCCGCTCTCAAGTCAAATTCCACGGGTGCAGGCACTGTGAGCGAGGCCAGCCATCCCAAGTTCCCGGGCATGGTGTTCGTCAAGACACTAGATCCGGCGTTGCTTCCACAATCTTCCCCAGATGACGCTGGCCCCCGCTCCAGGAAGAAGAGACTGGTGTTCGTTGGCGATATCCATGGCTGCAGAGAGGAGTTGGAGGCCTTGCTGAAGAAAGTACAATTTCATCCTTCAACAGACCACTTGGTTTCGGTTGGAGATATTGTTTCTAAGGGACCAGACTCACTGGGGGTGATTGATCTATTGCGACGTTACAATGCTTCATGCGTGCGTGGGAACCATGATGACCGCCTTCTGTTGGTTGCGCAAAAACTCCGATCAAGAGCGTCCGAGACAGGCGCGGACCCGGTCGCAGAACTAGATTCAATTGACACGTCTACAAAAGCAGGTGATCCTGTGCAGAAGTTGGCAAGGTCGCTGAAGGCGAAGCATCTGGAATACCTGCGATCCTGCCCTGTCATTCTCCGCCTAGGGCCATTGAAAGCATTCAATGGAGATGCCGTGGTAGTTCACGGTGGACTCATTCCGGGGCTCCCTTTGGAATCCCAGGACCCTGTTTCGGCCATGAATATGCGCATTATCGATCTTGCTACGCGTATACCGTCAAAGAAGCACAAGCAAAAAGGAAGTATTGCTTGGTACAGATTGTGGAACAGATACCAACAGCTGCTTTCCATCCGGCAGCGCTTCGGGGGTCTGAAAGGGGAGAAAGGTCGAGGACATGGAAAACACATGACAGTCATTTATGGCCACGACGCCAAAGCAGGCTTGCAAATCCATAAATACACAAAAGGGCTCGACAGCGGCTGTGTCAACGGGGGTAAACTTACGGCTTTGGTCGTTGATGGCAACGGAAAGCAAAAGCTTTTCCAAGTCGATGGCAAGAACTATAGAGAGGGAGCCGTACCTCCGGTTGATGTTCTCAGAGATGGCCCATCTGCAGGTGAAAAGGCAGGCTGAAGCTCGAAGGCAAGGTGACACACAAAGAACCCCTTCAAGTCGCTGGCATCGCCGCCGATGGATGTTCGCCCACCAAAGCACAGCCCTGCAGCAAGACTGGACTGGATCGCCAAAAGGAATGTCTGTGCAGGGCGATACACCTTTGGTACGACAGGCGTGAAGTCTCTGCACAAACTCTAGGAGGAGAGACAGAATTAAGGTGATGCGACTAAGGTCAGGATCGACTCTCTGAAAGGCCAACGGCAGTGACAAGTCATCTCATCTGCGATTGAAGAGACTGCTCGAGACAGGACCCAACCCGCCCGTTCTGCAAGTTCTTGATGGTGAGCCTGATTTTCCCAGACCATCATATTTTGTCTCTTGCTTAGGGAACAGGCGCAGCTAGTCGCCTTTTAAACGGTCGAAGACATGGTGCTGAACTAGAGCACTGCCTTAACTTTTATCAGGTCGTTATGACGGTCCTCTCGGTGGAATGTGGCCTGGCTTGTGCGTGGCCATAGAATTCTTTTGTTCGGAAATTTCACTTGTCTCTTCGCCCATTGATTTCCGAAAACGGAAGACTCTTCTCCATCTCTCTTATCACCCTCAGCTTATTCTGAGCTCATTCTATTCTTTCTTCGCCCATTTCGGCATTCAGCTTTCTTTGTTCTCGAGAACAACGGATCGTCCTACTCGTTCCTTGTACACCGAGGGTTGACGACCCTCGAACTTCATGACACGGCCGAGGCCACCATCGAATTTGTGCTCTTTTGCATGAGAGATGACTGCACGGTCACCGGTTACTCAAAGAATCAAGTGGACTTTGCTCGTTTGACAATGGATTCACCTCGCGATCTTTCTGGATCTGATCGAGACGACAACCATCAGAGGCCGGTTACTCCCAGTGGAAACGAAGATCTTCAACCGTACTCAGATGTAGGTCTGGGTATCCTCACAACGCCGCCCAGAGTCCAAAGACCAGCATCAGCAGCAAGTCGACGCTCAGCTGGCTACAGTCCCGGCAGTAACGCTTCTCTAAGCAGTGGTCGCGAAAGCGACGATGCGGACTGGAATAAACAAGCCAATTCGCAACCCATAATCTCTATCCCACAAAATGTGGTCCCACAGAATCAGTTTGTCGGAGGACTCAGCGACAAATCAGAGCCTTTGCGAGGGCTTACCAATGTTCCACCGAACGATTTTTCCGTTGACGAGAACGTGCAAGCACAACATCACAACGGACATGACAATAACAAGGGATCCACGTGGCCCCGCGATTCCAGCACCTTGCTCGAGCTAGAAAAGCTTCACATCGACAACGCCGCACTTGAGAGGCAGCTAAAGGCACTAGAGGTATATTGTGAATTGCAACAACGCGAGATCGAGGCCTGCCGGGAAAATCAGATCGCAGCGGAGCAGCTTGCTGAAAGTCGCCGACAAGAAGTCGTGGAAATCAGGAGGTCAAAGGAACATATCGACAAAGAGCTAGCCGAATCGGAAACACAAGTTCAGGCGCTGGAGCGAGAGAATGCAAGTCTTCGGCTGCTCCATGATGAAAAACACCAGCGAAACAAGGCAGAGTGGGAGTTAGGTAATCTATACGGCGAACTCGAACAAAAGAAAACTGAGGTCAGCTCACTATCCGACGAAGTGCAGAAGCTTCGCGGGTCAAAAAGGCAGTCTGAAAAAGCACAAAGGAAAAGTGAAGAAGAGTGCAAGAAGTTGCATGAGCAAATTAAACGAACCTTCGTGTGGATCCAGGAAGCACAGAAACAACAGGCGCAGAAAGATATGGAACAGTTCCGGCTCGAAGACGAACATTTCCTGAGCTTCAGGAAGCGAAGACCTTCAACCACCGGCGATTCTGTTCGAACAACGTCCGAACAACAAGAGAATCTCGGTGATTTCATCTCTTCCCGGCCCCAAAGTGTGACCAGCCAGTCACTGGCCTCATCTGCGCGCCTGAGCTTCATCAGCGAGATCGCTTTCCAGAAATCGCACACCTGCGTTTGCGGTGCGACAAGCCCACCTGCTTCAGGAACGGTCCGTCAGGCTCGACATGCCCGACATGCCCTTACAGCTTCACACTTTCCACCGTCAGCATCCAAAAGGGTTTCATTTCGCCTAGATCCGACTCCTTCTCATCATAAGGGGCCAGGTGCTTCAGTTCGTCGGCAGTCCTATCCTTCTTTCAGGAAAGGTAGGCACAGAAAGACATCATTGTTACGCAATTCATCGGTTCCCGGTGGAGAACATCAAGACGAACCCACTCGGGCAAACCATGGACGACGGTCGACGACCACCTTCGAGGCTGATGGGGCAACTGAAGGAAGAACCGTTACAAGTCGTTCCTTGTCCCTGCCGATTACACAGGAAGAGCATGCGAAGCTTCGTGAGGCATTGCAATCTACGACTCCGCTGCGCATTGTATGGGACAATTCTAGAAATCAAGCAGTCTTCGAGCCTGAACCCATCACAGTCGCGGTTGGAATGATTTCCGCACCGAAAAGTGCGCTCTCAGGCATGGCAGCTAATACTTTGAGCATCAAAGGTTTTGCAAACCAAGATTCGGTCGAGCAAGCACCGGAAGAAATCATGCAGGTTCCCCTTTCTCAAGTTGACGCAGACTCTAGCGGACTACACGCTCTGAAGAAGTCCCCCAATGGTAACGAATCTATGCCGATGCTCGAGTCACACGACAACGTCACAGATGAGGGCGATCTTACACAAGAGGGCACCCTGCGACCTGGTTCAATAGGCACAGTGCAGGAAGTACCCGCCGCCGCATCACCACCTGCATCGAAAGCACAGACCTCAATTTCGCCGTCTAGGCGACCGGGCTCCAGCTCTGTTCGACCTGTCGAGGATGGAACTGGTACTAGCAGCGCCATCGAATATCCTCCCAGCCCCGGGTTGAGGAGACGGCTAGGCGGTACTTCCTCCACGACATTCTCGATTCAGAACCTTGAGCCCATACAGAGTGCAAGCCTATCACCGATACCTCTTTACCATGTGTGGGCATATTTTACCTCGGCGAGGTATGAAATCGTAAAAAAAATCGAAGGAGGAGGATCAAGAACTGGATTCGACAACATTAGCAAGATACCTGTGCAAGAACCTGCGTCTTCAGCCTCCCCTTCCAAAATGGCCGCAGTTCCAGGGAATCGATGGCTGATATCCTCACTCGGACGGATAGCCATAGTGAAGGCTCTTACGATTCCAGCAATCATTATCCTTTGCTCTCTAGTGCTGGTGGCATGCTATACGAACATGTTGCTGCTCAAGACCCCACGGCTCTTTGGCGAAGAGCCACTCAAATCTCTAGGCTCGTCTACATCAATACGCACTTGTCCACCTTATTTATCGGTCATGGAGGGGTTTCCGCCCGAGGCTTATCTAGAACAGCCCGAAATGGGGGCGAAGACAGAAGAGGCAACAGCTTGGCCAACGGCACCCTGGATGTTGACATCCACTGAAACAGAAACTCTGACAGAATTTCTCACCAAGACATACATGCGGACACGGACCCGGATACACATAGAGACGGAAACCAAGACTCAGACTGTGATGGGAGCCTCGGCCACCACGCTTACAAAATTCAAGACGGAAACAATGACTGTTTTTCTGGCCCTACCATCCCCTCTCCCCCCAACACGATCTCTCAGAATTCCGATCCGTACATCAGGTTCTGAACAAAATAGCACCATCCCGAGCGCCGCCGGACCGGTCCCAGGAGCCTTGCCCTCTCTAGAGCTATACGGGAACAAACACTGCGTCTGCTCCTGTCCGAGTACGCTGATTTACACATGCGAAAAGCCCAACGCCACATCCTTGCGTTCCTCTCAGCTCCTACGCCCACAAAGAAATTTCGGTCCTACGGCAGATGAGATCGACGAGCGCGCCAAAAAGGCCCGACAGCGTAGCTTGCGGCTGCAACAGATATACACTGGCCCAACGTACTGGGGTCTGCTACCATCCGTCAAGCAACAGTTGGAGATCCTGCAGCTCAGGGTTCTAGAGGTGTTGTTAGGTGGAGTATGGGACCCAAGAGGGTACTGAAGGCCTGTCCTGACACCTTCTGGATCATAAAGAAAGGGAAAACATGTGTCACGTTCCTGTCACGACGGTCCGCGCAAAACGGGTAAGGAACCATATGGAGCACGAGGTATACGCGACCGCTTGAATCTCAGGGCCTAAGCTGGTCCTCGAGGACACAAGCCCATGGACCTGGATGCGCCAGGTGAGAAAAGACGGGTTGAGGATGTCCAATTCGCGAGGTGCCGGGACAGAGTACAGGTGATTGACTCCTCGAATGACGGTCGCGGTCTGTAGCCAGCCTCTCAATGTCAATGTCAATTCAAGCTGAACGCAACACCCTCGTCGGTTCGCCACAGAGCAGCGGCTCTTCCACCAAAGCACGAGAAAAATGAACCGAGAACATGGGGTTACGGGCTCTGCTTGAAAGAGGAACCGGAAGACACGGGTGAGAGATCTGGTACTGGGATATCTCCAGGGCAAGACGGCAAGTTATGCCTTGTTCGCTGGCACATATGAGTGATGGAGCCAGGGGACGGACGTTGACCCACGTGCACATACCTACACAAATAGATAAAGAGACACATAGAGCTAGATCGCAGATACCCCGTTACACTCAATCGAAGAGCTAGAACTCGAACTCGAACTCGAACAAGGCCAACCTTAAAATGTATGGCCTAGATAACTATGTCGCTCGCAACACGTCGTAAGCTTCTCATAGCGGTGGGCTCATTGGCTGGATATGTCAAAGTATAGGTACTCGGTATGGTATATAATAGTACAGTCTCCAATCCTATATCATAGCCTATCCTGTATCCTATCCTATCTTATCCGATGATCTGCTCCCCCCATCCCAGAGTGATAAACGCCGCGCACTCATCCAAATCCCGAGACGTCATTGCGGTCGGGTAAAGAATTAATGCATCCGCCATCCACCCGAGATGGCCGTGGTGCGTGGTGCACGGGGCTGCGTGTAAGAAGGATCGGAATCTCGTCATATACATTGGCGATCAACCTCCTCGAGGACCGACACCAGACAAAATCCTCGTATGTAATGTTGGGGACAATCTCGATTGTAATCCCGCGCAGTGATCCTCCTCTTAACGCTCGATCAAAAACACCTGCAATGCTCTGGGGTATCTCATAAAATGTATATTTGTGGGTTTTGTTTGTCCGTCTTGCGCTTCCCCTTTGATTATTTCCAACTCATCCCCAATTTTGATCATGGGTCCGGTTCTGGTCGAGGGCGTTTTTGTTGGCGGTAATTGAATTTACTATATTTTCTCCTGCGCACCAGCTTCGACATCCTTATATTCTGGCGGGGGAGGGAGTTCGCTGTCGATCTGCGAGCTCATGATCAAGGCATCCTTCTCTTCCTCATCAACCACAATCTCAATGACGCGAATATCATGGCTTGCGGTACCGCGTTGGCCATTGCGGTGGAATCTGATCCACAGGTAGGAAATCATCTGGCCGACGAGCATACCAATGGCACTGGCCATGAGACCACCAATAACTCCCAGGAGAGCGGGGATAACAAAGAAACGTAGCGTTTGGTGCAGCATGTGGCCAAAGCGGTGGAAGCGGTGATGACGATGGTGACCGTGATGATGAGGACCGCCCTTGTGGTGGCCGTGACGAGGACCTTCAGCATGCTTAGAACCGAAAGTTTTGGGACCCTTGCGGCCACGGCAGCCCTTGCTACCATCGCTCATCCAGCCCTTGGTCGCTGTAGAGGCACGTGCTTTGGCCGCTTCCATGATGGCTTGAAGACGGGCGGCGATAATGGCCCGTAGACGGCAAAGAGACCATCTTGAGGTCGTGTCGCAAGTTGTGGCGCCGGGTGTGTCCTCGAAAGGGATTGTGGTTATGCGGGCAATGGAGGTTTGATCGGGGGTCTGGAGGAGATCGATGGCGATGGTGTCGACCTTTACAGGGTAGCCTTGAAGACCGAGGATCGTAAACCGAATAGGGTGGATACGCTTGTCGGGTTCTTCGGTGGACGTGATGGGTGTTAACCTCTCCCACGCAAAGTCCAGCTGGACAGGGTCGGTTTGTTGACCGTCTTCTACTCTGATCTGAGGGGCTGAGATGATGTAGGGAATGGAGGCGGTATTGGGATCGGAGGAGAAGATAGGGAGGTCATTTATGGTCAGACCGAGCTGCGAGTCGATCTCGAATTCGAGATGCTATCAAGAGGTCGCCGTCAGCATGGTCGTCTTGCTCTTTGAAAATGGGCACGTGCTTACGATCTTGTTCTCAACATCTCCTTGCAGTCCGGCCGTGTCTTCAGTGCCAAAGTATGGACATCCCGGGCAGTCAAGGTCGACGGTATGACCAGTGGTCGCGAGGAGCGAGGCGAGTTCCGACTTTGCCTGCTTCGCCGCCGTTGCAACCTCGAGAGGTACCAGGAAGGCGGACGCCTCCAGGGTGAGACAGGCGGCGACCAGCGCAGGCGTGATGTACATGGCTGTGGTGGTGCAATCTGATACGATTGAGGAATCAGCAAGGGGAGATTAGATAGCCAGGTCAAGAGGACGGTGAGGACTATAACAAGGCAGCAGGAGAATCGGAGGCAGGAGTTAAGGGAAGAGCACACGGTGAGAGGGATGGTGTGGGAGATTCCTCTTTGGGCGTGTTGCGGATGTGGCCGGATGTATATTTTGTGCAAGGCGCAAGAATAGATCAGCGCTGCGTAGTTGGGTGACGGGGTGATACGGGGCCCATGACTGGCTGGGGGCCTGGCGCCACGGTCGGATGCTTGGTATTCCTGACTGCTACAAATACGGCGAGACGCGCACTAGCAGGCGCTAACACCCTTCCCGGAGTTGAAAAGCAGCCGAGCCGAGCGGCCAATAACGACAGTCCAAGAGGTATTATGTCAGCACAAGTCTTGGCCGTCACGTGTGTTTGTGCAAGTCACGTACTTTTCTTCTGTCGTCTTCAAACTTGAAACCACTACGTGTAGACTATTGATGCAGAAGTGTCCTTCGGACGAGCATACAAACATTGAATCTCAGAATGTGAGGTTGATTGATTCAAGACAATGTTGTTCCTACAACCTCAGCTCCCTTGCATACACAAGAGAACCCGCGACACCACCACCAATGAGGCGCGCAGCTCCTGCTTCCAATCAGGGGCAGGCTCTCCGCGCCCAACATGGGAGGGGGCTATTTGCAGCTGGAGCCTTCAGCCTCACCATTCTAACCTGGAACTATTCGTTTCTTTGGAACATCTGCCCACTTCAATGCCATGATAGCGCAACTCTGCCATGTCTGACCCCTTCTCTATAGCAGGCAGTGCAGTGGGCGTCATATCGCTTGACTTGTCAGTATGTCAGGGCCTAATCTCCTACCTTTCGGTCCTGAAAGGCCAAGATAAATATCTTGACAGACTCACCCTGCGAGCCGAAAGTCTCAAAGACTGCCTCAGCATCCTCCAACAAACTCTGCCCACGTTAAGGCGACAGACACCCAACACAGCAGTCCGGATTGAGCGTTCAATCGGCGAATGTCATTCGCATATCTTAATTCTCCAAGCTAAGCTCGCTGATCTGCAGCGAACACATGGGAATTTGCTTACACACGATAAATGTCGATCCCTGGCACAGAAAGCTTTCTTTCCATTCAAAAAGGATGCCTTAGTGGACTTGTCTAGTACAGTTGATGGACTTCAACAAAATCTGGACACGATTCTTTCTATTGCCAATTTGTAGGCATATGGCTTCCTTTATATCTAAGCGCAACCGCAGCTGACTCCTACAGAGAGGCGTCCGCCACCTTGACAAGCGCTCAGGGCATCGTCAACACCAAGCTGGATACCATCGTATCCACTTCCAGTGTCATAGCCTCTGGTATTCAAAATACTACCCACAATCTTGCCTCTCTGCAGTCCGGTTTGTCAACCCTACAGGGGGAGCTAGGCGCTTTAAGGGCCACTCTTGACCCTGGGGTTCAAATGATGATGCGACGATTCGACAGCCGAGCCGAACAGTTGGACCAGATGCAAATTAGCTCTAACGCATCAATTCCTGCCGTGCAGCAGCTGGTAATGAGCAGACCCGTTACTACATGACTACAACTTCAGTGCTAACAGCCAGAAGAAATCCAATACCGGTACACTTCAACGACAGCTCATATCCAAGCCTAGCTTGATGCAGAAGCTGTGCGACGAAGCCTCGAGCAACTCAATCAGTGCCCAACAGGCAGCAACCTCATTTGAGCACTCGTCGCCTTGTCGATGTCACCGTCTCGAGCCTCGTCACACAATGTGGAAACAACCCTTTTCTTTTCGTTATGTCGAAATTTCCGAGCATCATGAGCACTGTCCCTTCCATATCAAGAGCAGGAAAAAAAGAAGACTACAGTTAAAGCTTTCCTATTTCTCTATGCTGGTTGCCCACAGCCTTCGAGTTATGATCGATTTGAAGAGTGGAGCGGGCGGAAATTCCATCGCCACAACCATAGACTGGATACCTGTCGTCTCGCACATGTATTGCCCCGCCTTTCGGTTGCTTAGCTCACTCATTGGATTTACCGAAACGCCAAAGCAGGACCATCTTCGAGAAATACCTGGTAAAATGATGCAGCTCTTTGAGCAGCGAAAAGCACATCCCAAAGAAGTAAATCACGACGGCTATAGTCTTCTCCAGGTGCGACTGATATCAGCTTCTACGTTGAATTTTCGCTGACAAACCACCTAGTATGCAATCTTTACTGTCCGAAGCTTATACTACATACGGCATTCAGGTCTGTATAGCACCTCCTTACCTATCAGAATTAGTGCAGGACTGAATCATACTATGGCACTCCCTGGAGGCTCATGCATTTTACCTCATAACGTGTAACATCGTGAATTTGCTGAATCCAAAAAACATTAGATGAGACTGTCGCAGCGCTCTGTCGCCTGATCTATTTCCTCGCCGGTAATGGTGCAAAAAGCAATACTTGGTATTTCGCAGGGTAGGCTTTTGGTTTTTGAAATCGTAAACTCCCTCTGATATATTGTATTCAGCTGGATCGAGAAAGCTTCGATAGAATGCGACACTAGACTTGGATTGCTGGCAGAGGATCTGATACAGACTGGAGCCCTTGAGTCGACTCCTGAAGGCCTGACGTATAAATGGACCAGTTTGTCTAAGCATGCACATTGGCACCACGGTAGGTTGCTCTTAGAGGAAACTTGACCTTCCACTAAACTCTCAGTCTTCGCAAACAATCCTCTAGCCACAGCTATTTTGCGCCAGAATTCATCAGAGGTCGTTCGTCTTCTGCACAGTCAGCCAAGTCTTTTACATGAGGTAAATGACTGGGGTCACTCGCCTCTGCATGTTTCACTCAATTGGCCTCTAGGACTTCTGCTCCTTCTCAAACATGGAGGAGCTGCACTAATAGTTAATCAAAGGGATGAATTCGGGCAAACACCGTTGGACGCCGCAATCACAAATTTATCAATTTTTGCAGCAAAGGTTCTTTTGGCCGCAGGCAGCAGCACTCGCGACCACGTGTGGCCATGCAATTCATTTTTGTCTACAACACTGCGGCATGACCCTGCTGGGGTAGTTGGAATCATTGAGGGGCTCGTCCTCAGAAGATGCAGACTGCAAACCCTTGCAGAAGCACATCTACCGCAATGCCGCTGGCGCCCAGGATGCACTAATCCCGTGAGGATTTTGGATGAGCAAGCCTCCAATGTCGCCTCAGACCTTCAAGATGCCGGGGTTGATATTTCACCAGCATTTGCTGTCTCCAAGGACCAGACCACGATGTACCACGGCAGTGGACTCACTGCGGACGTCGCCCAGAAACTGTATGAGGCCGGCTTCCTGGACATTGATGGAAAGAATTGCGAAGGCTACACGCCTCTTATGGCCTTGGATCCTCGTTCATATTCATCTGCCTACCCTATGGTCCTTCTTGTCCAATGGCTTTACAAGCAGGGCGCGGATCTGCTATGTAAATTTCCGAAGTGCCGACCAGAGAACTGCCATAATTCTGGAGAACATCAGAGACCGCCTGGATTAAAGGCTATCCATTCTCTGGCTGCTCGTATTGCTTACAAACAGTGGGACTGCTGGTGGACACGTACGAATTTGCCACGCCAGTTCGAAGTCCTAGTACCAGCAATTTTGATGTCTAATGCCACTGATGGGTGTCGTTGCGCTTGTTCCGAGCAAGGATGCGTGCCTGGAATGAACATCCTAGGCCGACTTCGGTACCGGAGGGGACCTTGGTTTTGGAGAGAGTTCCAGGAACGTTTGAGCTGGTGCCGGTCTTGTCATAGCGACCCGCTGCACCTGAAGATGATTAGGTTGTGGACATTCGAAGCGCTGGGATTGACACACACATGTTGTCGGCATTCTTGCAAATAGAGGAACACACAGTGGTGCAAAGATTGTCCCTTCTCTATCCCCACGGACGAAGAAGTTCGAGAAATTCAGGATGAAGAACGAGGATTGATATCCCTCCACGAGAGTCTAATGGCAGAACTCACAGATCTCTTGAACGCGTCAGACTACACACCGGAGCAGTTCTTGTGGGAGGTGTGGCGACCTAGGATGAAGAAGATCCTAAGGGAGACGCCTCGACTGAGTGGAGCAGATCTGGCAACGTTACGCGAGATAGGGGTGAAGGTTGAGCGGGAATTCGAGGACGCGCAGAGCGATAGGTACGATGAGCTCGACGGCGAGACCAGCTCTCAGAGAGATGATGGAGATACTGAGACAGAATCTACGTCAAGTGCAGCAGAAGGAGACGAGGCTGAAGAAGACGAGTCGCAAGAAGATGTAGAGTCTGTGGCCGAGGGCTGCCCCACGATCGAAGGCTTTGACGATACCGAGGTTGCAGATATCTTGAAGGAAGCTGCACGCATCAACGGGCTTGAGGACTATGATGTCTGGTTCAAGATGATTGGGAAGCCCGACCCTGGCCTGGGCCGAGGACATGCATGAATCTCTCAAGATCTTTGGACAGGCGTCTTCAAGGAAGGCAAGGAAAAACCAGTTGTTGGATTGTCTCAGGTCTGGCATCTTTGACACGGATAAACTCTGAAGCAATTGAGCTGTCAGCGAAGAGGAAGCGCTCGCTGTCTCGCCTCTAACTGAGCCTCTATCACCAACTGCCTCGCATTTGGTTTCGAGGTGTGATGAGGATGAAGAGCGGACCTTATCTCCCTGGGAGTCTCTCCATTTTCTCGATTTGTCCATAAGACCTGGCATAGCACAACGTTGCTCTCATATGCACCCTCGCATCGCTGTATGCTGGTTCAGTCACTAACCCATTCCCTGGCGATGGATGACTAGCGGTACCACGGAGGCTTGTCCGAGGAAGCAGAGGGACGCCGTCAAAGCGACGCCCGTGCACTCAATCCTGCCCAGCCATTGATCATGCATTTATGCTCGGAACAAGTGAATGATGTCGCTTCAATCCGCTGCTTCACCTCATTTCCTGGCATCCGGCTCCAGTTTACAGGCCGGAGGAGCGAGAAGTACCTCAAGTACGCCGTTGAGATTGGACTTTTTGGTATGGATTTGTGTAGCCCCTCTACGCACCCCTCGCCACGGTTGCCATGGGCAACAGCTTAGGATACGCGAGAAGAATTCTGACCCCAAGCAACCTTGATCGGGCAGCTTGGCTCTGAGAAGCGCCCCTCTAAGCGACAAAGTGAGAGGGCGCATTCATCCTACTCTTCCCACTCTGCATACGTTCTGGGTTCGCCTCTTTGCCTCTTCTCTCCTCGCACTTGATGTTTCGTTTCGTGTTGACAAGCGTCCATGCATTGTTGCTCCGTATTCCACCTGAGAAGACGGACGCATCCGGCACGGAGAGAATGTCAACAAACTCCCGCTGCAAACGGAAGTTCTGAGAGAAAGGACGGTCGACGTTGACGGTAGGGATTCACTTTGTTTGCCTCGATCCTCGATATCCTCTCGACTCCGCATTCTCGACACACAATGGGTCTGGTGAACAGGCGAATGTTGCTTCTTTTCTGCTGGGCGGATTCCGGTCCACATTCTTCAAGTGCCAGCCAGAAGCAGGCGCTGCGCATTGTCCTCTCCCGAAGCATAGCATGCCATTCACACTGCCCAACATTCACATTGGTTGATCGGGCATTGTGGCATTCCGCTGCCTTGACCCGTACGATTCACCTCAAATAGGCCCAGGTCCCCTTGTGTTCGAACACTTCAGGCACTCCTTAACCTGTGTCGCAGTGACCAAGATCCTTGAGCCTTCCTAGTTTGTGCTTGAGGGCATTCCACTCACCATGGTGCGATTCCAGATCATGTCCGATTTGCACTTGGAGGCACCGTCCGCTTATGATGTCTTCTCGATCACCCCCAAGTCTTCGTGCCTCGCTCTTCTCGGCGACATCGGCAACATCAAGGACAAGGGATTCTTTCCATTCCTCGAAGTACAGCTCAAGAAGTTTGAGCACGTCTTCTTCCTGCTCGGCAACCACGAACCGTACCACTCCAGCTTCGCAAAGGTCAGGGCGCAGATCCAGGACTTCTCCGACAAGATCGACCAGCGACGGTCGGCCAAGAAGGGCGACGACGGCCGGCTAGGCAAGTTGGTCTTCCTCGACCAGACCCGGTACGACCTGTCCTCCGAGGTCACGATCCTGGGCTGCACGCTGTACTCGCAGGTGCTCTCCTCGCAGCACGACCGCGTGAGCTTCGGCCTCAACGACTTCTACCACATCGAGGACTGGACGGTCGAGGCCCACTGCGCCGCGCACAAGGCGGACCTGGAGTAGCTCAACGCCCAGGTGGCCGACATCTCGGCGCGCGAGCCGCACCGCAAAATCGTCGTCTTCACCCACCACAGCCCGAGCACGGCCGAGGGCACTTCTGACCCGGCGCACAAGGCCAGCCCCATCTCCTCCAGCTTCTCCACCGACCTGTCTAGGGAGGAGTGCTGGGTCAACCCGAGCGTGAAGCTCTGGGCGTTCGGCCACACGCATTTCAACTGCAACCTCGAGGACCCGGCCACCAAGAAGAGACTGGTCAGCAACCAGCGCGGCTACTACTTTGCCCAGGCCACCGTGTTCGATCCGGACCGGGTCTACGAGGTGAAGTAGGACCGCAACTGAAGCATGGATTCCCCCACACGACAATTGTCCCGGCCATGGTCTAGCTCCGATGAGAAGGCAAAGGAGTCTACTCCTAAACCAACCACCATCTTCCCCGAGCATGGTGGCGTTGTACGAGGTCGGCGCGGACAAGGATACAGGGTGGCATCGACGGAGGAGGAAAAAAAGGAAAAAGGAAGGGAAAATGCTGATCTCGAGAATGCACTAGCCGTGAGACCACTCAGGTTTTTTGCAGGCCCAGATGTAGCTTAAGCACCGGTGGTTAGAAGAAAAAAGAGAATCAATATAGAAACCTTTAAAGACCTGTTCCCCAGGAGAGAACATCCATGCAGGTCCTAATACGCAATTCGGCCGTTGAGTCATCTGGTGGGTTGCCAGTCAACCTCCTCCCCGTTGCGTCAACTACAGAGATCGGTTCCCAACCCCTTGTCTCCTTCCAGGCAGGTCAAGCCTTGCGATGGTCCATGTACGCGTCTCCTTACCACCAGAGGGAGTCGCTGTGTTTAATGACTTGCCCGCCAAATCAAAACGTAGTCTCAACTCGCGCAATTGCCGTTGCCGCCGTTGGCCGTGCTGTGTCCAATTTCCATACGTAGACATGGAACGGGAGATGAATTAGAACCCCTGGCTTGGGGATTGATGGAAGCCACTAATGCGTTGGGACTAATGATGGCATTCAGACTGATAGGCTGCTGATTTTCTCCGTTGTCGCTGGCAATGCCGAAAATTGGGTTCCGCAATACCTGTCTGTGTCTGTATCTAGTTCAACATCTTTGTGCTTTCCATCTGATGGGGCTACTCTATGAACGGCGGCGTTTGAGGACCGCGGCCGGATGAAGAGTGGGTGAATGGATGTCTGTTGATCTTCACAACCTCAATATCTCCCCAGTCGCACTGATCCCGCCTCGAAATAACTCTTCTATCACTTTCCCCCCCACAACTGTCTGCTCAATAATCCCTTCTACGTGTTTCGGCTCCACTCGGCCATACCAGATTCCCATACCTCGGAGCGGATGTGGTGGTGGCACGCCAGAAGCCCGTTGAGACATGTCAGATGGCGGAGGTTGATTATCAGACGTTTTACAGCGGGCAGTGGTAAAAGTCGGAGGGATGTATACGATGACATTCCCTGCCCATTTATGTCCTCCCACGTGGGATATCATGCCCACATTAACGTGGGCTTGCTTGGAATTGGACGGCGAAGCACCGGTGTTGGAGATGGAGGACATAGCGGTGCTGTCCGATGACTGAACCTGTGATTCCAGGATGCCCTCTTGTCTTGCAGGTTCCGATCCACCTGAGCCACCGTCCTCGGAGGCAACAAAATCTCCAGGAGACCGCGGAGTGACGAGCTTTACGCCGTTTTCGTCCGGCTTCCGCTGATTGACGTATCTTCTGAATTCGTCATGTAACAACGGGCCTAATATTCCACATCGGCTGTCCCTTTGATGGTGGCTGCAAATCAATATAGTTGGATTCGTGATTGGCCAGCTGTGGAACTTCGTGGCGGCAGCGGCATCTCGCGTTTTCGCTGCCCGCTCATGGTCAGGGATGTCTTTGTAGATGGGGTGTAGTCTGTTGGGCTCTGGGAGGAGGTATCCGCGGACGAAATCCCTCAGTGTGCCCGAGCGAGAGTCCGCGGAGGAATGTGAGGACGAGTTCGTTGTCGTGTCTCTGCCCTCGGTGAGAGGCACCAAGTGTCTAAAGCGCCGAAACGATGGGAAAACAAGGGCCTCCACACCATCGACCCTTTTATTGCTTTGATCTTGTCTTTGCCCCGATTCCTGCCCGGGTGCGAAGGACGAAGTGTTAACGAGAATGTTGTTGAAGGGCTAAATCCCAATCCTTGTGTAAGTCAGCCAGATCTCGTCTTAGCCCGTCCTTTCTACACGACGGCACATCTGCCCCAGAGCACGTCTTCCTCTTTCCCAGGTCCTTTTCTCTGCAGGGACAGAAACAAAAAAGACACCGATTTCGAAGGTGACTTACATCGTGGAACTGCCCGTGCCTTCCCAACAACGCTTTGACATCCCCAATCACCTTGCCCCACGAAGTGCCATTATTGTGTTCATCTTCTATCCTGGAGGTCCAGTCCGACTGACCCGTGGAGATAAGGAGGTGCTGTGCATAGGGGGACATCGAGCCATTGAGGTTCTTCGTTCTATCGATTTCGAGATCGAGCTTTGGAGTAGATCGGCACGGACATGTTGGTTCGGGGCATGTCTCGACAATAGGGAATGGAGGAGCTCTGGCTGTGGTAATGCTACGGCGGTAGGATGAAAAGGCTACGCAGCGAGAGAGTGGACGTGTAGTCGTGGTCGCAGGCGCGGAGGAACCGGGAAAGACGTAGAGTGGAGGGTTCAATCGAGGCATACCATCGAAGGGAGTCGGAGTCTTCCTGAAGAAATCTGGGAGTGAGTAGGTGAGAGGTAGAAGGTAGTCGATCTCCAGGTCAATCAAACGCGTCTTCTGGTGTCCGTCGACTGCCTGGGTAGGTACTTAGGTATATGTACTCAGCCGTTGGTCGACGAAACACTGATGTCAACTGAAGGAAAAATGCTCGCGTCTCGGTCCGGATTAAAGCGAGCTTAATGCCGCCCCGAGCTCGGTCAGAGATACTCCGTCGTTGAGTCTTCCAGTCTCCCCACGATCCTGATACAGCTTCTGGAGGAAGCATACCGACGTATGCTGGCGATAGTTGGTACGTGGTCCTTGACAGCTGTTGTTTCTCTCCATATTTTTGTGCCAGCGTCTGGCTTTCAAATCCTTCCCTTTGTTTGGGACGGTAATGACCGTGGCCATATGGTCCCCTATAGTTGCCGGTATGACCGACCCTCTTCCGAGGACAAGAGCTCGACTCGGATGGAGGAGCGTTTCACACTCAATGAGAGGCAGATAAGGGGTTTCAAAACTAATTACAGATTCTGAATCGTGCGATTGACTGGGAGGAGACTTTGTTGCCGATTGATCTAATCTATCTGCAAATCTGGTCGGGACAGCAAGCCTTACTGAATTTGGGATAAAAGACCCCATGGGGAGCGCGTTCTGGCCTTTGGCACGCGCCACTGGGATTTGGACGGTTACCCAATCGCGCCAAAAAGTCCAAACGCTCAATCAGTGACGAGTGACAACTCAAGAAACGTCCTAATTCGGCAATTAGGACATATTGGCTGCCCATCTCGCGCCACAATATGAATGATAAATACTAACATATCATATTCCCAGCTCGACTACAAGCATTCACAAACTAGCACTGACCAGAAGGCCTACCCTCGAAGCTTAAACGCACTTCGTATATCGAACTCGGATCACACAATCACCCTCCACTATGGCTATCTTAGACTACCTAGGTTTCAACCGTCAGGCACTTGTGGCTAAGGATGAATCCAAGAGCACCGTCCGTGCCCTTCCAGCAAGCTGGTACACGTCTGAAGAGATGTACCAGCTCGAAAGACGAGCCATCTTCTCCAAACGATGGATGCTCATCACGCATAGGACGAGACTTGGTCAGTCGGGTGACTACCTGAAGTTCGACATTGCGGGCTACGAGTTTGTCCTGTGCCGGGATCGAAAGGGAGAAATCAATGGATTCCACAACGTTTGCCGTCACCGCGCATTCCCCGTCGTGCAAGGCCAGCAGGGCACAGCGAAGATCTTTGCATGCAAGTATCACGGATGGTCATACGCGCTCGACGGGAAACTCGCCAAGGCACCAAAGTATGATGAGCTAGAGGACTTCGACAAGGCACAGAACGGTCTCTTTCCCATCCATGTTCGCGTCGATGCCTGTGGTTTTATCTGGGTCAATCTCGACAGCAGCGAGACCCCCGAAGTGCCGTGGGAGCAGGACTTCGACGGCGTCGACATCCAAGAACGCTACATGGTGTATAACTTTGACGACTACATCCTCGACCATGAGTACAAGCTCGACGGCGCGTACAACTGGAAAATCCTGGCCGACAATTTCAACGAGTGCTACCACTGTCCCACGGCCCATCCGGACATCCCAACACTGGCAGACATCGAGACGCATGACGTGACCGGCGTTGACGGCTATATCACGCACCAGTCGACCCCGACGGAGGAGCAAAAGAAGCTCGGCATGGCCATTGCCAGCACCTATTTCTTCCCCAATGTTTCCATATCCGTTCTGTAAGTCCGTGGGACCCCCTTTAATGCGAATAGCCAGCGTCAAGTCCACCCTGCTAACTGAAAACTCACTCAAAAGACCGCATTTTATCATGCTGCAGCGCTTCCTGCCCAACGGGCCGAAGAGCTCGTCAATGCACTACCAGATCTACCGGAACAAGAACTCGACCGAGGAGGACTTCCAGCGCATCCATCAGCTCTACGCCAAGGTCGTGTCCGAGGACAAGATCCTCTGCGAGCTCGCCCAGAGGAACCTCAACGCCGGGGTCTTTGTCAACGGCCAGATGCACCCGAGGCTCGAGAAGGGCCCATTGTACTTCCAGCAGCGCGCGCGTGAGGCGATCAAGGAACACGTGGCGCAGGAGAAGGCCGAGAGGCGGGAGATCTGGCCGGCTCAGCAGCGTCTGCCGGGCGACGCGGCGGTGAGCAAGGAGGATGTCGACCTTTGCTCGGGTCTCAGCTGCCAGTCTGACCAAGCGGGCCTGGCGTGGTGAGAGGCCATGGGAGCGGGCAATCGACGGAACTGTTAGCTCAAGCTTTTGCATGCATTGTTCTAGTGACTTTAGGATTGCCAGCGTGGGATGAGTGCCGCTCCCTGTATTGGGCCTGGAAAGGAGACTCTTCAGGATCCATCTGTGAAGCACGACTGGTGTTCTGGGAGTTTTAGGGACTGTGTAGCATATCCAGCTAGCATTACCATGCTTGATCAAATGCGAATATCTTGTTCTTCGATTGAAAATCTACTCGATCCTCTGGTTGTCCGCGCAGACTCTACGGGTCCTTCAAAGCCAAAACGACAACGGGGTTTTCATCTATCTTGTCGTCTAAACCGAAACATTCACACCCGGAGTAATAACTGGCGAATACTTCAGCCCTGTTTCAGGTCCCATTGTTGACGCAGAAGATGACCTTGGTTGAGGGAGTACATTCGCGGGCTTCTTGAATTGCGACGTAAAGCGGGTTCACAAAAGGCGTCGCAAGTCGACTATCCGCACTTTTTCTCCAGTTTGGGTTAGTGAAAGTTGCGGGTCTCCAACGCCGGCCGGCAGCCTTGCGCCGACTCCGGCCGATCAGGTGCTGCCCTGGGGATAATGGTCCATGCCACTCACTCCGAGACCAACATCCTTCACCCAAGCACGACTGTAGACGGTCAGTGACAACGTCGCTCGTAATAAGTGTATATGAACTATGGCTCGCGATGCCATAAAAACTCACCTTCCCATTTCCAGTTTTCCATGACTTTCAACCAATGCAATTCCCCTCTGACCGTGTAGTGCAGGTTGCCTGCTCTTGTGATGTTGTCGATTCCCTTCCTGAATGCCAACGAGTCCGGAAAATTGGAGGCCGGTGCAGTGATGCTCTTGACCGCGCTGCATTGACACCGACGGCTGCCTACCTCGGAGTCCTTGGACGACGCAGCAGAAACGTCGGTGACCGGCAAAGTGTCCAAGGGAGAACTGATTCCCGTCGACCTCGGCCGGTAAGCACCACAGCTAGGGCACGCTCCGCGTTGTGCTTCAAATTCATCCTTCCTCCGCCAAACCTCCTTGGTGACCTGCTTGCACTTGTCCAATCTCGAAAGCGGCACGCGCTTGGCCATGGCATCCCATCTCTGACATATCCAGTTGCGGTCTTCTTCATCAAATGCCTCACCACCAATTGCCATGAGGGGAAATGTCTGTATGATCATTGCCCTAGATGTAACAGGCGTGGTTGCAAGGTAGATTAGCACTTTCTCTGCAAGCTCCCAAAATGAAAGAGCCCATGGAAGCTCTGGGACAGCGTGGCGAAGTAGCAACAGCGCCGCCCAGCGATATGCCTCCGCTGTCTGGATGATATCGGAAATGTGAGATGGGACGTTTGCTGAACGCTGTGGATCAAAAGAGGGACTCCAGTCCTCGATTGCTGTCCATAGCTCTGCGCCTTTTGAGATAGTGGACGGAGAGTTATGTTTTTCGGTTCTTCGTCGAACAGATCGGATGATGTCGGTTAAGCCCGCAATCAACGGAAATAACGTGATTGCACAACCAAGAAGTGGATCGAGCTGCTGTTCGACTGGTAAAGGATCAAGCCGAATGTAGGCCGTCATGAGATCTATCTCAGCAGACTCGCCGTAATCCGAAGCTGTAAAGCGAAGCATAACGTCTTTATACATCCAAGTGCGTGCGAGGAAGATCAAACGGTCTAGGTTGTCGCCTACTTGCCTTGTGGTCTGGTGTTTGTTGAGAGCATCTCGAAGAAGCCTTCCAGCAATTTTAATATGCTCGATACCAGTAGACGCTGATTGATCGTCCCAAGCTTCTGCGAAGCCAAGGGCCAATCGACCGGCTAGAAAGGCTTCAACAGCCGCATTCGTATTATCTTCTCCCTGTTCGAAAGCCTGCAAACTGGCGTGGAAGTTCTTCGAGCCAGCCGCGTTGAACTCCGGATGTGCATTGCCCAGGTATAAATATGTCATCGCTGCAAGAGCATGGTAAAGCGCAGGACACCTGCCAGCCAAAGGCCATACATGAATTGCCCATGGATTTGTGGTTGGGTCGTCCTTGATAGATAGAACATTGCAGAGATGCTTGTCGAACAGTTGCTTGACCGCTTGAGGGGTGTCTGAAAACGACAAGTGCCGGTTCCGGAGGACATCATCGTTTTCAGGGTTATGATGGTGCTGGCCAACCAGACCATAAACAGGCAGAGTTGCACTTTGCAACCGCCTAGAAGAATGTGGTACGCCACCAACGTGATTTTCGAGCTCCTGAAAGTCTTGTGGTGGGTAACGAGGTGAGAAAATCAAGTCGGACAAATCTGGCGCCTTTTCCTTCCGCGGATCGTTATCTGTCGCGTCCGTAGAGGAAGGGACATGACTATCAATGCGTTCCAGCAACTGCCTTGATGGAGTATTGGCGTGGGAACTCAAATCAGTAGGCACGCTCAGATTGATAGTGTCATCGCCAAGGAAGAAGTCGACACTGAAATCAACGTCGTCAAAGTCGAATAACTGATCATGTGGCAGCGATTGCCATAGAGACTCTTCATGAGCCTGTAGTGCCCGTGCGTTGCTGACCCTAGTGATCCCATCTGATAGACTCGTTTCAGCCTGGAACGGCGAGGTCGTAATCTGGTCATCTGGGGTAGTATCCTTGTTGCTTGGTCTGAGTGTCTGTCCAGTGGACATCGTCCCCGAAGCTTGAGGTTGAATTTCTGCGAATTGGTCAGTCACGCGGACTATTATACGGCTAAGATACCGCACTATCAGTGGAAAGGAATTCGGGCGTACCTCCAAGCTTGCCGCGTTTCTTAGACTGCTCTCCCACCAGCTTCCACTTGAGGTTTCTGACGTAGCCGCCGCATTCCACGCCTCGGTCTATGCATTGCGAGCAGGAGGGTTTTAATTCTAGCAGCAGTTAGCAGATTTATTAGATGCAACAACAGATATCATAGGCGATGACTGAATGGCCTCCTAGCTGGGGTTGAACAGTCTCGCTTGGAGTGAGCAGTGCATGAAGTTGGCGCTCACCATCACATTTCATCCGTCTAGCCTTACAGGTATTGCATCCTGATAACGGAGCCTAGACGTTAGCAATCGGTCGCTTTAAATCATAACCGGAAAGCATTTGCCTCAAGAACGAATGGCAATCTCAATCCAGGGTACACCTTACCGGTACGACTTTTTGGCTGTCTACGCTTCGATATGGTCGTTTCCTGCCTTTGGACGCCCTTACTGTTGGTGGACCTGGTTGTGATAGGACGATTTGTCTGTTGGGCCTCGTCTCCAGGCATGGAAAGCACACACTGGCCCAGGTGAATTCAGAAGGAAACAGGATGCTTGATTTTGATCTATGAATGTGTCGCATACAGCAAGGACTTTATCTCGATGTCGCCGTCAACTGAGGGTCAGCATGCTCAAATTTGAACAGACCTCGAATGATTGCAGAGGAGGGAGGCATCGGGACCGGCAGCCGCTGCCGACGGCCACACCCTGGATAGCCATGCCTTTATTGGCTTAGATGGCTCGATAACAACTCGGCTGGTGTGATTGGCTCGGGCGCTGTCAGGTCGCGGATCTAGAGAGTCGCCGCAAAGGGAGTATAGTTAACGTCTGTTCTGGATGGGAAATAAAAAGGCTTGTGAACGTGGTGCGTATAGAATAGGCCTTGGGCACCTCTATCCTCTTCCGGATTTTGTGCTTCGTCCGTAAGTTTCCAGCACATCCTTGAGCGTCGTGAGATGTGCTCCAAAACAATAATCACCGGGCGGGTAAGAGAGAGATAGAAAGCAACTTCCTCGCCTCTTTCCAGGCTTCCCCAAACTCAGAGGGTCTCTTTTGAGTTCAAGTTGGCTCATTGTAGAGATTCAGCATGACTTGGTCTGGGCTACAAGTGTATCTGTTCTGTTTTCCAGGGGTTGGTAGAAGCTTATGGCCTTGCATGTATACATACGGAGTAGTGCCCTGGGGCTCACTAGGCTCCTCCTCATCCCCGAGGTGCTCCGCAGCATTCCCCACCACGATCATTTCTCGCTCCATTGGGAGTTAGGAGGCTTGCTTTTGCATTCCCTTTTCTCTCCCTACTCCCATGGAACTGCACTTTGCCGCTTTCTTCAAGTCTGCGCTATCAGATAACGAGTCTCTGGAAGCAACTTCCCATGGACCTCGCCCGTGCTTTTGACGAGGCTGTACCCCAGAAACCTGCCCGAAAACGACAGAAGGTCGTGACAGCCTGTGACCCATGTAGAAGTCGGAAGGTATGGCTCAAGTCGTGCTTGATTCGGAGCACGTTCCGCATATATTCGACTGACACGGAACCGCGCTTCATAGGTCAAGTGTGACGGATCTCGGCCGGGTAAGCATCTGGTGTTTCTATGTCAATTATGATGATGGAGGATGCCATGGCAGTCATCGAGCCACACGTGGTCATGTTTGCACAATGCCAACTCCAGCCTCGATGGGAGCCTCAAGACTAACCTACACAATTCAGTTTGTTCGCCTTGCCAAAGAAAACATGCAGCGTTGGGGATCTGTACTTGGGATTCCCATTCCGCTCGCCTCAACCATCAACTCCCGCTGCAGTATGTCCAGAAGCTCGAGGATCGGATCCGTGAGCTAGAAAACCAAAGCGTCCCCCGCCAGGTTGATTCGCCAAATGACACACATTCGATGAACAATTCGCATCTTCCTCCTTACCAAAAGGCAAACTCTTCACATGAAGGGGTGCGACGGAATGCCAGATCTCAGTCGAATTCTCGAGATGGGCGGTCCCGGCTTGGTGCTTCAGGACCGCAATATACCTTAACCGATACCGGTGTCATGCCTGTAATGATCGGACCAGCCATAAATGAATCCCGCAGACAACAACTCTACGGAAGTTCGAGCGCAGGAAGCTTCATCCAGCATGTCCGCAAGGTGGTGGAACAGAAAACGTCCTCGCCAACTGCGGCCAACTCGTCGGCTTCGACACGCGATCAGAACAACCTCCCACTCATGTATCCTCATGAGGACGTTGATCAACCGCACAGTGACTATTCCTTGCCCACGCGGGCGAGAGCGGATGTCCTGATGGCTGTGTACTGGAGTTATGTGCACACGCTGTATCCGATCATAGGAAAGAGAATGACAACCGCTGATTACGAGAGCTTGTGGAGGGGGGATGGCCTCATTCCCCACGAGCGGTCATTCCTGTGTCTTCTCAATATCATGCTCGCGCTCACTAGCCAACTTTCCCCGTCCACTAAGCCCCATGAACGAGCGGCATCCGCAGCGGTATTCTACGGACGTGCTCGAGATCTCCTGGACCTCGAACGCACGGCGTCTGTCCGGTATGTTCAGATATACCTTCATTTCGGGTTGTACCTTCAGAGCACCAACGAGCCACATCAATGTTGGAATTTCGTGGCTCTTGCGATCCGAACCGCCCAGAGTCTGGAACTTCACCTTCCCGAAACAATCGAGCGGCCGTCAGATGCTCGACACCGAGCACTACTGCGCAGAGTATGGCATGGGTGTGTCCTGATGGACAGAGTGCTTGCGATGACCTACGGCCGCCCGTGTATGATTGATCGCAGAGTGGCCCTCTCTGTCCCGCATCCTCTCCCGGTTGAGGGCGAAGAGATATCCGCAGACCCTAGCATGTCGGTATGCTTGGACCCAACGGAGCGACCGACCCTCCTTGATTTTTTCAACCAATCTTTGACGCTGTACGATATTATGCATGATATTCTGGTCAATTTCTATTCTCCGGAAGTCTCACACATTCAGTCGCTCGATGACGTCTACCAGCATTATTTTGAAGGCTACAACAATCCAATGCGTGAACTTGGCGTCCTCGAAATTGATCGGAGGCTTTCCCGGTGGGAGAAGGCTGTGCCTAGCTATCTCAAGCTCTGCAACTATTCGCAAGGTCCGGGCACCGTGACGGTTCTCTCGAGACAAGCTGTCGTTCTCTATCAAAGGTGAGACTGAGCTTCACCGCTCATTACATTATCACGGCTGACGGCCATCCGTACCTAGGTTCCTCCACGTGCGCCTTCAGGCACTACGCCCTGTGCTTTCGGCTTTCATAAGCTTCGATAGCTATGAGAAAGAAAGCCACCCGTCGCTGGACACATTCCTGTCTCGCAGTGTCATCTTCCAATGTTCTGTCGTCTGTGTCAGGGTTGCACAGGAAGCTATTGGCCTAGTGCATAGAAGGCGAACAGAAGATCCGGGGGCAGTGGCAGATCTGGCCGAGTGGTGGTACAACGTTTTATACTTGTACTCTTCAGCGACAGTCCTCATTGCGGCCCGACTTAGTCCCTTCATTCTCGCCGAGATCTCCGAAGCAGCAATCTTCGATTCGTGGCAACAAGCGATGCAAGCCCTCGACCGCTACAGCATCTTTGGTAGTTCCATCAAACGCCTGATTACGACGCTGCGACTCCTCTTCGACACCGTGCCGCAGCAATTCTCGCGTCTCCGACCACTGCCAGAAGACAACATCGCCCAACAGCAGCGGAACGGCTTTTCGACTGTCGTCCAGGCGTCAACTCAAGAAGCATTGGATGGCAGACTGGGAATGATATCGCGGCCCTCAAGCCCCTCTTCGTTCGACAAGAACATGGCCGAGACGAATGCTATCGGCTTTGACCTTGACGACCCTGGAGCCTTGTTTGCCGCCTTCGACACAAACGACATGTCGTGGCTCACGACCGCACCATTCGAAATGTAAGGCGCCGAGACCATCAGAATGGTTCGGAGGCTTAAGCCGACTGGGCCATCGTGTCAGATACTTGCAGTTTGAGGATCTGTGCCGTCCAAGCGCGAGTTCGGCAGAAACTTGACGAATTGCAGTACTGTGGTGCTGTTTGGCGGTCCAGTCAGTTTACAGTCGCGATCATGGTAGATGGCATATAGGTGTACGTTATGGCAAAGCGTGTGTAGGCTGGAATCAACATGTTTAAGTGCGTATTGGCAAAGGCCGGTGAAATTCATAATTTGTTACATTGCATGTGTGAGGCCTTCTCCTGAGCAGGCCCCATTTGAGCTATTGTCCAGACCTATCTCCTTCGGTAGGCAGCGCATGTGCTGAACTCCCATTGAAGGCGTATAGAATTTTCCTTCTTCTCTTGTTTCGTTTGGAAATGTGCAACAAGGGAAAGCAAGAACACTCCTCCACGCCCGGCTTGCGGCGCTTCAGAACATTTCCCTCGTGGAGAGGCAGTTCGCTACACCAGACTAAACAGGAGCAAATAGGGATCCGGTCCGAGGCACATTCTGGACCACTCTGCAAGGTCCTGGGAGGGCGGCCAAATTCCTTCCCGTTAGCAGCAGCGGCGGGTCATTTGGTATTCGCGTCGGCTGGGGGGTCCCCAGACTGCTCTCCTGGTGGGCCTGCGGTTCTGGGGTGCAGAGTCTTGCAACGATCTAGCTCGGTGTTTAGAGCGTATAATAAAGGCTCTGAGGTCAAGAGAGAATGAACTTAAACCACCATTCCCCGTCAATATTCTGTTGATCTTGATCACCGAGCAACCAGAGAGCCATCTGAGGACACAGTCCATATGGCTTCAATCGAGAAAACAGGCATCATGGTGCCTGAGCACAATGAAACGACCACCGACGTCGTCGACGCTCCAGTGAAGAAGTCGGTCGGCATTGAGCCAACTGATGTCCGGTTCAAGGCTCCCAAGTCGATTGAAGAGAAGGCGCTTGTTCGCAAGATGGACATGCTGCTGTTACCGTTGTTGTCGGGCAGCATCCTCTTTGCCTATCTGGTGAGATACGTCCAAGTTGCACCGACTTGCAGATAACATTACTGACTCGGGATATCAGGATCGTGGCAACATCGGCAACGCTCGCATCATGGGCTTACAGGCAGACATCCATATCGACAATCAACAATACTTCAACTGTCTCATGATGTTCTGTGAGGGCATTCCATAGTTTTCAAGCTTTCTGTGAGACTGACCGCCTCATAGTCCTTGGCTACATGCTCGTCGAGTTCGGGGCCGGACTGATGCTTCGTGTCCTACCCCCTCGGTTTGTAATTGGCGGTGCCGCGCTCTGCTTTGGCGTTTTTGCCTGCTGCATGGCGGCCGTGAAGTCGTATGCACCATTGATGGTGCTCCGAGTCCTCCTGGGTCTCGCCGAAGGCGTCGGGTACAATGTATATCTCTACACCTCGCTGTGGTACAAACCGCATGAACTTGCTCGGAGAACTGGTGAGATGCCCCCCCTTTAACCCTTTACCTCGGTCCACCCATTGGTAGCTAACGTGCCTCCTTCAGCGGCTGTTTTCGGGATGAGCCCCATTGCAGGAGCTATCAGTGGCCTTCTGGCATGGGCTGTTCAGAAGCACTTGGACGGTGCAAGGGGCTATGCGGCGTGGCAATGGCTCTTCATCATCGAGGGGGTGATAACGATCGCGTTTGCGTTGCTGATCATCTCCTTGCTGCCTGGGCTACCAGACACCGTAGCGGCAAAGGGCAGCCTCTTCTTTAAGCACGAAGCTGAGCGCCGAGTCATCTCTCATCGCATGAGGCAAGGTCTGTGGCACGCTGCACCGCGGAAATGTCCTTGACGATTCTGACGTGAAGTTCCTTCTAGCTCAAAACACCGAGGGCGCCAAAATCCGCTGGCACCAAGTCAAGATCGCGGTCAAGGACCCCAAGTTCTGGCTAGGCTCCTTGCTCATGGGCAGCTGGGGCATAACCGTGGGTGCCTTCGGCGTGTTTCTGCCCACCTTCATCAAGGAGTTTGGGTTTGGGGCCCTCGAAACCCAGCTGTACTCCATGATCCCTTACGCCTTTGGGTTCGTGGCCCTGGTGGTGATGAGTTTCGTGTCCGACTACCTCAACCACAAGGCTTGGATCATCTTTGGGTGCCTCTGCGTGGTATGCATAGGATTCCTTATCCTCCTGGCGACGACGAACAAGGTGGCACTCATGGCTGGCCTATGCTTTGTTTTGACCGGCGTCTACCCGGGGACCGTTGTCAGCGTGGCCTGGATCAACACTACCCATGGCGGCTACACCAAACGTGCCCTGGCGATCTGGGCTAGCCAGGTGTTCATCCAGGGCTACAGCATCATCGCGACACAGGTGTACACCACCCCTCCGCGCTTCTACAAAGGGCATGGAGTCGGCCTAGCGCTCTGTGTTATCTCGCTGACTAGTATCGCGACGTGTTACTTCATCATGAAGAAGGCAAATGAACAACGCGACAAGAGGGCGCAGGAGTTTGCGGCCCGTGGTGAGGTTGATCCTCTTATGGAAGTGGATTTCGAGGACTTGTGCGACTTCCACCCTGCGTGGCGCTATGCTCTGTGAAAATGGAGAGGCACAAGTTACAACCACGTGCGCCGCACCGGCCGACGTTCAGATATCTGCTCAGGAAGAAGAGTATCGATATGATAAGACTTTTGCAGGTGCAGTTCTCTTCTAGAACGCATCCAAGCCGAAGAAGCCCGCCGGGCATTGTCCACGTTCCGCTCCTCTCCTTTCTGGGTAGAACAGACTCGCTGTTAATTTGATGAGCTTGATGCCGCTCATCCGAAACCAGTGAAGCACTGTGGAAAAGGCCATTCTTCGCCAGCATTTCCTTCCTTCGTTGTCCTCGGAAATCGTCGCCAAGCAAGTCAAGGGTTCACGGGGAGGCGTAAAGGAAGCACTACTACAGAGCAAGACGACCGATGGGTAGAGGATCACTTTTCCCTCAACTCTTTCCAAATACGTGGCTTCCTAATTCAATATAACCCCACCGGCCATAAGCTGCGACTAAGTTGGATACGGGCATAGCTGTCCGTGTTCTTGGACTTCGTACGTTGGTTGTAGGACTTGTTTCTGCCGTGGCGACAAGAGGAACGTCCTCCAGAAAATCGTCATAAACAAACGGCCAGATATTCTGGGAACACATTTATTTATATATGTCTAAGGCAATCGTCTTCTGAACATGAGATATTTACAGCCATCTCTCTGTCCTCTAAGTAGCTCCAACGGATGCTCCATTCCTTTTCTCTTCCATGAAGACATAGGGCCCATCTTGGAAAGCCAAAAAGCTGACACACTCTGTCAGTAGGCACCTCGACATGAAGGATAGTAGAGCACGTACATATTCTTCACTGGCATCGGCTTGGTAGGATCCACTAGCCTGAGGCTGTAGTGCATAAATAGCATGGGAAGAAACTATCAAGACGTCAACGTGTGAGCATAATGTCGCTACAGAGCCTGGGCACACGTACCTTGGACATCTCGAGCCAGACGATGTCTGTTCAAGCTTGGAGTTAGTGCATTCTGGCCACTATCGCTTCGATAAAGAGGGTGATCACATACTTCTTCCAAGACAAGTTCGAGCTCCACCGCCGAAACCGAAGAAGAATCGCTCTATTACCGTGAGCATGGAAACAGGTCTTTGAACAGAGTAAGTGCAAGTTGCTTACGAAGCTCGGCTTTCTTCTCAGGATCCATCCACCTCTCGGGCCTGAACTCATTGACGTCGTCACCAAAGACCTTCTTCTGGCGATGAATACACCACGCATTTGTACCAACGACAGTCTATTAATTTCGTCGTCAGCACCTCCAAAGATTAAAATCCCTCTGTACTACACTTACTCCAGGTGGGAGATAGATTCCTTGGGCAACCAAACCGGATTCTGGAACAACTCGCGGCAGGTGCACAGCAAATGGAGGGTGAAGACGGATGGCTTCATACATGACAGCCTGAAGAAAAGGCCACGCTTCGGCCTCGCTGAAGCGGATAGGGTCGCTGATGAGGCCCGCCTCTCGTCTCTCCTCGAGCTCACTCAAGAATTTCTGGTGATAATGAGGCGAGCTGAGCAGGCAATATATCATGGTGCGAAGGGCGATCGAGGTAGTGTCTGAGCCGGCAAAGATGTTGCTGGTTGTCGCCGAGATCATGGCGTACTCGGAGAACTCCTCAGGCTTCTTTCGTCGAACATCTTTCAAATACCCGAGGATCGATTTGTGATCTTCATTCTCGTCCTCGATCAAGTCGTGTTCCTTGACTTTCTGTTCGGCCAGTGCTCGGAATCGGATGCTGCGCATAGTCACCCCTAGCCAGTTGCCGGTATAGTCCGAGGTGTAATGATGGATTCGGTACACCCACGGCACGATACCGACCCATGCTGCACTGGAGAAGACAACCTTGGACAGGGCAAGAATTCCGTCGGCGTCGCCTTTGTCGAGATAGTTGAAACTCTTCGAAAACGTGATCTCGGTGATGCTGTCTGTAGACATAAAACCATGGATACTCTAGCGATCCGCTCACAAACAGAAAACATTCAACCTACCGATGGCGAATAAGGCCAGCCAGTCGCCCAAGTTAATGGGTCGGCCGGTTAACCCCTGCATCTTTTCGAGGAAATGTTGGATGACATGGTCCACGAACACCTCCAGGCTTCGGATCGATTCCATGGAATAGGGCTTGCTGACCATCCGCCGGTTCATGCTATGGACGTGCCCGTCGGTCTCAGCAGTCAGGCTCCACTTCAGCTTCGCCTTGAAGGGTTTGTAAAAATCCGACTTCTGGAAGTTCTTGCCTGCTCCTGCTTCATGTCAACAGCTGGATTCCCCGCCACGTACTCGAAGGAAAATCTATGATTCAGCGCCGTACCGTAGATTGTCTTAAACGCTTCAGGGTCAGCCACCATACTAGTTCCATGTTAGCATAACCCCCTCTAAGGATACCTGTGGATTTGAGGCTGGCACGTACACATGGTTGGGTCCCAGCCGAACCAGCGGTCCATATTTCTCGTGTAGCTTGAGAGAGTCTAGGTGCTGTTGTCTCTTCAGGACAATGCACAGCCACCATACGTCAGTGAAGCTGGCCAAGAATGGTCCTGGCACTTTCGATAAGGGAGAAAAGTATCGTTGATAAACTATGTAGCCGAGCAGAGCAGAAACAGCCAGCAGAAAAACCGGGCGGCCTTTCAAAACACCATCTAGATGCAGCAGGCCTAGGTGCGCCGTTGCGTCGAGAGAGGCCATCTTTGGATGCGTTGTCAGTAGTAGAAAGAGAAAATGAAAAAAGAGGTGCGTATATAGTGTTCCCTCAGACACGAAGTACCCAAACGCAAAGCGATCAAAGAATCTAATCTGAAAGTGCCATAAGATCCAATTGGGGTTGGCTTGGGAAGAAGCCTCATTCCGGCCCAGGGGGAAATCCAGCCATACGGATCGCTATCCGAGAATCTCGGATTGTAAATTCGTTGGGCGTTATTATAGCATAATTGGCAAAGGTTTTGGACAAGTCGATCTTGCCGAGAGGGGAACTCAGCCAACCGTAAGGACAAAACATTGGAGAAACTTCGACGTCAGCCGGGCTGACCTGCGATATCGGTTGGAGAACTCAGCGCGCTTGGGGATTGAAAGAAGCTTGTCATGAGAGTTCAAATGAAGAGGCTAGGCACTTTAAAACTATGTAGGGACAATCGCGTCTTAACCTTTGTCGGGGCTTTGATAGCTTGCATTCAATCCCCAGTCCATGGAATTATGCCGAGTTGCTATAGAGGTTCGAAGCTTCTACTTCGCGGAGCCAGAGCTTCCAGGGCCGATGAGCAGACTCTCTGATCGACCAGGTGGTATCATCTACCTCCTTCTGGCTGAGATATTTGATACTGTCGCTGGTATGACCACCTGCAGCCCGCGTTATCAGTGCCGTGGTCTGGATCATGGCATTCTTCTGTGTATACACTGCCCTCATCACGCAATCTTGAATGCTCCCCGCAAGTACAGTGAAGCCATGGCCTCGCATCAGCGCGACAACGTGTTGTGGCAAGTCTCCTCCCGCACCGCCAGCACCAAATGAATTGGCGAGAGAGCCCCCAAGGCGAGTGTTGCGGACGAGGAGATCGCTTATGTCGTCCGCTTGCTGCGCCTCTGTAATATCCCAGACCGGCACATCAGTACCAAGAAAGCCGGCCATATGGTAGCACGCTCGCATGGGTACACCGCTGATGCTATATGGTACCACGGCCTCCGAGTGACTGTGAATGACGCTTTGGATGGCCGGATAGCGTTTGTAGCACTCGCTGTGGATGCATCGCTCAAGAAACCCCGGAGGTGCGTTGGGATTGACTGGCTGGGCATCCTCGACGTAGTATTCGACCAAATCGTCTAGGGAGGAGATCGTTCCTGGAGCCGCATTTCGGGACATGATAAAGACCTGAGGGTTAAAGGGATGTCGGAACGAAAGATGGCCAAATGCATCCAGGACATTGTGATAGTGAAGAATGTGGCTGCCCGAGATAATGTCGCGGTAGTATTTCTGGAGGACAGCCTTGTCACTCGGCGATTGCGTTGTGGCCATTCTTGGAAGTCCAGGAGAACGAATCACTTTGAGCCCGCGGAAATGATTCAAAGACGTGCCTTTGAAGCATGAGATGATGCGAAGACACTCGTCCATCGCGGAAATTCTCACTCTTAAGAGAGATGCGGAGAGCCATCCGGGGGTATTCCGGAGCCGCGGGGCTCGTCAGGGAATCCCTATAATGCAGCTGCATCTCGCTTATGCCACTCCATTTAGGGCTTCAAGCTAGTTCCCTATGCTCTTGGAGTGTTTCCTCCTCGTGTATCAAGCGGGTGATAATCGGAGGCAAAGTGACAGGGCGGGAGGAAGTGTAAATAATAACCCTTCCGGACAATCTTCCTGCTGAAGCTAGATTATCCCTAAAACCCCATGATCCGAAGGTATAATATAGATTAAAATCCCGAGTGGCGGTCTGCTCACGGCACGGAGGCTCTTCCGAGCTTTCAAATGCCCGGGGCGACTTGTCCACTCTCCAATCTTTCGTGGGTGAGAAGCGATATCCAGGCACTCCAAAACGGCAAAACGCGCTGAGATTCTCAGTACTTCGGACGACGGACAATATGACCAGAGGATCGTCCTTCACGAGACTCGTCCTTCACCTTCCACTCCGAGGCTGACGGATCGAAAATGACCCATTGATATTGCAATTCCAATTCGTCCAGCTTCCTCGGGACCCTAGGATGTTCGGAAGTGACCATAGGGCTGGACTCCTGAGAAACGCATGGTCCAAGGCTGATTCCGGCTCGGACGTGAATCTATTAGTTCTGATGCCGACCCCCTAGAATGGTTCAGTAGTTCGAGTCCCCAGCCAACAACTTCGTACCTATGTGCGATTTAATTCATCTAAATTCTCTTCACAGATATTGGCGTCGTGTCACCAGGAGGGAAGGGGGCTCTTAGGACTGGGAAAGGAACTCGATCGCATTCCGGCACCTGCAGCAGCTCTCATCACGACCGCACTGTCCACAGAGAATGAGGCGCCGGCGGAGGTGATTGCAGGATAATTGCCATTGAATTGTCTCTGGTTCTCGAGTGTCACTGTCCCAACTTCATTGGCCACTGCAACCAGCCTCTGGCAAGCCGAAACCACGAACCTCTCTACATTATCCACCAATAGACCTTCCCCGGGATGAAGGCTGGTGAGGCTTGAGCATCTATGACGAAGCACATTGCTGCTAAGCGGGAGTACGGTCAGGAAATAATGCCATTCCTTGCCTGCAAAACCTGTAAATTTAGTCCAGCACGTGTCACGCCCCCGATCCTGAAGTCCTAGATGACCCTATTGGGACCAAGGGCCAGTCAACGTTCCTCAACCTTTGTTGTCGTCATTGTTTTCAATATTGGTCACCACCGTCTAAGGCATGTCTGTCGCAAATCCAGCAAATCCTACACATTCTTTCCCCAGCGTAGCCCCAGATTGTTATGCTAACACCCATACGCAGACTACGTCACTCTCTACTCTCCGTTGCTGATCATCGTTTGTGTCGCCTTGCAAGCCATGCCGGATGTCGGGCATTATGCATGTGTCGACACTGAGCGCCGTATCACGAACACTCCCACCTCGACCGCTGCGTTGCCAGAGTCATCTTCACTCTGACGGATTGCTTCAACAACTTCGCGAACCAACATGTCTGGTGTAACTTCGACCTGACCCCGTCTAGCCGGCATTCGACCGCCAGATTTATGGTAGTCTATCAGGGCCTGGCGGAGACGAGGTTGTTCTTGCTCCAGATACCACTCTTTCCAGGCGGCTCGGTCTAAGACGACATTCGCTTTATCGGTGTGTATGACTTCATATCGGCTTTTTGGATCGTGTGAAGGCAAGTGCTCGCCGATAGCGCGACAGAGTGCCAACACATCCTTCTCAAGTCCCGCGAAATCCCTCATCCCGCAGACTGCAGCCATCTGGCTCATTGAAATGGCAACGTCGGTGTTTAGATCGCTTAACAGAACAAACTTGCGCAAGAAGGGTTCAATGATAGGGCCAAGATATTTATTCGTAAGCGTGAGTGCCCCATTTCTGGTCGGATATACGAGAAGGAGCGACCCGTTATGCGCAGAAAGCTCAAAGAGGCGGTCCACAATATAGGACCGTCGACAGAATGTAAAGAAATTCTTGACGTCTTGGATACTCGTTGGAGGGATATATCTCTCCAACAGAACAATGTTGATGCTCCTTGGAGCCGCAATAATATTCGTGGGTCGAGGTACAGGTGCGGTCAACGGCCGTGGGGAAGCATGGTAAGACGGAACGACCGCAGCATGGGCGAACACAGTCTGGCCGTGCACGTAGTTTCCATTCCACGAACGATCTGGCGAATGTGACGCCAGAACCTCGTCCATCTGGACGACTTGTGACACAGCATGCGTGATGGTAACATACGGAGGAGTCGTGAACTGCTCTTGAACGATGTCGACGACCTTCTTATAACTTGGTGGTGTGCATTGCGCCTGCGCCTGGCATGGCTGCGATTGTACAACCATTTGGATATATTGACTGGGATATTCTCTCAAGCCCGCAACTGTATCGGTTCCGTCAGTTCAGTGATCTCAGCCCGGCATTTTGGGTTCTGGGTCATACCGAGATCTTGACAAGCCCTCGTGAGCCAAACAAAGTTGTCTTGTTCATCTCGAGACATTTTCAGGCGAATACTGATGGAGGGGCTCATATGGGCCAGCTGCTTTGATTGCCAATAGCTCCAATCCCTCACACCGAGTTTGATAATGAAACATGTGTGTGCCCCCTTCAAGAAGGACCAAGTCGCGAAAGCTGTGAAAAGCACTCCCTACCTCTCAGGCTTGTTCAAGGGTCGTGCAACGCCACCACAAAAAGATAAACTTGCAGAAAATGATCAAATTGAAGAGACGGTGGGCGCGATAGAGGTGGTCGACATTATCGATATCGCTGTTACCCCTAAAGCATTCTCGCCCCCTCTCGGAGCACCTGTTCCTTGGTCGTCCATGTCTATCAAGGGTGAGCTCGCTTGAAACTCTTTGCAAGGGAGCTGCATGTTCGGACACGCTCGCATAAGGAGAGGGGGCGACAACGTATCCTGGCCGTGCGGGTTCGCATCGAACTAATACTTGCACAAGGAGAGAGGCTTCCCGCTCTTTGCATGTACTTGTATCGACGGACCTTTCAGCCAGGCAGATTTAGGCTGGAATGCGAAACACCCGCCAGCTTTTCCCAAAACATGGTGATTCCCACCCCTCGCTTAATAGAATGTCACATGCGGTCGTTTATTGGAGAGTTTCTCTGGCACGAATCTTCCATCCCACATGGCCAAGACGGTGTGCTACACAAAAGAATCATAAGCCACACACATTCTTCTTGTCTCCCTTTGTGACTGCCGTTCTTAGCCTCGTCACCCCATTTCATGCAGGTAAAACGAGATCTGGGTAATTGGAAGCTCGAGGCCATCTCTCGGCGTCTTTGACTCTGTGCGCGGAAACGAAGGTTTCACCTCACCCATCACGTCCTCTGCACGTCGACCACAAACGCACTTCTGTGACGCCATGAACCAGCATATGACGCCCTGTGGCGCCGCAGCTGCCCGTGCTTTGGCATCCTGGTGCCCTAGATAGGCGCCGATCAATCAATCGCTAGATAGACACATGGGGGCGTTCACGTGGTATTTCGCACGGCTCGTCTCGTGGCCCCCCACATACTCAACGGCGCTCAACCTTGTGTGAAATAGAAGCAACGAGTGGATTGTTGGGTGTTGGAACGAGAAGGATTCGGGTCTTGTAGCCATCACAGACGTGGAGAATTCTAAGTCGTCCGCTGGCCAGCTTGGCTCAAACCTCACCACACAGTATGGTGGAAATATCGACCACAGCCACCAGCTTGTCCGGGGGATATCCATCCTTGATCTCTTCCAAGCAGCTTGCACAAGCGAACGACGTTATCATTTCTGCAACCATTCGGATTCAAGGGGGTCCGTTTCCTTTCGGCCCTATTTGGTAGCGTTCGCGTCTCGAAGCTCAGAAGACGCCGAACTTGGAGACCAAACCTCGTCTTCCCACAAAGGCAGACAGAAAGTCATGTCCCTACAGTAAATGGCCTTTGGAATGCTCACTCCCCACTCCCGAAACTATAAGACTCGCCCTTTTCCTCACAAAAAGCTATACTTCTCGTACAATAACAAGGTGAAATCTCCACAATAGTGAGACCACGACACCTAAACCCTCTCGGCATGACTATCCCTAGCCTTGTCGGCGTCCCTGTCTCCCTCAAGGCCTCTCTCCGTCTCTCCGCTGTAAATGCCCCTGGATTCCACATCATCTGACGGGGCAACCTCAGTTCCAGCCTGCCTTCTGATCCGGGCCATCTCCGCCGCCGGGGGTGCTTCCCACTTGGAGGATTTCATGGGAGACACGTGTTCAATATACATTGTGTCGATTTCCTCCAGTGTTCGGCCTTGGCCTTCAATGACGAAAAAGTACACAAGCAGCCCTGCAGCCAAATTGCACCCAGCAAACACGTACCCATACCGGAAATCGATCGCGCTGATGATGAACGGGGTGAAGAAAGCGAGAAGGAAATTCCAGGTCCAGTTGCTTGCGGTTGCGATGGCCATCCCTTTGGCCCTGTACCGTGAGGGGAAAAGTTCGGCAATCAAGGTCCTGAGAATCAATGGTCAGCAGCTGTCAACAGTGACGGGAATGGGCGGAGCTTTTCTCACCAAACCATTGGGCCCCATGTCGTAGCAAAGCCCAGAATGAACAGACACGCGAATACGATCATTGCGACGCCGGCCTTGGGTGTTTTGGATGGGTCCTTGTTGTCCAGCGAGAAGTGGCCGACTGATGCAAAAATCATGAAACAGACAAACATCCACATGCTCCCGGCGATCAATGACTTTCTTCGTCCATAGTGCTCAACGAGGTAGAGGCCAATGAATGTAACTCCGAAGTTGACGCCGTTGAGGATCATTTGAGTGACGAAAGAGCTGATCTGGACGGACTTGAAAATCGTAGTGCCGTAGTAAAAGAAGAAATTGGCGCCCGTAAGCTGTTGGAAGGCCTGTAGCATCACACCAAGCGCGATTCGATATCTAAAACAACGGGTCAGCCAAATCCTTTCTATGACTGTCACCCTGGTTATTGCTTACCCCATTCTCGGTGCCCTGAGCATAACTACAAATTCATGGATAGGGTTTCCTTTTGTCTGGTCTTCGGCACGGAATTTGCTTTCGATCTCTTCCATTTGCGTGTAGATGGCGTAATGGTTGGCAGGAGCTCCGTAGACCCTCATAAGCGTCTGCTTTGCCTCTTCAGTCCTCCCTCTGCGGAAGGCATATCGTGGAGTTTCGTCGAATAGAAGCACGCCCAATCCCAGAATAAGTGTCCATAGCCAGCCGAGGCCAATAACAATTCTCCAAGATGCTGAATTGTTTTGTTGGCCTTTATAAGTCCCGTAGTTGAAACACGCCGCTAGGAAAATGCCGAGAGTGATGAAAAGCTGGTAGGTGCACACGAGGGCGCCACGGATCCACGGCGGAGCAGTTTCGGCTTGGAACATGGGCACAAGAACTGACAGTGCCCCAACTCCGAAACCCGCTACCAGTCGACCGATCATAACTTGATACCATGCAGTGACAGATGCAATTTGGATGACGAAGCCGACAGAGACAATGATAGACCAAAAGCTGATTGAGAACCGACGACCAATCCTGTCCGCCAATGGGGCAGCGAGCAAAGCTCCGAGAAGGGTTCCAATGGATAGCTAAAACATGTTAGTAAAGCTTTTTGGCATGAGGGCAGAGAGCAATTAGTCCGTACCATTGCGACTATGAGTCCAGACCTGACATCGCTAAACTTATATTTTCCCCCGCCTTGGGATTGTGCAAAGCGCTTTAGGAAGTCTGGCATCTCCAAAAAGCCCGAGATTTGGCCAGTGTCGTAGCCAAAGCTGGATATTGTATCAGCATATGCACAGCCATCATGTAGGTGTAACTTACATCAAGCCACCCATGGAGACCAGGCAGCCCATTGCCAACGAGCGGCCAGTGACCCGAGGGAGGGGAGAGTAGTCAAGGCCAGCAAGAGAGCGCCTGACATCCTGACCCTTCTCCGAGTTAGGGTTGTACTTGTCAAAGTACACTTTGGTGCCTATGCCCTTCATGTTGAGCGGTGGTGGTGAGGATGCAATACCTTTGAGAGTTCAACAAGCCTCGAGGATGGCCGCAGTGGGGAAGAAAGGGGGTTTATTATACAGCGGGCAACCTTGGGTAATGCCTCTCGGGCGCTGATATCATTGCGCAAGGGCGGATTCCTGCAATGCCAAGGGAGGTCAAAAGGAAACCTGGGGACTGCCTATGGGAATCCTACCATGGAAAAGTGGCGACGTAGAGAGCCCACTTCGGCTACCAAGTGACAGTTCGGCACGCGGCGAGTGGATCCACAGGCACAGGGATAGGGATGGTTCTCGCTTGAGCGAGGTCAGTCGGCCATCCATGATCGGTAAGGTATGGGGATGTGAGGATGGGGGATTGCCAGCCGCCCATGGCCACTGGGGGAAGGATTTCAGGATTTCTTGTCGAGAGCAGACGGCGGTCGATTGCCAGGCAAGGCTTTGGAACCAATACGAAAGATCGACGTCACAATTGCGTTTAGCGCCTCTTGGCGAAAGGGGGTGACATCACCGCTGGTCTCTCCCGCTCATCTTCCTTCGACTTCTGTTCGACCATCGAGCCATGTCTCATTCAAGCAACGAGACATGGCCAGCATCAACCGTCACCGCTAGCATCCCGTTGGCAGCACCAAGGTGATCATTGCGTCAGTTGATTCCCTCTTGCCCATCTCCCCCATATCATTGGGGAAAGTCCAGCCATACCACGTGTCTACTCAAAGGTTGTCTCGACTCGATCTTCGATGCGCTTCTATCCGCTCGGCGCCAGAGCTCGGGATCTTGATTCCTATTGCGATCACAACGGTTCGGCCACGAGGATAAGAGGCAGTGGCTGTTGAATACAAGTGTGCTTTGAGAAGGCATTGACGAGCATGCCGGAGATCCTCCTACGGCACGAACACGCCGTCGATATTTGATTTGTGCAGCTTAGTGCATCCAATCCATACCCCGGCATTTGAGACCTCGTCTCTGTCCCCTTTAACGAATCCCACGGAATAAACCGACTGCCCTAAAGAGGGATGATCTACTTGACACTGTTTCTGCGTCACCACAACTCAAATACCTTTCCGAAGACCAAAGTGCTGTCTTTGGACATTTTGATACAGTCCCAGCAGGAAAATTCAATTTCATCCATAGTTTGAACAAACTAGCGCTGGCCGGCCAAATGCCCCATACACTCCGCTGTTTTATCCACCCCTTTTCGACTTCCGTAGCCTCGTGAAGTCAGCCTCGTGAGAGGTAACCCTGCCTGGACGAGGGCCTCCTTCTCCACTCCCCCCTTCTCCTTTAGCTCTGGGAAATCAATGGTGATGAGGATGATACCATATTTTCATCGGCAGATCTCCTTATTCTTGCAACATACTGAAGCAAAGGTCGGTCGATGACGTGAGTGAATCTTCTAACCAACGTTCCGGCCTGTCTCGTCAAGTTAATACGGCATTGTGGAGATGAATTCTGCCAGATGCCGGCGCCGTTCTTATAGCACCGTCGGCTGTGTGATGAACCCATCCTTTCCTCGTCAGCCTTGCGATTGCGCACTACCTGGATGCAGTGGAGAGGTTCATGTACAGGTTATATTGCTCTTTATTTTGATGTTCAAAGCTCATATACAAGCATATCGTCTAGTCCAAGAAGCCCTTGGCTCATGTGGTCTGCAGTGTCACCGCCAGCCCATGGCTCTCTCCTGTCTTCTACGCCTTGGTTCATGCTCATGCTCCATGGCTTGAAAATCATCTTCGTCCAACTCGTCCGAATCCCACTCATCCTCCTGGTCTTGCTGTGCGAGCTGTAAAAATCTTTCTAGACCCATCGCACGGATAGGGCCTGCTTGCGCGCCGAGCACAGCGCCGGGATGGTTTCCTTGACCAGGAGCAGCAAGCGGAAACTGTGCTGGAGGTGGCGCAGCATCACCGTTTTCATTGCCGTCGCGGTCCGGCAGAGCATGTACAATACCCCCATTTTGTCGGTTGAGCCCATTCTGGCGCTCTTCAGCTACCCGTGCATCTTGAATTGGCATTGCGACGGGAAGACGAACCCGACCCCGAGCTTGCCCTCGATCCGGGCCTGCGCGCGCAGGTTCGTTCGCCATAGCACGTTGGCGGTTGGCTTGCTGACCACCACCTCTTCGCCGAGGTCTGGCTCTAGGCGGGTTCGGTGGTTGGGGTGGTACACGTGGTTCAGCAGGAGCTTGAGCTCGAGGTCGTTCGGGGAGCTCTATCCGTTGAGGATTTTGTGCTCCAGGTCGCGCAAAATTTACGATCTCGATGTGCATCTGCCGGTTGCGTCGTTGGTCAGGTGCCGGCTCCTCGTCATCGGTATCCTCTTCGTCCGCAAAGGGCCGTCCATGATCTCCTCGAAAGGCGGCAAAGTTCTCAGGCGGTAGCTCCTCGTCGTCAGAGTCCTCGTCTGCATCATCAATCTCGTCCCATTCCGCAAGATCAGGATTGTGCAACCGGTCCACATCAACGCCTTCACCGTCTCCTTCTTCCATCACCCACAGACGCATATAGCATTTGCTCTTGAGATCGTTGAAATGCCTGTAAGGATTGTCGGGCATAAGGTACGCCGAACACAGGTAACAGAAGTGGCTTCTGCACTTGAAGCAGATCATGTGGTTACATCCCATAGTCTTCTGTGCGGGTGCGTTGCACGTTGGACAAGGTGTGGAGTACTTCTTCAAATACGCCTCAGATGCTGCTTCCTCCTCGTTTAGCTCCTTTTGTCGTCGAGGACTGCATCTCACAAGTTCACCGTGCCATCCTTTCTGGCAGACGCTGCAGAATGCAAAATCACAGTCTTCGCACACAGCTAGGCGCTCGGCCATGGGGAGATCTTCTGGGTCGAGTTCTTTCTTATTCTTCTTCCCAGATCCCGACTCTGGCTGTTCTTCTTCCTCTGAGTCGGAGGTTTCCTCGATGTCGTTCATTGGATCAAGGGGTTTGGGATGCTTTTTGGACTTGGCGGCTCCCTGACACCATTGTCGGGGACAATAGATAGTGTTCTTGTCTGATTCGAGTCGCTTCTTTCGCTTGAGCCGCACGTACCGCTGGACGAGTTCTTGCTCAATCGGGATTTGCAACAGTTCGCTAGGGTTGAGTGTCCGATCTTGTTTCCGCCTCTTCAGAGGTCTGCCATTCGCGCCCACCTGTACAGGCTCATCTTTGCCGCAACTCGATTCCAGACATCTGACATTATCAACGTCTCCCTCTGTTATGCAACTTTTGTAGAATTCCTGCAAGCATGCGATGCAAAAGACGTGACCACACAACATGAGCCGGTGGCAGTGTATCCCTTTTTTCGGCTCTAGACAAACACCGCAATCGAATGTCTCTCTCTCAAAGAGTTCGCGCTTGGTCTTGAGGTCGAAATCGAGCAATGCCAATTTGAGATCGCTAGACAATTGAACGTCTGGTTCGCCCGCGAGGCCGAACGCTTGTTCCGCCTCTTGCTGGACATGATCTATATATGCATAGACAACCTGGTCTTTTCCCAGCTCTTCCCACAGTCTAGCACAGTCATCCCTGAGCCGCCTCAGGACGGTTCGGGGCAGCCATTGAGGTGTGACAGACACCGAGATCACTGGGGGTTTGGTAGCTGGATAGCCCGCCGGTAACGAGATTCGGAGCGACAGCGAGGGCAAATGAGACAGGTCGTGGGCATCGAGGGGGAGGACAGGATGTTGCAACTCAGGCTTCGCATCGCTGTCATTCTGACTTTGTTCAGGAGAGGTAGGTGGCGTGGGGAGAATGGGTGGCGCACTGTCCGCCGAGGCTTTGAAGAGAATCCGCAGAGGTTGCACGGGCGTCACGGCGAGATCGAGGGTGGCAGTATACGGGTCTTGATCGTCAACCACGAGTTCAGGGTAAATGGCGGCGATGGTCGAGAGTTCACTAGTTCTTTCATCTTCTGGAGCATATTCGTTATCTTCCATCTTTTTACATGTAGAGTGCGAGGATGGTGAGAATGCGGGGAACGAGGGTCGGTGGAGGGAACCGAGAGAAAAGATGGGCTATTTATCAGAGAGCCATGAGATACGCCCCAAAAGGCCAATTTAGACACAAGGCCTTTTGAAAGGTCTTTGTAGAAGAGAAGGAGAGCAGCGAGTTACAAAGGACGCATTATGAATTCTGGTCCTCGGCAAAGGGTCTCGACTCATTCATGCATACAAACAACCAAACAATGACGCACCAGGCGCAGAGAAAAAAAGATAAGGCGGATTCTGATTGAAGGAGAGGCATCGTCGAGGCCCCAGGCGTGCAGGCACTCAACAGGGGCGGTTTTTTGGTGGCGTGGTGGCTTCTGCCTCGCCACACTTCGTTCAGCCTCGTTTCTCGTGTCTCTCATCTCCTTGTTGACTTCTCTGATGCCCTTTTCATCATTCAAGCTGTTTGGAGTCATCTATTCTCCACCTTTGATAGATACCTAGCTGTCAATCAAGGATGGACGACCGGCCCCTCGCTTCTTTATCGCTCACCCACGTCCGCTATGTAGGTCAATTCTTTTTGTCCGCACGAAAAGGTGACTGGTACTGTGGCACAGCTAACAAGCCCCAGACTCCCGGTGACCCCATATCCTATGCGTCAGCGTGGCTAGCTCTGGTGCCACAAGGGCTGTGCGTGGTCTACGTGACTCTAATATGGGCATCGCGCGAAGCTGAGATATTCCTCATGTTCGCCGGCCAAATGGCGTGTGAAGTGGTGAATTTTGGATTGAAACGGTTGATCCGGGAAGAACGCCCCAAACGTACGTCGTTCCTTTCTCTCTACTACGGACTCCATTGTTGTTGCAGGCTCTCAGGGTTCGTGTGTGATTGATCTTTGTGGGATGGACAGAAATGACGGGCAAAGGCTATGGCATGCCCTCGTCGCACTCTCAATTTGTGGCCTTTTTCGCCATCTCATTTAGCCTATTCTTAATCTTCCGCCACGTCCCCGATCCTTCAGCAAGCTATTCACCTACCACCTTTACCGAGCGACTCTTTTTGTCTTTCGTCGCATGCATGGGGGCTGGAGCTGTTGCTGCCAGCCGCGTTTATCTAAACTACCACACGCCAAAGCAAGTTTGGGTCGGGGTTGCGGCTGGTGCAGTCTTTGCGATCATCTGGTTTCTATTCACCTCCTATTTGCGGCATTTTGGGTGGCTGGATTGGGCTTTGGAGAGTTGGATCTGCAGAAGGTTGAGGGTGAGAGATTTGATCGTCACAGAAGATATCCAGGACGCTGGCTGGGGGAGATGGGAACAAAGGAGGAAAGAGAGGAAGGACAGAAAGGCATCTGCCTCGCGCCTGAAGACTAGATAAGTAGTACTCAACGAAGGTTGATTCGTTCAACATTAGTTGATTTGTGAAATTCAGGTCCATCAATGTTAAGAGAACGCCTCTTTCTGTGATTGCAACTCGGAAAGTCATGGGCTTGGCTCATTGCCCTGCAGAATTCCACATGAACGCGTCTAGAAAAACTTGTCTATCTACGTTTATCGCGCGCAAACTCGGCCAAAGCCGCCTCTGATGCCGTCAACGGCCAAAGTCCTCGATAAAAGCCATATGCACCCGCCGCTAGAAGCAGGTAATACGCCACCGTCCACCGTAACCGCAGTGTTTTGCCCTCTGTCGAAGCCTGGACGAGGTCCGTATCGTCTTTGCCGCGGATGACAACAGGGGAAATAGGGTAGTACTCCGGTCTTCTCACGCGGCCCCAAAAACGGGGAAGACCGACCCAGTTGCAGAATGAATGAATGATGATGCAGGCATAGAGCGAGCTCGTGCGTATGTAGATAAAGGCCGCGAACCACCCAAAAAGCGTAGTGTAGGTGAACTGGAGTAGCGACCTCAAGAAAACCGGCACGAGTGAGACGTGAGGGTGCGTCAAGTGAAACTCATAGAAGTGGTGGATATGCGCGATGCCGAAATAGAGAGGTGTCAGGAAGACGATCTTGCCCGGGGAGATTTTGGCGAGGAGGTGGATTGGAATTAGAACTGAGCGAAAAACAACTTCCTCGGTGATTGGGCCCGCGACGTAGTTCCTGTAGCCTTGCCAACTGCTGAGACTTTCGCTAATCGCAGCAACACCACGATGGCGCAAGTCGTCGAACTCTCCTTCGACAAATATCTTCTCAAAGAGTGGCCCGACGTACAACAGGAATGTCAGGGTGAAGGATCTGAACAGATCCCATGGTCGAACTGGCCAACAACCCAGCATATGCAAGGCATCGGTTAGAGAGAGCTTCGCCGTTGCGATGAGCAGATATAGAGTGCCAGCGCTACCAATGACGCAGGCCAACGTGACGGTTCGAATGCGTGCACGAATAACGCTCGGAGCATCGCGGTTTAGTGTCGGCGATGGTCGGGTTGACGATGACAGGTAGAAAGGGACGACGTAGATAAGCGTGCAAGCGACCTGGTGGGGGATTGATCAGCCATTCAAGCGTCGCCATTGTACAGACCACCATTTGGCATACCGATAGAATGGCCGCCGTGGTAGATGAGATGACAGGCTTGTCCTTGTCTGTTTCGTCATTGGGATCAGCAACCAGCACCAGCCATCAGGGTCGGTCACGACATTATCGATATGTAACCGCATCAGTCGGGGTCAAGACAAGAGATCCATGAACAACGCGACGATTGGGATCATGGGTTGATCAGTGGTGGATTCGGGAGGAGAATTTTTTTAGATTGACAACCCATTCATTCAGAGACACTGAAGGTCTGTGGGAGAACTAGTTTCAGGGGAGCCGACTCGTCGCCAGCTGCGAACCAATGAAGCGTCCAACGCACCTGCATGGCCAAAATAGGTGTTTCTCAGTTTGAGGAAGAAGTCGGCGGGAGCCATGGCGATGGTGGGCGCGGGCTGCCAGCTGGCAAGTGGTTAAGTTCCAATAATGGGTGGTAAAGGATGTTGGCAGACGGTGCGGTGAGGTTGAAGTGGACTTTGGGATAAAGGGGGGGCTGTTCGACTTCCCCAAAGCAGAAATGGTGGCGTTGTCGAGGGGCGACGATGAGATCAGACGCACAAGAGTCGGTGAGTGCCCTCGCAGTCGATGCCACCAATGCCACTGTTGCTGCCACCGCCAGCAATCTTTTTCCGCTGTTCCAGAAGCCAAAATCCTCCTTGTGGACTGAGCGACAGCACTATTGACTTCAGGTCCCCCAGAATTCCAACCCGAAAATTGGAATTGCGCAGTATGCGTCCTGCAGGCAGCGCCACAACGCTTCTTCCCTCCCCCTGTCGCAGCCAGATTGTCGCGTTAATTTCGCGACACCCTCTGATCCAATCGGGGATTTTCGATAGTGGCAGTCTGCCACGCGACCAAGATGGAGAAAGCGTGAGACGCGACCTTCTCACCATTACCCGAGGCGCTCCTTGACACAGAAGCAATCGATGGGCGAGTCCTGTGAGCGTGGTCCTTGCGCAATATTCCTCCGTCCTGGCATACGCCTAGCAGCCACTCCAATTTTACATGGGCTCAAGCCTCCAAAAGAGAAGGAAACAGGGATCTCAAGGTCGCTTCCTCCCCTGATCCCGAATAATCGCAAGGCGGGTGGCTCGAGTCCCAGCTGCGTTGGGGTGTTGGCCAACAGTCATCCAAAACCACACTGCGACTCTCCAACTGCACCAAGCTGAACCGGAGACAGCACAAACATCCAACATTCTTTTCCTATGTACATACACACACCGCTCTGCACATACCAGACGACCTCTCAGACATCAGACGCTCGATTACACTACGCCACGCCCGCGGCCGATCAGATCTCAATTTAACTCGCCCTGAAGCATGCATATGCAGCTCCGCTTGATCGTCAACCTAACCCGAGCTACCAGTACTTTGAGTGCAGAATATCTCCGACAGTACTGCCATGACGCTGGCATTGAGACTTCAATAATACTCTGCCCTGCACATTGAGCGCCCACTCGACGTTCCTTTCGTCTTCGCACACCTCACCTCTAGTCGTTCGTTACCTTGCCAAATCCTCTGACCAAGCACCCTCGGGAATCTCTATCGAAGTCGAGAGTCACCGAATGCATCACCGGCTGACGGTTGCGACGATGAGATAATTATGTCCTCGTCCCCTTCGTCGGTTAAGCTGAGATCGCCGAAGCGGACTGCTCCCAAACGCACACCGCTACAAGAACGAACATCTTCGGAGACAAATGAGCTTTCACCTCGTCTGGGTCAAGAGCCAAGTTCAGACCAAGGGACTTTGAACATATACAATACCACTCCGTTTCCCACGAAACCCGCCCATGTCCTCCTCCCTAGCACGATCCGCAAGAAGAAGAGCTTCGGTCCAAGCCAACTCGCCGATACTTCTGGGTTGCTCTATGAGAGTGAATCAGGTAGAAGCAGCGATGCTTCCCGGAGCTTGCGAGGCGGAGGGTCGAAGCCTACCGTCAGGCTCAAGCGGTCGGTCAAAGCTTTAAGAGACCTGTATGAATCTCAAGCCGAAGAAGCGTCCCGCCCTTCTACCGCTACTTCACCAGCGCTCCGCCCGAGCACGGCCAGTTCGTCACGATTAAGAAGTATCAGCTCTAGTGAAAGCTTATCGGGCGCATACGCTTGGGAGTCTCTGCAAAAGATCACCGCCGATGATTTGGCACTGCTACCCTCTTTGCCCTCTGGATCTCACACTCTTAAACGGATTTCGTCGCGTTCCTCCTTCACGTCGATCCCAGAGAAGGTTACTGCAGCTGCAACTTCAACCCCAAACTACAAAGTACTCGCGGTAACCTCAAGTCCGAGACTGCCATCGTTCCGAGAATCGAAGAGTCCACTGCTTGAGGCGTTCGAAGAGGCATCAAGCACGGAGTCTGACAAGGATGGTTCATCGAGCCCCAATGTTGTTCGGCTTGCGCCCACATCAAGCCCCAGACAATATCGAAGCACCGACCAGTCGTCCAGCCCCAACGTGGTGCGTCTTGCCCACTCCTCCAGTACGGAGCAGTTTCAAAGCAGCGACCAATCCTCCAGTCCCAATGTTGTCCGCCTTGTGCACACCTCTAGTACCGAACAATTCCAAAGCAGCGACCAGTCGTCAAGTCCAAATGTGGTTAAATTCGGGCTGTCATCGCCGTCCACCGCTCGACCTGATTTTTCCAAGTCTTCTACACTTTCCCGATCGTCGTCAAGCTCTTCGAGGAAAAGGAAAAGGTCTGAGTCTGGGGGAGGGAAGTCATTCGCCGAACGAGCTGGAGCAAGGAACCCCCTGGCCTCTAGCCCTCCCGTTCATCGGTACATCCCATCGTCTGCTGCTGCAAGTGCGAGTTCTCTTGTGGACCCTGGACTACCCTCTTCCGCGCCACAGAGCATCCAACAGACGAACGAATCTATCGACGAGTCTAGCCCAGTGGTTCGCGTTTTGGCGAGAGACGACCCGATGTCCGATAGCGGTTCTGTCTCCGATACCCATGCCAGTCTTCAAGCCGCTCTGAGCTCCAGTCCGCCACGGATTCAATACCCAATTGTTCGAGCTCCTGCTTTAAGCCAACATGTCGGACTCGCAGTGCCCAAACGTAATTCCAGATCCATGTCCACGGAGGGATCCATGGCGAAATTCTCACCACGGTTATCAGCGGTCCCTTCTGAAGGCTCATGGATGCGAACAAGGCCGGCCAGTGAAGCGTCTTCCATACCCGATGATCTTGACCAATATCTCAAATCTGAAGAATTGGCGCCGGCATCCACCTACATCATCAACGAAGGTGCAAATCTGACGCAGATTCGACTCATCCCGGACAGTGAACCACAAACCGAGCCCCAGTGCGACTCTGACTGGCAAACCGAATACAGCCATGAAGAACTGGACCCTCACCACAACGAGGCCACGGACGAGGTCTCGGCACTGCCGTCGACAGAATATGCGTACAGATCACCACCTCTTCGCCCAAGCCGGAGCAGCGGCTTTATTCACTCCTCTTCGAATAACTCGTCCCAACAGTCCATTGCGCGACTTAATTCCATGAATTCTTTTACGAAGTCACGACACAACAAATCCTTTTCCAATTCCTTGCGACCAGGTTCTTCTGGTAGCATTACGAGCGTAATCCCTGTTCCAACGTGGGCCCGGAGGTATTATTCGGGATTTTACAGGGACTCTTTTCAGTATCTTTATTCCAGCGGTTCATATGTCAATTTGAGGGAGAGAGCGGCAGCCCAAGCACCAATTCCGGTACATCTAGAGCCGCCCTCGCGGCCTGCGACGTCCAAGTCAAGTAATACCAGCTTGCGCAATATCCACCAGGGAATGATGGATGGCGTTGGCGGCCCTTTCCGACCTAGGAAACGACCAAAGCTCGAAGCCCGGAAATCCCATCTTCTACCTGGTGTTGGACCGCTGGTCTCAAACCCGGTGCGCGCTCCACCAGCAGCTCGAGCCTCAACTGTCCGACGACAATCTTATCCCCAAACACAGTCCTATCCAAATACTCACTCTCGCTCAGTTTCCTTGCCGTTGCACCCTGCAGACCCTCGGTCTCATTGGGCCGGGGTCGTCGAAATCCATGAACAGCCACTTGGAGATGGGCCAGGATCAAGCTACATGATCCGTCATCACAGCTATACCTATAGTGTCAGCGGCTCCCAATCCGACTCGCAAAATAACCAGTCTGTGATACACCACCCTCGAGCAAGCGGCGGCAGTGGAAACATATTTCGTCGCTCCTGGCATCGTTGGTCGTCATCTCCACACCTTCATCACGACGCCCGCTTGGGTACGGGCTCGTCCGTCTCTCGCGGCTTTGGGTTTCCATTCAACGCGAAGTCCCGCTGGATGACGGGCGTGCCTGACCTCGTCACGGGTGGGCAGACTCAGTCCCCGCTGCACATTGACCTCCGCTCTGTCCAGGTAATTTGCTTCACCGCGGGCTTCCTCATGCCTGCGGCATGGTTCGTGGGTGCCTTTCTGCCCCTTCCCACTAGGCCTGCGAGCTTTGGGGACATTGAGAAGCAAGTCGTCCAAGAGCAGCGTCAAAGACAACGTCAATCACACCCTCAACAGCAGTCGCAGCCCCGAGCGCAATCGTTGCGTTATTCACTATCCCAACGGTTTAGTTCCGAGTGTTCGCAAGCAGAGCAGGAGTGGGAATCCATGGACATCTTGGCCAGACTTCGCTATGAACGGCACGCCGCGGGTGTGGCGGAGCTCAAATTCCAAAACGCACGGTGGTGGAGGAATCTGAATCGATGGATGAGCGCCGTTGGTGTTGTGGTATGCGCACTGGTGGTGCTATTGGCGGTGTTGGGAACCAAACACAACTGGGGAGAGAGTTGATTTGGCTGGAGGCCGACAACGTGCGTAAGGATCAAAATACACCTGCGCATGTATTGGACAGGGAAACGAATCCAAAGAAGGCGAAATCTTTTGATATCGACCAGCATATTTGTTTGCTCCTCTCCACACATCTACATACAGATCTTTTTTTTTTATTTACTCACATCGAGCGAACCACCAGCATTCGGACGCCCTCGACGGGATAGATTTTCTTGCAGTCGATCAATACATCTATTCTATTCCATGTAATCGGTTGGTTATCCCTACCAGTCAGCGCCGAATACCAAGTATATACCTATTGTACATCCGTCCGTCCAGGTTAGATGACATCGCGTAGAGCACGCTTATTCGTCCCGCTCAAGGATTTCTTGGACCAGTCAGCAGTCGGGAGTGTTCTCAACCCAGGCAAGAAACAAGCGGAGCATCAGCCCCTGAGGGATCCGAAGACTTGTACGGAGTAAATAATATCCGTATGAGGTACATACACACTCTACCTAGAGAGTATGCATACGTAACTGTCGCCTGTACGGGACCGGCGAGCCGCGACCACGAGCATTGCTCTACACAGCTGGAGCTACCTATGTAGGTACCTATCATCTCGACGCATCTTCGCCGTCCTGGCACACAGTGCACATTTAACTCCCACTTCCCCAGTGTGCTTTGTGCCTCATGCTTTGATGCGATTCAAGGGCTCCCCCCCCCCCACCAAGCCCTTTGTCCAGCCTGCTTCTCTCTAGAACCCCACGGTCGCGACCCAGTTTCGAATCTCAGTCCCATGGTTTTTTTGCGTTGGCAACCACGTGAAATTCATCGAGGGCTCAGCAAATGGTCGACATTGCGGTTCATGGCTTTTTGGGCCCAGGCACCAGCTTCAAGATGAAAAGGGCCCTCTGGCTGAGGTGATAAAATGTCCTTCCGCAAGGCAGATTCAAAGTATACAAGGTTTTCATTGTCAAAGCTGCCCTTCTTTTTCTATCCCGGGCGCCTCCAAACGCCTGGTCTTGCTCTCGAATGCACGTCCACTCGGTGCGCCAGGGGAAAAGGAGCATGTTTCGTCCCGGGGCGGATCGGGTACGCCCAAATTACTCATACGAGCACGGCCTTTAAACGGGCAACTTGAAGCTCTTCCCTTTGAGAACCCTAGAATCACAAACAAGTCAGCTTCAGCTCTCATAAAATCTTGAGTCGCCTTCCACTTCCAAGGTTGTCAGCGCAAGAAATGTCGAAACTCACTTGGTATAATAAACCCAGAAGAAGTCGGAATACAGGACAGTCTGTATCACACCGGCGACCACGGCAATTGGATCAAAATGTCCCTCTGCAAACCACCGATAGATCCAATTCGGAATGTATAGGGCACGGTATATCCCCAATGCAAACAGATAGTGCGTGGTGATTGTCTCGGCCTCGCCCGTCCTTTGGAGCATGAACAATTGTGGCAGAATCGCGACACTCTCAAGCCAGATGGAGAACGCCCACAACACTTCGGGGAGAGTATAGCGGTAAGGGAAAAGCAAGGCCAGGACCGCAGAGCCTCCGGTCAGATAGGAAACGCGGAATGTGTCGAGATTCGGATCGTGGGTCGGCTTGTAGTCGTTTAACATTACGTAGAGAGTATAGAGGGAGGAGGAGAGGAAGATCAGCTTGAAGATGGTGTTCCAAGCGCTGTCGGTAAAGGTCCAGAAGAGATCTGCGAAACCCAATGGCAGTGTTAGAGCAGAGGGTTTCGCGCCATTGAAGCTCTGGGGTCGGACGAACCAAGGTATCTCGTCACGTAGACGAGAAAATATAAGGCCTGGGTTTTGAAGGAGATGCCTGAACATGACTGTTTCAACCGCGCGGACAGATGGTCAGCAATGTGGTTTCTACCCTCTCGGTGACATTGTGTCGTTGTGTTAAGGAAGTTCTTCGACATACATTCGAGACCTTCATCTTGTGAAGGAGGATGAAGATTGAGACCAGATGCGACAGGTCCGCTGCGCAGGGAAGAGTTCAATTAGCACCATGCCAACTCTCTCTAGACCAGTCAGGGTCCGCATACCGAGTAACCTGAAAAGATTCATGGTGGGCGAGTGTCACTAGGCGATGAGCAGCTGGGCACTGCGCGGATGGGGGACGAATTCCGACGACGAGACCAAAATCAACCAGGCAGATCGAAGGGGGTTGCTGTCCGACAAGGCGCGGGAACGCCGCAGGAAAGTTGACGACAACAATTCGATCTGGAGAATAGAAGCTGTCGAAAGGAACCGGGAGCGAGATCGCGAGACGAGTGGTAAAGGAGGGACAACGGCGAACTCGGGTGTGTAAGATGGTTGAAGATGCGCAATATGATGCCAGGCTGTTCAAGAATCTTTTTTGGGCCAAAGGGACCAGCGACGCGCATGTGCAGGCGCAGGCTGTGATTGGCGGGGGCGGCGGATGAGAAAGCCACCGTGGGCGCCACAGAGTTTCCAGTTAAGCTTCGTTAGGCTCCTTAGCAGCTGTCAGCGCCAGAGACCCTGCAAGTAACTCGCTAACTGGGGCATCAACCACCTAAAGCCGCCAATGAAGCGCCCCTAGCTCCGAGTACCTCGATGCCTAGCTCCCCTACTCGGTGGGTGTCGGGCTAAGGCAGCTCCCCCGGTGGCGCCCCCTGAGATACCTAAGCCCTATACGCAACTGAGAAACTCCGTAGTTCGCAGACAAATGTGAGAGCTAATCTGGTTAGCCATGATGATCAACCAATATATCACCGCGTCCCTCGCGTGTGTATAAAAAGATTCAGCATAAGTAAGCAACTGAAAGTCCCCCTTGATGCCCCTGTCTTATTAATTCCACGTATCGACATACTGGAACTTCTTCAGGACCCTCACCCGCCGAGGACTCTGACTCCCTTGAGCGCGTCGAACAAGCCTTCTCCGCGAAAAGGGATCGTCTTCTCCTCCATCCCTTTCCACGAGCTCGTCGAGATCCGAGTCGAAGCAGATCTCCCCGCTGCGACCAGCCCCAGAGTTGCACACAGGATAAAGCTCTCGCGTGGACATGTCGCAATAAATCCCCTCGGAGAGACTCACAAAATGCGGTCCCTTGGTGGAACTGCCCTGGCACATTTGCACCGCACTAGAGAGGTCCAAGTTGCTTTTGACCAGCGCCGAGTTGAAGTCGAGGTTGGCCGGGGTGCTGCTGTCATTGCGGGAGACGTTGGGCACAACCAGCTGCCTCCTTGATAGACGAGGTTGGTCTTCCTGCAACATTATAAAAGGAGCCCGACACAGGTCCTCGACCGATGTGATGTTGTAGAACTCCAGGTCCTCGTCGTCGTTCTGCAGGTTGAAGCTGAGGCCCGGGAGTCGCAGGCCGTTCGACCCATGCCGGTCGATCCATACGCAGGACGCCGATTTCCCTTCGGCGTTGGGGAGGACCGTCAACGCAGACTCGTAGTGATCTGCACCACAGATGCGCCCCAAGTTGCCCGTCATGGTGATTTCGGATCCATCAGGAGCTGTGAGGCGGACGCCTGCGATGCAAATGGGCGCGCCACCGGCGTTGGTGATGTATATCCAGTCTGGCAAGGTGTTGCCAGGGATGGTGCCGCTGAGTTCCTCCTCGCCAAACAGATCCAACGCTCCCCCTTGGTCGACGTTGTTGCTGTTGTAGATGGTGACTCCCGGGACCTCGTCATGGTCATGGCCCCCTTGGCTCAGCCGACCCCAGCCCTTCATGCCATTTATCACAGTGACCGTGGTACCCAGCGGCGACCCTCCCCCATCCCTCCTCTTCATAGGGATCATGTTGTCTCCACCATGTTCCCAGTAGTTGCACGCCGGTTTATCGAAAATACTTGTCTTTACGGGCGTGCCGCAAGGGTCACTGTCGCATTTGCGAAAGATGCCGCACGCCATCCCGGCGGCGAAGGAGCCTGTGGAACCCATGATACTGGCGGTGACTGCAGCGTGGTACCAGTGCTCCTTCGCCCAAGCAATCGCTCGGATCCAAGAGTAAGCGTTGCCCATGATGGTCTGTAGTCTCAAATAGCAAGTCTCGGAGCGCAGGAAATCTTATGTCGAGATTCTTCTTCGTTTAGCGTAGCAAGACGGCGGATGAAGGAATGCAGAAATGACCCAGGTGTGTCACAGAAGAGGCTTGCTGCAAGATGGAGAGCGAAACCCATATGCCCGCACTCTGTGATATGTATATATAGCATTTCACCGGCACGAGGACCGAGTGGAAAATATTAAACTTTGGACGGCGAGGCTGCGCACACATGGTACGCTATCAACCAACTGGTTCGCCCAGATGATGACCCCATCACTGTCGCAGCAAGGTTCAGGTAGTTCTTGGTGCACCTCCTATAATCTGGAAGATGAGGACCAACTGAGACAGGATAATCACGCAGCATGGTGAGATACTGGACGATCCAGACGAGGATGTTTCGAACTGCACTGCAACGATGCTTTGAACTCGTTACCTCAAGGCAATATCAGACAGCTACCTCAACCCTACTTGGGGCCTATGGTTAGCAAGCATATTCTCGCCTGTGCGTGTGGGTTTGGCCGAGGCAGATAAGTGGTCAACAGGTTATGCTCTTCAGACAGAAGATGAATGGTGTGCTTAGTTCATTTCCGACATCTGGAGACAGGTGGTGTATTTCAAAAGTCAAGACGGGGTCAGGAAGATTCGGTTCTGGTAAAAATCATTCGTGGTGCAGAGCACATATTTGCCTATACGCACTGTTGAATGAACTACATTCTATGTAGTCGATGGGTATCTTGGTCAACATGGCTCCGGCCCTGTCGAGCGCACATGGCTGGTCCACTGGCAAGGATCCTAGGTCTTTTCTCCTGCGTACCAGGTCCCCAGCCCCGTTCAGCATCCATCTCTTCCCCGAACGTCTCATCCGTACTTCGTGGACCGGTAACGAAGAAACAGGACGAGGAATAATAGCCCGAAAATCATAAGCATGTGTGGTGCTATTGGACAATAGATGATCCCTGTCGTCCCGCAAGGCTTGAAGTGCTGCTTCGTTTGTCGTTATGTAAATGGCAAGACTTTTTTGTAACCGTCATTCCTGCGCCGGAAGCTCAAAGCGAAGTATTGAAGACGAGAGGGTAACTGAACCAGCAATTTTGCGCCAACCATGCCTAAGAAAATGGGTGTCTTCAACCCTGCGGCAGCTAAAGATGGTCTTCAGTCCCAGGCAATGCCTGCCACAAGTAAATCCGTGAGAGGGGTCATCATGTCGTATCTTTATGCGAAACCAAACGCCTTGTGCTCAGCCTCGATCTTTTCGTATTGTGAACAACAAAGCCATGCCAGCTTCTGAGTCAGAATATTAGGCGCCCCACAGTCGTGTGGTCAAGCAAAACGTTCAATCTTGATTCCATATGCTTGTTCTGTTGGTACATTTCCATGCACAGATTGAGACAGTGAAGATGAATTATATGCAGGTGAATTTGCTGTGACAGTTCCGAAGTTATTAACAGACGGAAAGTTCAGACCAGGTGGCGTAGCATGGGTACCATTCAATGACAAGGGCGGACCGGTATTGTACGAGTCTCCATGATCGAGAGGGCCATGCTTCAGCGCAGGAGAGACGTGGTTGGTCTCTGAGTGAGGCTGCAACGGCGTCATCCAGCGGTTCTGATGTTGAAAAGCTGAGCTCGTTTTGAAACCCGCTGTCTGCAAGGGCAAGCATGGATTTACATTCCCCTGCCTAGTTGCTGTAGAGCCCTTTCTTGATCCGGCTATTGTTAATGCGTCGGGTGAGTGTGCTTCCGCATTCGTCTCGGGGCTTTTCACTGAATCAGGAGGCGAGTTACGACTCGCCCCCCGTCTGACTTGACACGTGGGACACAACTTGACGAATCTCGAGATGAGCTCTTTGGGTACCCTGTTATATATGATTAGTCCCCTTCGAACCATGGACAAGGCTTGCGAGTCGAACCATGAGTACACTTTCCTGACCTGGGCGGAGGTTTTGTCCCTGCCACCGTGCTGGCATTGTTTGTGTGCTTTGGTCAAGATCTTGAACAACTTTTCTCGCACCGCCACTGGTTTTCCTTCATGGCAAATCTTTCTTAGATGCTGGACCGTGTTAGTCGTGATCGGTGGAATACGCGCCCTGTCTCACCTCGGGAATCTTGCTGTCGTTAGGTTGCAATGTAAACATCTTCTTCACCCAAAACCTGACGGACTGTCAGCGTGCCACAGCACTTGCCAACACAATTAGCCTATCTGGGTAGGGCCGCGACTGACCTGAACTGCGCGGACTCTATGGCAGTCGTTTTCTTGTCGATGAGTACATGTTTGATATTGGCAGCTCGACGCGCATGAATAAGAGCTTTGTCCTGCTTCTTAGGTGAGAGGTCCTGGACGTAACTGCGGATAGTACATCAGCAATGCCCGAGAACGTGGGAGACTTTCCGTACCGTTTCATCAGCTCATCAAAGTCGTGTACATCCGGATACCCCTCTAGTGGGGGCAGCACGGGTTCTGAGAGCATCGTGTCCTCGTTCGGGGAGTCCTGACACTCTGTGCCATCCATTGAGGGGTAGTCTCGCGGAGGAGCCAGCCGTTGATGATGTGAAGTCGTGCGATTCGCGGAGGACGGGGCGTAATAGGAGCTCGGTGGGAAAGCACGAGATTGAGAAGGAAGTGTAGGGACCCGTGGGCCTACAAATGAATAATGGAGCTGTGGTCCAGAGGTGGGAGGCAAATAGAGGGGAGCTGCCGATGTTCCTGGACTCGGGGCGTAAGTTGGTGAGTATGCTGAACATGGCGTGTGGACGGTCTGATACGGAACTTGACCATTGCTGTATAGGTAGCTGAGACCGGTTCCATTGGGATAATGCGACATGGCGAGGTGCGGACTTTGAAAGAAGGTATTGTAATCCTGACTGCTTCGTGGCGCATAGTCGGTCATTCTTGGAAGTGCAACAATTGATAGAAGGCCAGTCAAACGAGATCGCAGCGGATGAATACAGGCACAGCGTTCAGACCACAGAATCTGTCACGGCTGTCAAAAAAGAAGCAATATGACAAGTTCGATGCTCTTGGACGCTGCCGTTGGCGTCTTCCTTGTGGTTGAGTACTTTGGGATACCCTGAGCGACTCCGGGGGGAGGGGGGGGTGGAAAGAGAGAGGAACAATGATGGTGAGACGAGCACGAGGGTAGTCAGCCTGCTATGGACAGAAAAGGAGAGGGAGACGACAGAAGGTGATTAAGGCCTCAAGAGTTTTAAGACAAGATGGTTGTAGGGTCTCTCATATGGATTCAGGAATAAAACAAAAAGGTGAGGTAAGGTGTCGGAGGGTTGATCACGGCAAGATGCGTAGTTGATATTCGAGACGAAGGGCCGACTAGAAGAAGTTAGCGGCAAAATCAATGTGCTGGACACCCACCCGCCCAACTGGGTTAAGAGGCCCATCGTCCTGCTGCTGTGGAGATACGAGGAGAGGCGAGCAGGGGCAGACAAAGGCTCAGGTCTGGCTCGACACGAGAAGGATCCAGGAGCAAGGCGGGGGGGTGGGCAGGGCAACGATGGCAAAAGAGATAGGGCAAGGAAAGGATCTGGAGTAGGACGCATATGAGAGAGAACGAGGCGCTGACAGCAGCAGAAGTGGCAACACTTGGTCACTCGCCTGTGGACGTGATTGGGTTCCGTTGAGTTCCCACTCATCTCGACCTCTTTCCCTTTCTCGATGCATTTCACCTCTCAGTCCCTCTTCGGGTCGTGCCGTGATCGTTTTCTTTGTACCCGTGGCTAGCTGTATGCACATCATAGGTGCGTTTCAGAGCATGATAGAGGCTTAGGATGGTAGCAAGGCTCAGGAGCGCGACCACAACAACAATCTCCGTGCATTCTGGCTGCACTCCAAGGAAGGGCTCTCCCGGTACAGAAACAACGCTGGGCGAGAGTATCTGGACTATGGAGATAGCCGGTGTGCATGTGTTCAACGGTTTGCTCCCCAAGAAAATCAGGCGCATGAGAAGGATCCCCTGTCCAGGTCGAGACTACTAGCCATTTTGGGTACCCTGGTAGATGTACCTGTAGGTCGAAGGGACGCTCGGACCGACAAGTTCGATCCCTGGGTTTCCAGGTTTTCTTTGCGAGACATGTTGATGCCACCGAGCAGGGGGGTCCACGGGTCTGTGAGACGTTGGAAGAGGCGAAGCCCCAGGCGACCTGAGGATGGCAACTCCGGCAATCTGAGGCCACGCCCACGAATTGCGCACCAACGCCACTCACCAGGATCAGCAGAGGCAGCAGGATGCTTGGGCAGATTGCGAGAGGTCGACGGAATGAGCTGGCACGCAGTGTGCAGAGGCTGGCGCAGAATAGTTGTTTGCTACTCTTACAAGGGTGTGAGGATCAGGAGTTGAGGTCGCAGGCTACCAAGGACAGCTCCCGAGAATGACATGTGCACGTGACTCGATATGAATCACGTGCAGCGCCAGGTGGCTTGCTTGCCCAGCCTGCGGCCTCGCCTCCCTCCCTCCCTCTCCCTCCCTCTCCCTCCCAATTTCTCCCAATTTCTCCTGAACACAACGCGCCCTCTGTCAACATCTCATGTCGTGCTGCATTGAGCCGAAGTACATTATCTGCTCAGTTCCGTATCAGGGCCGCAGCCGTGCTGAGATATGCTCTGGTCATGGCTCCCACACCAACCCCATCTTTAACCGCGCAAGTCGCTGTGGCTGCCCCCGAATTCGTGTCTAGACCAGACAAGGCGGACCGCCGCAACCGCATTTCATTCCTGGTCACCTCCGACGATTGACACATACGTTTTCTACCTGCGCTTGCATGCATGCCGGCTTTGAGCCCGACTTCTCTCCACGCTGGTCCCCTGTCGTTGCCCCTGTCGTTGGGGCTTGGTCTGGGTCTCCGTCCGTCCAATGGCCTGGCCAGTTTTGTTTGCTGCTTGAGTCAACTACTGGCCGGATCAGAGACAACCAACCTCCCCTTCTGGATTTTCAGCACACATGATGCTGTCTTCGGATCTTGGGTCCAAGTTTCCAACCGAGATCCATACCAGCCTAACCGACAACGGGAATGCACTAACGGGCTCCTTTTCTACACAGATGAACAGACAAGCCTGGTGTTCGACCCGCCAAAAGACTGATAGCAAACAAGGCATTTCCTGGGTTGCCAATCAAAATGCGTGGTCTTTAGCTGAATTGCCCAATCGACAGACTGACCCAGCATCGCCACTGATGCCTGCCACGTGGACAGACACCATCTGTGTCGAGCGCATTGCCAGCAATGAACCGATTCTGGTTACACAGATGGCCCGCTGTCCATCTCCTCGTGGAAATGATCGCCAGGATTGGTCGTATCTGCGCCAATCAGGCCATTAGCATCCGCAAATGCTGTCACTTGGATTGGTACTAGGTACGGACGATTCGGTGCACTCCCACGATTTCGAGGATCCCTCCTCCCGGATCGCCATATTTTAGCCCTTTCGGCAAGCCACCGTCTCAGCCTGATACTATATTGCTTCCCCTTTCTTTTTCACTCCTGCGAAAACAGCCTGGCGCCTGTTTCTTTCTCGTAGCCTGAAACTAACCACGATTCGTCAACGCAATGCAGATTTAGTCAATTCATTGCTCTCGCTAATCGGAAGCAGAACCGTGCTTGCGGACATGAGGGCATCCAGAGACATGCTTCCAACAGACATGATTGTTCCACAAATCCATACAAGGACTTGATCAGTGGCCCGGCAACCTTTGCCCTGTGTTGCCCGCGGACGGCTGCGACGATCAGCCATCCAGGCCATCCCTCCCTCTTCTCTTACTGGCTCTTGGCACCTCCATGTTGGCCATCCTCCTTTCCCGGAAAAGGCGTTGAAAAGTTGTATCCACATGACCGCCGGAGGTTCACATCCTGAGCGACCACCGAAAAAATATACTAGACAACCGACCATATTGATTGGTCTATTGGCGCAAGTTTTCAGCAGATGATCCTGGCCTGTTTTCCTCGTACCTGCCTTGGTGTGTCTGCGATTTTTCCTTGAAGACCCGGAACTAGGCTCGCAATGATTGAAAGGTACATCAGCCGGACTTTGGCGACGTCATTAAGGGAAGAAAGTCGTGGAGGACCGAGGAGGCGAGTCCTGCACATTCAATCGTCCTGCCGTGTCATTTCTCCCCGGAGGCGGTGTGCAAAGCACCTCGCCCCAAATGGAAGCGTGCACGCAATCCCCATCTCCTGCTTCATTTGTCCTAACCTTGCTGCATCACAACCAGTGTGGCTCCACGCACCGCGTTTCTGCCTGGGAAAATCCATTTTGGAGCAGGGCTTTTGGTCGGTGGTGCCCTGATGCTGCGGAACTGGTTGCTAATTCTGCTCTAGACGAGTCCCGACAATTGTTGAGATTTCCCCTCTCTGAATGAGCGGTCCACGGCCTTCTGCCACGTTGATTTTGGAACGCTCTGCCGAGATTTGGTGCCAATCGAGTCTCGTGGATCAGGCTACTCCGGGCTGGATGCGGGTGCCCTTTCTTTGTGGGCGTGTAATCCACCCCGGGGAGGAGTGAGTTGTACACTGGGTAGCGAAGCAAAGATTGACACAAACACAAACGTCTTTCACAGCATTGCCGGCCTTGAACGTGTGCCACTCCGTTTGTGGGAGATGCTCCGCCAGTTCAGCGCCAAGGCAGCAACCAATGCAAGCAACTGCATCGCAAAGGACAACGGAGCGAGCCAGAAGCCATCAGCAGCAGTGAGACATATGCAAGGCCGGACTCTGGAAGAAGCAGAGATTTGAGGCATGTGGAATATTCATATGTCAACATCGATATGACAGCCATCAAAATGCATGCCGTGCTGGTGACAATGCAATACTGTGTTTCTGGTGTCCGGTGATTTCGCTCATCAATCCAAGTACCGTACTGCGGACCTCGTATATGAAGAGGTTTCAGCCAGGCCATACCAAATATCATATAGGAGAAGCACTTTTGCCACCGAGATGTTCTGTGGAGGCGCGGGAAATTGCTGTTGGGAGCCATTACCATGTCAGAGTTCGAAAATTTGCGCCGACCTGTTGACAGTTGCGTTGTCTCGATATCGGAGCCAGCAGCGTTATGCGACAAGCCATTATTGCTTCGGGAGTATCAGCATTTCTCTCCTCAACAGCTTGATGTTGCCAGACTGCCACCTCATGCGCCGGCGACCCCCAGAGAGCCTCCATGAAGGGACCGCCTCATCGATGTTCAGACGCGACTGCCATGTCCACGAATCTTTCTCTGTATATCAAACTTGACTGGGGACGATCACCAAATTGTGCAAACGACGGCCTTCTGAAGTCCCGTTCTCTGCCTCTATTAGTGTAGCGACTCGCTTATTGCGCTGCCTCACTCACTGGAATGGCAGCCATTGTGGTGATTGGGACATGTGCTGTAGAGCTCCAGTCTTGAGGCTGTACAGACAGGCGCAGATGGAAAAAGGGGATGATGGCCTTGTCTTGTCGCGCAGACTCGCAGCGTCTCTTCCCCGCTCTCGAATGCGGGGTCCCTGAGACACGTTGTAACTCATACCATTGTCTCTTTTTGTTTTTTTATGTACAACATCAACGTCAGTGTATGCCCCTTCTTGAGCTCTCCTAAAGCTAGATATCTAGTCTCACCATCCTTCCAAAGCCTTTCACTTCCACTCTGAGACCTGTATTGTCTCGCATAACCAGCACGCCACCACCATGTCTACGTCCTCCTCCCACACATCCCCCCACGGCGCCCTCGCCGACCTCCTCCCCTCTCACTTCACCACCCAAATAACCACCTGGCTGGCCGAAGACACGCCGTCGTTTGACTACGGCGGCTTCGTCGTGGGGTCCGACCCGCGCAGTGCACAGCTCCTCTGCAAGTCCGCCGGGGTGCTGGCCGGGGTGCCGTTTTTCGACGAGGTGTTCCGCCAGCTCGACTGCACCGTGGAATGGCACTATGGCGAAGGCACACACCTCGACCCGACGCCGGCCGGCGGGAAGATCAAAGTCGCCACGGTCCGGGGCCCGACGCGGAAACTGCTGCTGGGCGAAAGAGTTGCGCTGAACACGCTGGCCCGGTGCAGCGGGGTGGCGACGCGGTCGCGCCAGATGCTCGAGCTGGTGCGCGGCGCGGGCTACCGGGGCATCCTGGCCGGCACGCGCAAGACGACGCCGGGGTTCCGGCTGGTCGAGAAGTACGGCATGCTGGTGGGCGGGATCGACGGCCACCGCCACGACCTGTCGAGCATGATCATGCTCAAGGACAACCACGTCTGGGCCAAGGGCTCCATCACCAACGCGGTCCAGGCGGCGCGCGCCGTGGGCGGCTTCGCCCTGAAGATCGAGGTCGAGGTGCAGAGCGAGGCCGAGGCGGACGAGGCCATCGAGGCGGGTGCCGACGTGGTCATGCTGGACAACTTTGACGGCCAAGGGCTGATGGTCGCGGCGCGGAGCCTGAAGGAGAGATGGAGGGCCCGAGGCCGGGCACATGTGCTGCTGGAGAGCAGCGGCGGGCTGACCGAGGCCAACGTCAAGGAATACATTAATAACGGTGAGTTCAAGCCCCTGGGGTCCGTACTTGTCTCCCTGCTGCCCGCTGCTATTGGAGAAGAGATTCTCAAATGCCTTTTCCATGGTCCATGTTCCCTTTCCGCAGTTCACTGCTTGACACCCTGGACTGACCTCACTGCTCTCATTCGATGCAGATATCGACATAATATCCACGAGCGCCGTCCACCAGGGGGTGCCGCACATAGATTTCTCCCTGAAAATCGACCATTGAACGATACCTCTCTGTTGCCACGGTCTGGTCTCCTTGATGTCCACAGTCTTTGCCCCTGGCTTTTCACGCTCCCTTGACAACTAACCCAACACTTCTCCCTCTCTCTCTCTCTCTCTCTCTCTCTCTCTCTCTCTCTCTCTCTCTCTCTCTCTCTCTCTCTCTCTGAGGAGCCCCATTCCCATCGTTTTCATACACTCTTGAATCCCCCTCGCCGCCTACGCCAGCTTCTCCGCCTGGGCCAGCCTCCTCATCTCCAACCACCACCCACACCACGCGAGGCCAGTCGCCCCGACGAAGATGGGCACCTGGGGCGCCCCGTCGCCGAACTCGGGATCAACCCATTTCGTGCCGGGGTAGAGGATGCCGCTGATGCCCGTGACGTAGTACAGCGAGCCCAGCACGGCGGCGATGGTGACGCACTCCTTCTCGCCGATCCCACTCCCACTCTCACTCTTCCTTTTCCTTTTCGCCGTAGGACCACCACCACCACCACCACCACCGTTGAGTTTCTCATCCGTAGTGAGCGAAGACGAGGCAGCCAGCACGGGCCTCCAGGTAAAATACGCCGTGAGCACGCCCAGGCACAGGCCCATGGACATGGTCTGGCCGTTGTGGAAGCGCGCGTGCGGCGGCCAGCGCGGGTTCTTGACGTGCGTCTCGTTCCAGTCGGCGAGGTAGCAGCCGATGCTGGTGATGGCGGCGACGAGGCTGAGGCAGACGCGCCCGGCGGTGATGGTCGAGGTAGAAGGAGACATTGATTTACTCTGTTTTGTTCGTCTCTTTCCCCTTTTCTGTGCGCAGGTGGGTTTTTTGGGGGGGGGGGGGGGGTTAGTCACTGTGTGTGTCTGTCGCTGGTAGAATGTAGGGGTTCTTACGGTCTCGTTTCTCGTCTTGGAGGCTGAGTGGGATATGTTGGGTGAAGGTGAGAACTGTTGTGTGATTATGGCCTCGATTCCCACCTTCAGTCAGTGGTCACCTACTTAATACTGGGGGAGATCAGGTAAGTGCTGGACCGATTGGCATATAACAATAATATCTCGGCACAGAATCCCATGCAATACACCACAACATAAATACCAACGCCAGAACGTGTTCCCCGCCCGCCTCTCTGCCTGCCTTTCTCCTCTCGCCCTTCTCGTTCCAACCTTTCCTCCGCCTAGATCAGGCGCAAGGCATCCGGAACCAGAACATACCGGTCCCGGGGTCGATCCCCAAAACCTGCCGAATTGCAGCGGCCATATGACATATCGTTGGTTCGGCTTTCAACCAGGCGTCCCATCGTAGGCACAGATACTGTCATCCTACGAGCGACCGCGACTCGTCCACGCTGTCGTCAGGCCTTGTCAGGCCTCGGGCCTCAGTTGGCTCCCGGCTCTTCCTAGATCATCCTCTCTGTTCATGAGGTGCCATGTTCGTGGCAAGATATGCGTTTCGTCTTATCCCAATTGCTGCGATGTCATGGGACATTAGGGGCAACGTGACGGTCAAGTGCAAATTACAGTCCTCGTTGAAACTATGAAAGAGCCTCAGTCTGGCCAGTCATTCAACAGAAAGGGTGAAGGTCATGGCGGTGCCGGCATCGCCATTCCTTGTCTGATCGACGTGCTGCTCTCCTCGAACCATGCAAAAAAGAGCCGATTCCGCACAAATATTAAGCTCGGAAAGGGCACCAAATACCTTTATGCCCCCGTGGCAAGTTGAGCGCCAGCAACACATGACATTACCTCCCAGAGAGTGGTCCTGAAGGTTCTGTTCTTGCCCATAAAGATATCTCAATCCTGCCATTCCTGTTCCTGCCACTATTGTCCTACACATTCATCAGTCTTCGTTTCCGACCGGTCTCTTCATTGATCACTTTTCATCCTTCCGTAAGAGTAGTCCCTAGTTGTCATTGTTCCATCCTTCGGCCACGCGGAATTGAAACTGCTCCTCCGGAGATGGACCATTCGACGTGCTGAGTAGATGCAGACGCCCTTCTTCGTCGCCGAGCAGCAAGGATGAATGATCGGGCGAAAGACGTCCACACAGGATTTCACGACCAGTATCCACAAGGTCCTCGAGCAGGACATCAGCCGGCGAGCGGCGTGTGTCCCAATACTTCAGGAAGCCGTCACTAGACCCCGTGTACAATTGTCCAGTATTATGACTCCACTCGATGTATCTGACCCCCACATCTTCAAGCTCACGGTCTGCGCCAGGGAGAAGCTGCATCACGGGTTGACCATGAGCCAGCGTATGTAATGGCTTTTGAGGCTGACGTTGGTCCCAAACGTACGTCGAGCCATCGGTACACGAGGCTGTGACAAGTCCGTAGTCAATGGTCACATCGTTGATATCCTTGGCACGACAGCTATATCTCGCGAGTGAGTCCGGCTGGGTCGGCGAGTACAACTTGACCACCGAATTCTCTGCCGTGTCGGCCCTCGACATCGCGTCACTTGCGCTTCCGATGGCGAAAAGCTCACCTGAAGGAGACCAAGCGCAATCAAACACGAATGTTTCTCCTCGGGGAGAATGCAACTGTTCACAGGAGGCCTCGCGGAATTTCCACATTGCTGTAAGGCCTTCGCCAAACCCACCCTCGGTATCACTGCCGAAGCCTGCCAGTAACCAATCGCGGCTACGAGCGTGTCCGAACTTGAGGCACGTCGGCGAGTATGGGAATGCTTTCCGGACTGTTTCCCGAAGGTAATGGATCTCTTGAGGCTGGGAATCCACGTCAGAGTCGGCAAAGAAGACCCGGATCGGTCGGGGTCCGCCTGCTGTCCCAGTGGCGAATAATGGGCTCTGCTCCCCGGCAACGTCCACGACTTCTAGCCGCTGCGGATATTGGATTTCTGCCTTGCAGTGGATGAAAGCCTCATCCTCCACGTCCCAGACTCGCACCTTGTTGTCAAATCCAGCACTGTAGATCCTGTGGCCGGTCGGAGCAAATCGGACTGCGCTGACAGTCTGATATACGTGTTTTGGCTGACCGGCGTCGACGTTACCAGCGACTCGATGTTCAGGAAGCTCTCGAAGCGTCTTGGAAGGCAGTGAACCATGAATCAAATTGACCGGACGATTGTCCTTAAAGTTTGTCGAGGGATCGAATATCGAGTTGCTGGCAGCCGCAAAGTACTTCGCATCTGGAGACCAATCCACTTGCACGATGTCACTCGAGGCGTGACTCCATATGAAACGCAGACGCATATGGTTTCCCGATGTTGTAGGCAATGAGTCGAATTTCGTGGTAAAGCCTTGTCGAGGACTAAGTGCTGGGTGAACGTCAATGTTCTTTCGAGATCTTCTCTTTGGCTTCATTGGCCTGACTTGTCCATTCAGGCTTGATTGAGGATCCTGAACATGACTAGGAGCTGAAGACGATAGTTGATCAGGCGCTTGAGCTTGAGTGTCGAGAACCTTCTGAGACTTGATCTTGACTCGTTTGACCTTTGGCTGTCCATCTCTTGCCGAGGCCCGCTCTCCTTCGGCATCGCCTAGTGATGACTTTCGCTTCCGCACCATGTGTGGGAGTTTAGCCATGACGGTAGCAGCCCAAGCCAAGCCACGAGCTTCGCACTTGTGGCGAGTATCGCAAGACCATTTCGCCATCATCTGTTGGAAGGTGCGATCGTAGCCACGCGTGCTGAGAATGGCGGACGCACGTTGCCACATGTACGTCTTTGTCGGTCCAAGGTCTTGTTCTTGCATCAAATCATGGATGGTGTCGATCATAAAGTTTTCCTCAGCGTCCGTCCAACGCCGAGATCCATCGCGAGTCGCCTGAGAGCTTTTGCTAGGTTGAGATGCTGGTGCTTGTCGAATTTGAGCGGCAACTCTTCGTGGTGGAGTAGTAGTAGTAGTAGGCTGCGTTTCCGCAGGGGCAATCCGCGTGGTCTCGTCCGCGGTGGGAGACTCTTCATGGATGATATCCTTATCATGATCATCGTCGTCAGTGGAATAAGATGAACCACGGTCATCGTCTGTATCGTCAAGACTTGAATTCTCATGTTCCTCTCCGGAAGGCTCCTCCAAGCGAGAAGGCTGATACAACTCGTGGTTATCACCATTAGGTAGAGGGTCGCCGGCGGCAGGCGGTAACACTGTCTGAGGAGGGGATCCAATTGCGGCGTTTGCCACGTCCTGGGGGATCAAAGTGGAGGTCAGTTGCTTGGATGTTGAATTCTCGACGAAATGTTCTTCCGTTGCTTCCTCCGCTTGCCGTGGAGCAGCCCAGATGGATTCTTCGACGGTCGGTTCAGGAGCTGTTGGGGCGGGTCGTGTTTGATGGTTGCTTCGATTTCCGGGAGCGTATCCCATGCAAGCCTTCTTCAAGTGGCGGATGGACTTGGCGTGGTCGCGGGCGACCATCTTCGTTAGTCTGGTCAAGACGTCGAGCTTTTCTCTGAAATCCTTATCGTGCCGCTCAATGCAGCGCAGCATACGTATCTCCGGAGGGCTATCGCTGAGATCCGGTCCACTATCGTCTGCCGTGTCGGAAGTGCCGCTAGACAACAAGCCAGGGCCAGGATAGCGCCCGGTGCCAGGAGATGCCGGTGTGGGCATGTTCTCCGCCATGGTTAAGGGTGGTCTAGTGACACGTTGGCAAAGATGAGGGCTTAAGGTGGTGTATTATGGGAAGGCAGAGCATGAGGTTGGACAGCGTGGGCAGTAGGCAGTGGGCGGTGGCCACTGGGCTAGTTCGGTGTGAATTTAAAACGAGGCGCGAGCAAGTGCGAGGCGAGCGCTAATCAAGCGCAGCCTTGCGGTCGGCAAGCGATTCCGATTGGCTGCTTAATACGCGGGATCAGCCTCGTCTGAAGTTCTTTGTGGTAGCAACAAGTCTCGGCCACAGAGTCGTTGTAACTGAAACTCCCAACACTGCGCGCTCTTGTACCTGATGGCCTGATATTGGTTCACGACGGTTGAAGAGCGACAAGCTCCGGGCACATCGCACTCCCTCCTAGTCGCCCGCCAGATTCCCTGGAGACTGCGGAATCAATGCCGAGGTTCTACCGCTTCATCCTTCAACGACAACAACGTCTCTCCCCCGCGCCGCGCTGCTTCTGCTCAGATATCGTCAGCATCCAGCTAAGCACTTCCTCCGCTCAGAGCCAGGGTAATGGCCACCCAGAATGCCGACGAACAGACGCATCCTCCGCCTCAACCAGACCTAGAGGCTACATATACTCACCTGTCCCGCTACCCGTTCTCCACCGATCCAGAATATCAAGCTGGCCTCGCAACCATCCTAGGTCATCAGGACACACCTGCAACCCCGGAAGAATTACGCGAGAAATCAGACCTGGTGCTTCAGGCACAATGCTTCTATTTCTCAAGGAAGTTTCACATCACGCCGCCGGTGACTCCCCAAGCGTATTCAGCCTGGCTACAATCCCAACCACATCCGCATCCACACCTGCAACTATTCCAACCTCAGACCCAGTCTGAGACTTCCACTTCAGCACCTCAACCGACATCACCGTCATCAGCGCCGTCTTCGCCGCCTCGAGAATCCTCTCAAACAGTCGCTTCAGCCTCTGCCTCCGCAAACACCACCGCGCCAGCTCCTTCGGAAGCAGCTCAAGACCCACCCTACCCCACCTCCTTCGCGGCAATTGTGGACCTTATAACGCGCAACCTCCCTGTCCCAGGGATAGAAGAGATCCCGCCCACTGTCCTGGAACCAGGGTCGAGCAAGATCGACAAGACACCGAGGAGAAAGAAACCGTGGGAGAAAGATGTGGACGTCGTGACAGAGTCGGAAGAACAACAGTCGCAGGCTGAAATAACATCATTGGAGGCTGCTGACATACAAGTCACCGTTGCGAATGAGCAGGGCGGTGAAGCTGGATCTGAGCCCGAAGGGACCGACATCAACGGACACAAAATCGCCGACGAAGGGTTGGTAAAGATTCTTCAACCCAATGCCATCCCGGACAGCGGACTGCTCAGCAGAGACTGAATGGACACTCTTGAAGAAACATGCAATCTATGCCCGGCCGGGATGTAGACAGATACCATGCGATCGACGACTCCTCACAGTTCTGTCACGCCCTGTGGCCTTTTCCCCTGCGTGACGAGGTTGTTTGGCGCGCAAGAGCATTCCGCCCATCGCCCACTCCAAAGAGAGGAGGGGGAGTTATAGCCTGTGCTTTTGATTGACAGGTATCGGACACGCTAGGTAGTATGTGGAACCTCACCACGCCTCCCACAACATCCACGGGCAAGGCAGACTTCAAATGCTGAACGAGACACATGTCACACTCTGCCACATGGTCAGGCTCAGCCAGGCGGAACGTACAGCCGCGTGAAGCGATCCATATGAACTGTAGGAAAGGGGGTTAACCGTGATGGAAACCTTTGTCTCGTGGCCTACGGCACATTGGTGACGCCTCGTATGCATTATATTGTACCAGTGCAGTGAGGCGCTCATGGATGGATTCCGATCTTCAGAACCGCTACTGAAGCTGGAGGGCAGACCCTATTGCAAAGGAAGAACACGAACTCTTTGGTACGCTTGTTCAGCTATGATGTTCACTATCTGCTACATTGTCCTCTTCATTCTGGATGTTTCATCATGCCACTGGTAAATACATGCTTGGTCAATTTTCCCCTTCATTTCTTTCGGCGGGCATGGACAACTGTCAAAGACACGATATGATACACAGTCATCCGCCATGACCGATGGACATTGACGTCGATAATGCTGCTCGCCCGGAACTATTGCCGCCAACAAGTTGTGACCCCGAAAGCAAACACCCACGCGCGGCAGATGTTTGGTGGGTTGTTCGTATCGTCGGCACGTATGAAACATTCCTTGTCGATATGGAGAAACACATACAGTCGAATATCCTTGTCCGATAAGAGTTGGATGGAAATGAACAACCAAGAGGTCCGAGCCAAGATAAGAGACTGGCTTCAAAGGCCCGATTAGGATTCTCCTTCCCATCGGTCATGGCAGTGGTGGTCGGTATTCCAAGTTTCACGGTAGTCGCCCCATGCTGTATTGACAAACTTGTAGAATACCCTCATCTTCAAGAAGATGACACGTAAGTAGATGAGATGACGAAGCGCGAGACCAGACCCCTGTCCATAAAGACGTGTCGAGATCTTGACTTAGCGAAAGCGAGGCCATTGGCTACGTGGTTGACCGGGAGCACCGAAAGGGTTGACAACTGCTCCAGGACCAGGACGAGTGACCGAATTGGGGTTGCAGCAGAGCATGGCAACTCGAGATCCAAATTTGGAACCACGCAAGGAGACCATGTGCTTTCGAATATGGATGGCCACCTGCTCTCGTTGATGGTGGTGAGTGTTCATCAAGATCCATTGAATCAGATAGTTGCCATATTGGTCGCCAGCAATGTCGATAAGCGGGATGCGCGGGCGATCTGGGTGAGCAGTGGTGATGACTCCGAGGTAGCGGTCCAAGAACTCGGGCCCTCCGATCTTGAGACATTTCTCAACAACCTTGGAAGCGAACTGATCGATGCTGTAGCTGTACGAGTTGGCAAGGATGTGGTCAATAACGCGGCGTTTGTCGGGTGGAGAGCCATGCTCGCATAGGTGCTGAATACACCAATTGCCGAACTGACCGTGGGCGATGAGGTCGATATTGGCAATCACTTCTTCGATGGCGGGTCTCTTCTCCTCCTCAATGCAGTTTTCAAAAATATTCTGGACCACCAAGCTCCCAGTCTCGCCCAATGCAACTTCATGCCACATGCCGCGAAGAGCCTTGTTGACCTCCAGCATGATCTGTGGTGGCTCCCCACTCCATCTGAGTTCGAACAGCTTCTGCCAGACATGACAAGCATAGCGGTGAATAACCGTATCTGGGATGCGGCGAAGCAATTCTCGTACCATGTCAGCCTTGTGGTCTTCCGGAACCGAATCAAAGGCCTTCTGAATGACGTGACAGCCGAATGGATCCATACTCAAGGAAAGGACATTGCCGTGGATGGCATTGGCAATGGCGACAACTTGGTCCGGAGTTCCGTGCTCAAAGCATCGCTGCACAAGAAAGTTGCCAAATCGATTGATCATGAGTGGATAAGCTTGATTGACAATAGCTTCAACAATCTCGAACTTCTGTTCAGCTGTACCGACCTTGAGCTTCTGCTGGAGGAAGATGCTAGCCTGTTGGTCATTGTTGCAGACGATCTTGTCAACAATGTACTTCCAATCACAGGACACGGACTTGTCGAGCAGACGGCGGTAGTTCATCGGCTCAAGGGGCGTGACATAGGTTTGTCCATTCACACCACCTGCCGAGAGAGGCCACGGGGTCCCAGTACTCTGCACACCAGCGGTGTTGAAGTCTGTGGCCGGAGTGATCGGGGTCGTGATTCCTCGCTGATAATTGTATTGGCCTGGAAACCCAACGGGACTGATTGGCGGTGGTGTCAATGTGGTAGCAGCAGGAGGGAAGCTGCTAAGTTGTGACATCGGATCAGTAAGACCTGGGTTGATTCTCAATTGTCCACCATTGCGTCTCATGCCGAGGGTAGGGTTGATTGGCATAATGTCATTATTCGACCTCATGTCATATCCAAGCGGAGCTCCAGTACCTGAGAAGTTGCGAGGTTGGAAATTGGCTTCAGCCGGAGAAAAGGGTGCTCCGTAGACCCCATTGTAGGCTTGGCCTGAGAGACGTGCATCACGAGGGTGGTTATATGCTGGAGCAGCAGAATTGGTAGCCAAAAGATTCGTCATCGATGTTGCCGGGTTGTTCCAGATGCCCCTGCCACGGACGAAATCATTGCGGTGTTCGTCTTGGGTAGCCCAAGCGTCGGTCTGCGAAGTAAATGGACGGGCAGAAGCATTGAAAGCACTTTGCAGATGACCTATGGTTTGCTCGGAGATATCGTTGGAGGCACCAAAGTCGATTTCGGACGGGGGACCCATGGCTTGGTCGATGGTTTGTTTGAGCGTACGGGTCTCAGCAAGCTCCTGTTCCTGGCGTGAAATGACGGACCTGGCGGCCTCGAGCTCCTGTTTGACACGCATCATTTCAGCCACATCGACTTTGTTCATAGTTGCTGCATGGTGGATGGGCTTTGCAGCATCAAGGCTGTCATCGCTCGAGGTGTGGCCTTTGTGATTCTCGGATTGCATGTCGCTCCTGAGTTCCTGCTCTTGCTTCTTCAGGGCTTTGCTTGAATCTTGAAGATTGTTAAGAAGCTTGTCAAGGTTCCCAAAGTCATCAGGCTTGCGTGACTTGACTTCGCCAGTCGGGGCGGGAGCAGGTTTACGAGAGTCATTGAGCTTGAGGCGTGAAAGAATGTCCTCCATGCCCCCACCCATCACGCTGTGGTCAGAAGGTTTGGCAGCAGCCTGTGTAATATGGAGTTAGCCAGCCGCAAAGGACAAGCACAAAAGAGGCAATGAATCAGCATACCTTGTCCTTCGGTTTTGGAGGCTGGACGTTGCTGAGCTTGTCACTGTGCAAGATAGTGTAGGAAGGACGGTTAGAGGTTGTGGAATGAGAATTGGTCGCAGTCTGTGATTGCGTGTCAGTGACAAAGTGAAGCAAGAATCAAACAAACACACCGTGAGCGTGTTTGCCACCACAACAGGGCCATCATCACTTTCCTCTCTGACCTTGATGGTTGGGGTTGATTTGCGACTCATCTTGCCGGTCGGAGATCCTGTGGAGACAAGCGTGGCCATGAGGTTGTCAAATTCCGGAAACCAAAGGGCCTTGGTTGACTGAGGTCTTTACAACATGCAGAGATATCCAGGTAATAGATCAGGAGAAGTCAGGGAGAGAAGCACACCGTCAGACCGGCGACAGTGACAAGAGATTGCCTGCAAAATGGGGAAGACTTGGGAAATGCCGAAGAAGGTGAGGGTGTAGAGGGTGGAAACGAAGAGGAGGATGTACAAGGCGGAAAGGGAAGATGTGATCGGAAAGACAAGGAAGGGGTGATGGCAGTTGCAGGCAGAGGAAGAAGTCAAGCATCAGTGAAGTGAGTGAAGTGAGTGCAGTGGTCGCAGGGAGCGCGCTTTCCTCATCCCAACTCTGCCTCTTCTTGTCCGTGTCATTCCCAGTGACCTACCAGGGAATATAAATGCCTCCCAGAGTCTCTCAGCAGTTATTCCTGCTGCTCCAACTAGCTCTTTGGCCAACAGTACTCACGTCCACCCACCCTCTCGTTCACGAAACCCTACAACTCCCCGTCACTAGGGCAGGTACGAAGCGGAGGATATCCTCCAACTGCGATCAAAGAAGCCCATTGCAATGGCACCTCCATGACCCTTCCATCTTGCCTCACTACCCAATATCACGAAATCCGGCTGACCAGCTCCAGTGACTGTGGGTATCAGCCTCGCAGCTTGTCGCAGTCCAGTCTCGTCAGCTCCCCATACAACAAGCTCCAACCGCTCCCCCGAGAGAGGCCGAAGCCAGACTCCGCCCATGCCTTTTCTCAAATGCAACGACTTCGATCTGGAATCTGGTGCGGTAAAGAAGACCTTCTTATTGGCAAGTCGAATTGGGAATCTCGGGAGGCGAGCTTCTGGGACAAAGCTTCCAAGACAGATTATGATGATATTTGAGCCCCTTTCCAGTGCTTGCTGATATGCGGGGGAAGGCAAAATGTTTGTGTCAGCTCCAAAGTACTGCAGAAAGTTTCGGCTCGTCTGTATTGCGATGGGCAGTGTCTTGTCGGAGTCGTAAATGACTTCGAATGGTCCCGCGCTTCGGAGGATTGCCTCGAGGGCCCCTCTTTGACGACCGAATCTTTGATCCAGAGTCCTCCAATTCAAGGCGACGTCTCTACCCCACACATTGGAAGTGGACTTCACAAAAGAAGCCGCTCCTTTTCCAAGGTCGAACATATGCGGCACATCGTCAATGAGGACTTGGTCAGGAGGGTTGGTGAGTCGTGCGTTGGGATCCAGATGGAATCGATGGATGTTCTCTGTCCGTATATGCCATTGGACGAGAGATCCACGCAAGTTTGTTGTTACCTTCAGTCTTCCCAATCTGTCTGGGGATGACAGTTGGTCGACAACGACGCCATACCTAGATCCCATGTCATGGGAATTCGGAACGACAAGATTAAAAGCGGTGGGTACAGTTAGGGCAGGCGGGTGTATACTCAGATGGCGCGAATAAAAGTCCATCATTGATTTGGTGGTCATTACACCGTCAAACCAATGTCCCTTGTCCAGTATCTCCGAATATTGCGCTATTGTGCCCGCTTGGTTCAGTAGGGTGTTCATCAATCGAGAATGGTAAGTTGGAACATTGTCATCTGCTGATCCATGCTGTTGAAATATAGAAAGTCCCACTAGATTCTCAGTCAGGATTTCATGACGAAAGTTGCTCCTCGAGGTCTCGAGGATAGCGTCTTGGAGAGGGTCCGCCTCGTTCCACAGAATATATGGCACGTAGTTTTCAATCGATGAATAGCCCGAAGCGACGGCAGCTCCCAGAAGGCGATCAGGAAGATGAGAAGCAAAGTACCACGTCCCCTGCCCGCCGTTGGAGTGGCCTGCAACGAGAAATTTCTCAGAATACAGCCTTGAGCCATTCCATTCAGTGCTGTTAATCCAATCAGGTACTGCGGCAATTGCGGATTGAGCGTCTGCAAAGCCCCAAGTATGCCAATCGTCGCCACTCCAGGGGCTCATGCCCGTAGGAGTGAGTATCCATGCTGGAAGATGAGGAGCATCATCAAACATATGTCGTGCCAAGGGGCCATCTGCCTCCACGCCAGCGCCATGAAGATTCAGGAGCACAGGTAACCTCTCATCCATTGTCGCGTTGGCCGCAGATGGCGGTTTCAATAGCGCATGAGACACTGTGCCGCTCGGATGAAGGAATGTGATTCTTTGCGAGGATGATATGTCTGCGTGTTCCAGCTCTATGGTGAAGGTGATCTCCTTTGGCGCCGCACCGTTGCCCGAATAACTCAGAACCAACCTCAGTGATTCGTCCAACTTGAGAGGGCCCTCGAATACCATTTTCACCGGACGCGATTGGCCAGGTGCAAGGTGTATCTCTTGACTTGCCACGACATAACTGCTTTCCTCGGAGAGAGCAGCTATCCGGTGCACGCGTACCCATGTTGCACCTTGATTTCGGACAGTTATGCTACCGTATCGCGTGCAGAATCTTCCATTGACAACGTTCGGCATCACCAGGCTATTTGCCACAACAGTGAGCTGTTCAGAAGCAAGGCGAATTCTCAAATCTGCTTGGAGAGTTGGAGGAAATGCACCACCCATGGAGCGAACCTCGCGGACGAGCCGTACGCTGATGTTGTTGGTACCAGGATGGAGCTGAACCAGGACGGGAGCTCGTCCAAACCCAAAGAAATCTCCACCAAAGACGTGCAAATCATTGATCCAAAGCTCAAGAATATTGTCGCTGAAAACACTTACAGCCCTACTCGCGATGTCTTGATTCAAGATCTCCCCTTTAGCCCACGCCTGGTACTGGAACGCCGACCAGCCATAGATGTTTTGGGCGAATTCCCAATCGATCTCACCAAATTCAAGAGAGAAATTGAGTGAGTGTTCACCGTTCGATAGCGAAGTATTGTACTCCTTCCGAGCCCATTGCACTGTCGCATTTCTTGCTAATGGACTCCTGAATCTGCCTGGCTGATTCGGACTGGCGTGTCGAATTCCCCCATAAAACTCAAGAGGGTCAGCACCCCAGACAATTTCTGCCCGGTGTCAACATCTGGAGCGATTGCTTGAGTCTAGGTTTTCCAAATACCTCGAGTCCCTACTCTGAATGGGCCGATCACGTCCCAGGAGGGAAGGATAGTGACGAGACTCTGATTGCCAGTATCTTCGAGCCCCAGAACATCTTGAGACGTGCTGGTCGATCGGCATGTGAGCTGATAAGGAGCGACAAAGGGCCAGAGCCTGCAAAGTTTCTCAAGCTTCATTCTACCACATGGCGAGAAACTGCCTCGAAGGGCATAGGTTACAAGGTGAGTTGAAGTAACCAAGCCACCAAGCCTTGCTAGCCGGAACTCCAGTTAATCCGGCACCGACATTTGGCCAGCAATTTATCCGAAGATAGGCTTGCGTTATCTCGCCGCGCAATGGCGCACGAGTGTCCTAGCCGGTTACCACCCCTGCCCATGCTTTGTCCGAGATTGAAGATTCTATGCATCATGATCACCAAAACCTGCACCAACCACTGAACAATCCCATTATACACAACCAACGACGCTCGCTTCAAGCAAATGGCGAAAACCACAAGCATACCCTGAAGCAGCACACCGGCAAATGCGGCGCAGGGCGGTTGTGTCTGTTCGAATTCAGTCCCTTTCAGTACCACTCCCGCATTGAATATGACCACCACCATGACCCAGACTCCTGAACCCCGTATATTCACACATCGATCCGTGTCCCCTCTGAAGGGCGTAAATGAAACCTCCGGTCATGAAAGGTTCCCTTCCTTTGATCACAGCACCCCTCCAAACCTCCACGTCAATTCTTCCGTCGTCGCGGAAAGCCCTCAAGAACTCACTCCAACACCACACCTCAATGGCGAGTTGAAATGGCCGGTCAGAAAGATGAGCCAGAGGCTGCGCGATGCCCGGCCTGCAGGAGTATACACACATAGGTCCAGGCGAAGCGTCAGCGATGCGATTCACAGGATCCGTACACGACAAGGGAGTGTGAGCGAGAATGCGCAAGAATTGGCTGAGGCGTTGAAAGCTCCAGTCTCCTACAAACTGATTGTGAGTGATCCGCAACGTAGTTTTCAAAACGTCTAACACACAACAGGCACTGTGCATCATCTGGTACATGACCTCTGCCTTGACAAATACATCCTCCAAATCGATATTGAACGCCTTTCCCAAGCCAGCCACCCTCACAATCCTCCAGTTCGCCTCGGTCTCGATTTGGTGCTTGATTCTGACGAGCTTGTCATCTCTTTTCCCATCAATCAAAAAAAGTATACCTGCGCTGAAGAACGGTCTCCGACAACCTTCATGGGACGTCATGTACACGGCATTTCCTCTTTCGATTTTCCAATTGCTCGGCCACCTCCTAAGCTCATATGCGACATCCAAAATCCCAGTCTCTCTGGTTCACACAATCAAGGGTCTTTCACCATTATTTACCGTGTTGGCATACCGAATAGTGTTCCGGATACGTTACAAGCAAGCTACATATTTATCGCTCGTCCCACTTACAGTCGGAGTCATGTTAGCATGCTCCACCGATTTCTCCACGAACTTTTGGGGGATCAGTGCCTCCTTGGTCGCAGCCATTGTCTTTGTGACGCAGAACATATTTTCAAAGAAGCTATTCACTGAATCAGCGCGAGCAGAAGCAGAGGGCCAAACACATCTCCCCCGCAAACTGGACAAGCTCAACCTCCTATGTTATTGCTCAGTTGGAGCATTCATGCTCTCTGCGCCGGTCTGGATTTACACCGAAGGCTTAGAAATCATGCGAGACTTTTGGAAGGACGGGTCAATTGATCTTGACGAAAAGAGAGGGACTTTGGACCACGGGCAGCTAGCTCTGGAATTCATCTTCAACGGAATCTTCCACTTTCTCCAGAACATCATGGCATTTGTCCTGCTCTCCATGTTGTCTCCGGTCTCGTACTCGGTGGCCTCATTGATCAAGAGGGTATGGGTTATCGTTGGTGCGATTATTTGGTTCCGGAGTTCGACCACGTCCATCCAAATGGTCGGTATCGCGCTCACATGTTTTGGCCTTTACCTCTATGACCGGACAAGTATGGAGGATGCCGCGGAACGAAGGACTCGAACCGATCATTTCCGTCACAAACATACGCCACTATTGCCTGTTGCCGAAGTGAAGACCCCAGGTCACCACGATGGGCCCCAAACAAACGACGACTATGTAAACGAGATGTCGGATTTGCATCCAAAGAGAGATGATAGCCGGGGTCGGCAACACGATTCAAACTTCATCTCTGGCTGGCTTCCTCCTGGCACAAAACAAGAAAGTACCTGGGCGGCCGGGGACAAAGATGTAAAGCAATAACAACTAGATGGATGTATCACTACAGGAATGACATAGCGAAGGTGTTTTTGGAGTCGACGGGCGATCTGTTACTGGATTCCCAGGGACCTCTGCGGGCGGGACTTTTTCGGCGACCAATATAGACAAACCGGGCAGGATGGCTGTTCACGACCAATAAAGGCCCGAAAAGGAGAAATGAAAAACGAAAATGGAGGGTAATATGCACTTCAGGTCTGTCATTGTATCTCGATTCTGGGGGAAATGTAGCAGCCGTCGGTAAGGGAACCGAAGCATCATGGAAATTTCTGTATTTTCATAGCACGCTCCAGCTACGGCGCGATGATTCATGATCTTGATCTAGGATCATGTAGCAGAGGAGAAAGAGATTTGTGCATGCAAAAGTGTGTGCAGCCCTGGCTCCTACAATAAATCATGTCCGTGAATGAGTTATGAAGGGAAGAGAAAAGAGAGCGAAAAATGGAAGCCAAGGCAAAGTTGATATACGAATCAAATGACGAGAATCGACGGGGGCTGTGACAGGCCCAAAATGGTTTAGTCGCAAGGATATCCCGGAATGGCGCATGCAGCGCCGAGATGCTGAGTGTGCAGCCACCCAGTCGTCCTCTGCGGTTTCAAAAGTGACCTCGCCGGCGTCCCCTCCTCTCCATCAGTATCGAGGGGAAAGAGCAGAGTCAAGATGACGCGGACAGAACTTCAGCACGCTGATTCCATCCACGAGGAGGATCCTCACAACGAACCTCCGAAGAAACAGAAGAGCAGACGCCCCGCAAGTACGGTGCACTGAGGCCTGTCGTAATGCGCAATTATGCTGACGGGGATCTTTTTACACAGACACCGCGTTTCGGCAGCAGAGGCTGAAGGCATGGCAGTGAGTCCCGCTACACTTTCTGGATGGCACCGCCAAAGATACTGACCTTGCAGGCCTATTCTGACGCCCAAGACTGTCCTTCCCCTCCTCTTCGCCGTCGGCATCATCTTTGCCCCTATCGGCGGTCTCCTTCTATGGGCGAGCGCAAGTGTGAGTGAAAGTGAGTATCGAAGACGGATCTCTGAATACTAAGGCAGTTTTCAGGTGCAAGAACTGAGGATTGATTATACCGACTGTATTTCAACCGCAGGCAGCGACTTCACCCAGATCCCCGAAGCCAAAGTCCACTCGTCCTTCAAGACCTCCGATAACACAGTGAGACCCGAATGGAAGAGAACAACGAGGAGGACAACCCCGCCTTGGAGCGTTGCGATCGATGACACACCTGTTTGTACGCTTCAATTCTCGATTCCCAACGACATTGGTCCTCCAGTTTACCTGTACTATCGCCTGACGAATTTCTATCAAAACCACCGGAGATATGTGAAGTCGCTTGATACCGATCAATTGAAGGGGCAGGCTCTCAGCAATCACACGATCAGCAACAGCGCCTGCAATCCGCTCAAATTGAACCACGAAGGCAAGGCCTATTACCCATGCGGACTGATCGCGAACTCCATCTTCAATGACACCCTAAATTCTCCCAACCTCGTGAATGCGGCGGGGGATAAGCCTGCGCAACCGTACGTTATGACGAACCGGAGCATTGCTTGGGGCTCCGATGCATCACTTTACAAGAAGACGAAGTACACCAACGAGCAAGTGGCTCCGCCTCCCAACTGGATCAAACGTTATCCAAACTATACCGATGAACACCCTATCCCAGATTTGTCGCAATACGAAGAGTTCCAGGTCTGGATGAGAACAGCCGGTCTGCCCACGTTCAGCAAATTGGCCTTGCGCAATGACAATGAAACCATGACCGCCGGCATCTATCAGATGGAGATATTTGACTGTGAGTACGGCCTACAACGGAATGCACACTGGAGATCTAACAACTGTCAAAGTCTTCCCGGTCACCGTGTATGACGGCACCAAAAGCATCTTGATCTCGACAAGATCCGTGGTCGGTGGCAAGAATTCCTTCTTGGGCATTGCTTACGTCGCGATTGGCGGGTTGTGCATCGTTCTCGGTGCACTATTCACCCTCGCACATTTGATCCGACCCAGGTAAGCCTTTCGTCCCGTTCGGAAATCCTAAACTTCGCTAACAAGGGAAACAGAAAACTCGGCGACCATACGTATCTGTCCTGGAACAACGATACTCCGGCGACCGGAATTCTTGCCACTGGTCGCGACATTCGACCTGGAGGGTCTTGAAATGAGACGACAAGAGTGTATGATTCTTCTAACATGGGCGATATAGTGTTGTGTTATATCACAGAGCCGGCGTTTTCAGGGGAATCCGGGAGAGTTTATAGGGGCAGCAGCTACTGGTGCAGCTTTTTCCCCAAAAGATACAGCCATCCTTCATCGCTATCTCAGCATTGCACACGTGCCCTCTGCAGTTGTTGTTTCGAAAGCCTCTTTCGAGTACGAAATGGCGCAGCAATGATGTTTTTTTGGCGGGTGTTCGACCCTTCCCACATTCCAAGCAGCCCGCATGGCGAAGTTGTGATGGTGATCTGTGCTTTTGTTATGTGCATTTTCGACTCTTTATTCTGCTTTCAACTTCTTCAATCGCATCGCTAATTGCGCTTTTGCTTCTTCGGACTATGATTTGTTTCGCTGGGAAATCGTCCACTTGCTTGGTCCTTTTGCCGTTTGTCGTCCTAACGAGCTTCTGCTCATCCAGCTTCGGCGCGGTTCCCAAATACCGACCCATCCATCGTTCGTGCGGCGTGGCTGCGCCCTCGGAAGACCTTGTTTCCACACACCGATATCTGCAAGAACACGAGCCCCTAGAGAACGACCTATGGAACAGTTCTCTCGTCGCTGCCCGTCATTCCTCCAGCCATGAACGCCGCCAAACCTTGTCTCCCTTGTACACGATCGACACGTACCTGCACATCGTCTCGGATACGGCCAGCGCGTCGTCCTCGTCGCCGAACTACGTGACAGACGGCATGATCCAGAACCAGTTCATCTATCTCGCGCGGTCGTACACCAACGCGTCGATCGGGTTCCGCCTGGCGGGCGTGACCCGGACGACGAACGACACGTGGGCGAGCAACGGGGACGACGTCGGCATGAAACAGGCGCTGCGCCAGGGGACCTACTCGAGCCTGAACATCTACTACCAATCGCTCCTGCAGGCCGGCAGCAACACTCCCGGGGTCCCCGCGGGCAGCACGCTGCTGGGTTTCTGCTCCTTGCCCGCCGCCGGGGTGACTGCGACGACACCGCGGAGCGTGTATGTCGTCGATGGGTGTAATGTGCTGAGCGGGACAATGCCAGGAGGGAACATGCAGGGTTACAATCTGGGAGGCACAACGGCACACGAGGTGGGCCATTGGAACGGGCTGCTGCACACGTTCAATGGGAACAGTTGCGATGCCTCTGACTGGGGGGATTATGTGGCGGACACGCCGCAGGAGATGACCAGCACAAGTACGTTCTGTTAGTCTCTTTTCCGTGTTTGGAGTGTGTCTCGTCCTTGTATTGTTTGCTGGGGGGCCGTTATTCCTCCTTGTACTGGGCTCTCCGGCTGCCCGTCCATCTCACCGCAGCCCGATACTACCTAGTATGTGCATATTCCACGTCACTAACCTCACAAAACCCCCTTCTTGCCCAGACGGCTGTCCTGTCTACAAAGACTCGTGTCCCAACTCGGGCATCTCATCCACCGCGTACACCGGGCTGTCCAGCCAGGGATCGAACCCATACGGTCCGCAGGGCTTTTCAGGGCTCGACCCGATCCACAACGTAAGTTTTGCCGCTCTCTTTACGCTGTGACTGGTCATACTGCAGAAGACCAAGGTGCTTCTGTCAAGGGGTTCCGCTGATCAGGCTGCGTTTTTAGTTTATGGACTACTCGAGCGACGCGTGCTATACGGGGTTTACGCCGGGTCAAGGGGCCAGGATGCTGAATGTGTGGAACATCTATCGGGCTGGGCTGTGAGAGCGAGTTGGGACGTAGGTCGAAGGGGAGGAGGAGGAGGTGGTGGTGGTAGTGGTGTACAATGGCAGAGGGACACACACGAGGTTAAAGGAGGAGCCTTTCTTGTGTTCTCGTTTGGATAGTGATGGGATAGAGCACTGCGACACCATTCGATGATCTGGTCCTGGTGATCCTGTTGGCAGTGCATTGGATTCAATCCTACCGTTGTAGGCCCCCCTCCTCCCGAGAAAAACCAAGCCATTTTATTTCCTCGCGCCCATTCATCCACCGCAATCGACCACAGGACTGGGAATGCAGGTCTTCCCGTTCGCTCAGACGTACTTAAGCCCAGTACCGGCCGGTTAGTACTAAGTTGGGGGACCACTTGGGAATCCCGGCTGTCGATTGTTTTTGCTCTTTTTCCCTTTTTTTTTGAGGTCTGAGTATACACCGCAATGTACTCCATATACGTAATTACGTCGACGTGGTATTACTACCTACTGTGGACTAGTCCTACTCGCCTGAACAAGTAGGTCATACCAAGTACACAATAATCAGCGGAGGTGATGGTGGCCTTATGTGCAGCGAATCGGATACTTCTGACATACATACATACATACATACATACATACATCAGGAGATCTTCGTAGGATTTCTTCCACGGTATAGATATATGCTGTGTAAGCCCCCCCAGCACTCCCGATCTTCTCAGGAAGACTGAAGATAGAGGAAGCAAAAAGGCTACAAGAGGTATCAATGGATGACTGACTGACTGACTGACTGACTGTCAATGATCAAGTCTCTCTCTCACCCACTCTGGTGAACCCCTTCTTGTTCTTCGGCCTGGAATTCATATGCAACGGTGATATTGTGAGCAAGACGGTCCAAGGGAAGCAACGAAGCCACCACACACTCCTCTGGCTGTGTATAGCTGCCCAATCCTACGCTCTGCCATCCATTCACACAAGTCGGTCAATATAGTCCGTCTCCTTTGACACCACTGGTCGAGAACAGGAACAATGTCAGCGCCGTCGCCACAAGAACCGGACACCGCTCCAGCGACCCAGTACGACCAGATCGGGCAGTCGTACGAGTCGATGAAGCAGATCCCCGGCGCGGCGCTCGAGCGCAGCAACCTCCGCGACGCCATCGTGCCGTACCTGACGCTCCCGGACGGCAGGGCGGCGGCGGTTCTCGACCTCGCGTGCGGCACGGGGTATTACTCGCGGCTCCTCCTCGACTGGGCGCCGTCCCTGCGCCGCGTCGTGGGCGTCGACATCTCGGCGACCATGGTGGGCGCGGCGGAGCGGTCGGCGGCGTCGCTGGACGCGTTTCAGCAAGGCCGGTTGAGGTTCGCGGTGGGGGACGCCACGGAGCCTCTCCCACGCACCGTCTTCTCGGGAGCAGAAGAAGGAAAAGAAGAAGAAGAAGAAGAAGAAGAAGAAGATGGCTCTGATTCTGGGCTGTTCGACGTGGTGCTGGGCGCGTGGCTGCTCAACTACGCGGCGTCGACGCCGGCCATGGCGCGCATGTTCGCCAACGTGGCCGCGGCGCTGCGTCCCGGCGGGCGCTTCGTGGGCATCACGCCGCACCCGGCGGCGGACCTGGACGCCTTCGCGGCCTTCCACGCCACGCCCGCCGCGCAGGCCGAGATGCGCCGCTTCGGCGTCTCCATCGCGTACCTCGCGCCCCCGCTGGCCTCGGGCGAGGGCTACCACACCCGCATCACCGCGCACGTGTCGCCCGTCGAGATCGCCTTCGACAACTTCCACCTCCGCCGGCGGGTCTACGAGGACGCCGCCCGCCGCGGCGGCATGAACGGCGAGCTCAAGTGGCTCGAGGTCAGATTGCCCCGGAGCGACGACGAGAGTCGCGCCGAGTATGGCGTCGGGATCGACTACTGGGACGGGTGTGAGGAGAGGCCGCATTTTGGCATCCTGGTGGTTGAGAAGTGAGAAGGGAGCGTACCAAAAGCATCGGGAAAAGGGGGAGTATATCCTGGAAAGGCAAAGGGAAAACGGGAAAAACTGAGTCCAACACAAAGCGAATGAATGGGTGGGAATATAAAATTAATTCTCCTTTGGATAGCAGAACTTTCCTGCTGAGAGACCGTCCTGATACTGCTTTACCTGAAAGCGCGAGCAAACGCCAGCCTGCAGCATCCATGTCTAGTCATCGTCAACTCTCGCCCGCTTCCGTTGCCTGTCTCTCTCCTCCCGGTCCCTATCTTCGGCCTGCTCGAGCCCATATCTCTTCTTCCCTTCTCCACCCGCCCTCGCTGACGCCTCTCCAATCAGACTGTCAATCCCAAAAGGGTCGTCCTTGTCTTTCTCGAACTGGACAGGTCCAGCCTCTCGCTCGGCAACATCAGCACCCTTAAACCCTTCCTTGGCCCTGCCCAAGACCTCGAACCTGTTGGACTTTTGGATTTTGCCCATTGCATTCTCCGCCGCTTCCTCCCCATACTCTTCGTCGTCCTGATTGCCCGCTGAAGGCCGATAAATGCTATTGATCGCATCATGCGCCGCGAAGAGGGGCTTGTCGTAATGCTGGTCTTCGTTGAATCCCGAGTCAAACCCCGAGGTCTGGTTGAATAACCGTGAGTCATACATGGTCTCTTGATTCTGTGTCGGTTTCGCCAGTCCCAGTGCCACCTTCTCAGAGATATCCCGATTCTGTTCTCTCGCCATCATCTGGATTCTCTTCTCGGCGCCCATTCTTGACTGACGGAGTTGTCGTTCATTCTCCTGTCTGCGCTCTCGCCGCGCCCGTTCTCGTTCGCGAGCTGCCTCGTCCTCGCCGTCACTTCGCGAATCATATGATGAACCTGAGTAGGAGCGCGACCGTGACCGCCTTGTGCGTGTTTCTGCAGCTCGCTGTCTCTCTTCCCTCGCCTTCTTGGCCATGTCTCGCAAATGCTCTTCCTTCGCGAGCTTCTCCTTCTCCGCCAATTTCTGCTGCATCTGGGCTCGGAGCCGGACTTCTTCTCTTGCATGCCGGTCGGCGGTAAAGAGGGCTTCCGCGAACTGGGCGAACTTGTCGTTGATCGTCACATCTTGTAGCCCCCGTCCATCTGCTGCTAATCGCTTGTCCAGAGGAACCGTATAACCCTTTGGATTCTTCCAATTCGAGATCGGCGGGGGGATCCTCCACGCCTCCTGGTCTTCTGCGGTCAACTTCCGCGGGGGTGAGTGCATGACTGGCGGCGGCGGAGACGGTGGTCCTCGGGGTATCTTTTTGTGCTTGAATTTCGGGGGTTCCATGGGATCCTCCTGCTTCTTGACAATTTTGAATATTCGGTCGTTCTTTTTCGAGTTGTCCCCCATCTGATTCGCAGGCGTGTAACGGACGTAGGTCGGCTCTTCCCGATTCACACCCTTCACATTCTTGGGCTTCTGTGCCGCCACCGCGCCGGACACCAATTTCTCCAGTGCAAGTTTGGTCCGCTCGGCCGTAGCTTGGGCCTCCTCTGCAGTTGGTCTCTCGAGGCTCAAATCGCCCGCGTCCGCCCGCTGCCTCAGCGGAATCAAGTCCTTGAAACTGGAATGTATAATCCGGGCCTCGCTGTGACCCTGTCTCGCAATGGCATCGTATTTCACTTTTCCCTCGGCATCGACTTGGATGGCAAGCGCATTCGAGGTCGACGCTGTCCCCTTTCGTCCCATATCAAGCGGATATTGCGCCACGGGGATCTCGGGAAATGCACCACCATCGCCAAAGTCCTCTGCAGAGCGGGGTCGCCATCCTGATCGTTGACCGTAGGGGGGTGGTCCGGAGCGCTGATATAAAAACGCACAGGTCAGTATGTTGGAAGGGACTGCATGTCGCTTTGGGACACTGTTACTAACCTTTAAAACAATCTGGGACTCATCGATCACGCCGGGTCCCACGATGCGAGGGCCTCTCGGTTGAGCGTGGAGCGGCACCTCTTCGTGCTCGCCCGTATATTTCGGCTTTGGTAACGAGGCGAACAGACCCGTCGCCATGATTGTGAAGTGATGACGGGCAGGAGAAAGGGTGGAATAGGCAGACAACCTGGTGGGAAAGTTGAAAGTGCAAAATGATGCAAATTCCCATACCGCGGGGAGAGGTCGTTTATGATCTGCCGTAGAAATTGTCTACGGTGAACTATTGGCTGAGAAACAGCAGTTGACGTCGTCCGACCGAACCTCTGCCTCTCCAAATAATTCCGTCCGCCTCCAAATGCATTTTGTATTTCTCATCCAAAGCCCACACCCGCGGAGCTCTCTTTCTCAAGAACAGCTTCTATAGAGTGTGTCAAGCAAGATGGGCTGGTTTTCTTCTTCCCCCACGCCCGCGCAGCCTGCTGCAGGTATGTTCACCCTCTTCTTTCCTCCGCAGGGAGAACGGACAGTCGTAATAACTAACGTGGCTTCGCCGCAGTGACGCAGCCTTCGACGCTCGACAACCTCGCCTGCGAGCTCAAGCCGGCGTCGACAGCAGACAAGACGGAGAAAGCAAAGGTACGAAAACACCGCCGTGCACTGCCTGAACCCAACGGGGGATGAAATAGCCTGTCGCCCCTCCAGCGCATCTCCTTGCACCCTGCAAACGTTCTCTATCATTTCTCCCTACGACCCGCGGAACTTTTCGTCGGCTAACGGCGCTGTTGGGACATTCTAGCCATGCTGCGTGTGCAAAGACGAGAAATCGCGGCGCGACGAGTGCATGCTCTTCTCCCGCGCCGAGGATCCGCAGGAGGACTGCAAGAGTCTGGTCATGCAGTATAAGGATTGCATGGCCGGGTACGGGTTCAAGATCTGAGAAGACCCCATAAAGAAAGAGAGTCGTCCGCCCAAGTCCAGTTTGGGGCATGGGTATCCATCCAAAACCACGGCTTCGAGTGGACTGTGTTGTGCGATGACGAGGGTCGCCAACAGACGGAGGGGTTTGCATGTACAGTACTCATGGGAATTGTACAGACAGGTGCATTTCAAGGGCGCATTGCATTGCTGGGCGCAGCACTCATTCGGTCTGGGATGTCTAGAATCTTGGAGAGGAATTCAGCGAAGAGACGCATAGTCGGCGCCGCACACAGGTCGCATCCGCACCATTACCCCATAGACTGACGGCATGCGAGGGGTATCATCATTGTCTTCGCAGATAGTATAGTTCTCGGTATGTTCGCAGCACGGATCTCTCTCCTCTCGCAAACAAATATTGGCAAAGCCCTCTCTATCGCGATCCTTCCGTCTCAACCGCAACCGGAATCATGTATGGATCATGGGTTGATCACATTTTATCCATCCGTGGCTCTCCCAAGTCACAATGTGCCCATAACCGATGCTCCGAATAGATCCGCATTGGATATCTCACTTAGGTTCCTTCTATATCACAAGGACGCCAGCAGACTCTGCATGCCCACCTCCAGATAGTCGTCTCGCTTCAACAAATAGGGCCGGAGATTCTCTTTGCCCAAATTTCCCAGGACCGGGCCCCTCAACCTCTCCTTCAATGCGTCGGGATGCAGCACAAATACGCTGGCAAGCTCACTCAGCACCTCGAGGCTATTCTTGAAAGAAGTTCCACCGCTAACCGCGTCGGCATCGATGGTGGCGCTCTCGCCGCTAGCTCCGCCGCCTAATTCCCAAGATCTGAGCAGCTGGACGTAGCGAGACATGTCTCTCGCAAGCATGACGCCGCCAATCCTATTGACTTGGTACTTGGTGAAGTGCTGAAGAAGTTGGCTGCGGAATCCCACCGCAACCTCCATCAGCAACACACCGAGGTTTGCGCCATCGAAACTCTGTGCGGCGGTATCATGGAACAAGCCCAAAAACCTACACACACTTTCACAGGTCGATGTCTGAGGCTGCTCCAAGCTCGGTGCCTCCGTTTCTTGCCGAGGACGGAAATCCGCGCGATTTTGGTTAGAAAGTAATCGTGACGTCCAGTTAAGCACGCCATCGATGGTGGCTTGTTCAATGTTATTGATCTGATCCTCGATGCGGACGGTCGCTGTACGGGCCGCTTTCTCCATCTCCCGCCGTGTAGTTAATGATGAGCTAGCTAGGGGGATGAGAAGGGTGTTGATGCAGGACTGCACCAGGTGGGCGATGTGCACGGCTGTGCGAAGATTGGAGAGATAAGAGAGGTCGGGCTCTCGTCGTGTATTTTCAAAGGAGGAGGCGAGGTCTGCGCAGGCTTCGAGAGAGACTTCGACGTATAGCTCCAACAAATTCTTCAACACGAGGTTGAGGAGGGCAGCGACGTCCTTCGGAGTTTCTGCACCCCCACCCAGTTCGAGACCTCGTCTTACTCCTTCAGCGAGCCACTTGAGCATTCTCTTCGCGAAAGCAACATTCAATCTCCCATCTGACTCGTCGAGATCCACGTCTGGCTGTGACTTGTCGTCACCGCCCGTGCTCTGAAGACCCGCCACACTCAACAAAATCCTCTTTTGCGTGGGTGACATCTTCTCAAGGTCCAGGCTTTTAACATACGCGTCGGTGGCTTCTCTGGCGGATGCGAGAAGTTCCTGACCTCGATTGCGGATCGCTGCGAGATAAGTCTTTGGTTCTTTTTGACGTCGAGAGTGGAAGAGTTCAAACTTGAAAAGAAGAGATTTGTAGAGTTCTTGAAGGTTGTGTTTTTCTTTGTCGATGTATGCGGAACCCCCAAAGTAGGGAGTGAATAGTTCGTCGAGTTGCTGATCGAGGAGTTGACTCGTTTGTGAAGTTACTGGTTCAGGGTGCTCCGTCAACCCATGCGCCTTCAAATCTTCGACGAGGACGCTGATGTAGCTTCTCGCGGCTTGCAGAGATCTCAGATAGGCGAGGGTGGATTCTGATTCCGCCTTTTCCAGCACCAGTTCTAGCCTTTGCTGTATAGATTGCTGGAACACTCTTTGAACGAATTTGCCCAGCACTTGTTCCGGGTAGGGAAATGCTCTTTTGATGATGGCCGATTCTTCCTGAACCACGACCTTGACTTCGTCGATCAGCGACTGCAACCCAGGTTCAACGCCCGGCAACTCGGCGTCGGGGTCGGAGAGTCGAATCCAGGTCTCCTGGTCCCCACCAATCTCCTCGGTCATGAGATTACTTCGATCGATGAAGAACTGGTGCTGGTTGACAAAGGCCGCCTGGACAGACGCTCCGCCATTAAAGTCCTGCAAGACAATCGCACAGTTCTTCATCTCTTCGAAATTTTGTCGCCGGTAGAAGTCGTCGAACAGCTTGAGCATATCGTTCTCTAGCGTCTCGATGAATTTCTCAATGACTTCTCTGGTGTTGAAATTCTTGCTTCCCGTGACACCGTTCGTGATGCCGACCTGCTTGGTCGTCGCGACGCCGTTGGGCTGCCCATGACTTTTGGGGTCGAGTCGCTGGCTGATCCTCAGCAGCTGACGTGCAATATTGGCTGACCTGATCTTCCCTTCTCCAGTGCCAGATCTCCTTAGATTCTCCAACAGGGTGACCTCTCCGCGGTTACTGACCTCGTCCCAGCACTCGATCAGAAAGTGCGCGTCCAGAGCTTTCCTCCTCTGTCGGTCCAGCTCTTCTATTCTCCGCCCAGTTTCCACAGCGACATTGCCGCCCCATTTCTCCCCTCTGTCGCTCTTCAAAGACGTATCTAGTTTCTGAAAGCTCTCGATGGTAGAGTTGAGCTTCCTGCCCAGTGTCTCGGTGTTGCCCGCATGTTGCGCCTCAGCTCTTCTCACTGCAGCGGACAGTTCATTCTCACGCTGCTCCAATTCGCCGGACAGTTCATCGAGACGTCGCGAGGCCTGCTCGAATGCGCGGATCAAGGGCTTGGGGTCGAAGGGTGCGTTGGCGGTTCCATGAGAGCGGCGATGAGCGGACTGTACGCTCTCAGTCAAGGATTCGATAAAGTCTTTGGCTATAAAATCCCGACTGGAGAAGTCGTCAAGACTGAAGACAGGGCCCTTGGGGAAGATGGTGCGGGCGGAGGGTTGGTCGGAGGGGTGAGATGACCCGTAGTATTGCTGGGACTCCATGGTCTTGTCACTTCGAGATGGTCATATTGTGACCGGACGGAATGCCACGATCCAAGAGTAGTGGCGTCGGAGCTATGTGAGTGTACCTACATACGTATGTAGGTAAGATATGACTGGACTCTGAGCAGTCGAGGGGTGGATTGTCGAACGCGATTCTGGTGTTCAAGCCGGCACCAGGTCCATCAGCCTTCCGCAGAAAGATTCCTCCGACCCCGACGTCAGCCTCGCCCCCTTTTTCCGTCCTTGTATCACAGGTTCACTAGCGACAAGGTATGTGGGAATTCAATGTTTGGCGTAGACCATGAGAATGGCAATGGGCTTCTTTGTGTATGAGTATATTCCTTGAATGGTTCTCTCGCTCCTGTCTCTTGCTATTGGAAGTTCTTGGCTTATACTACAACCCGAGCGAACTGTCATCCTTTAGTCGGACACTGTGCTTCCACTTGGGCGTGCTGCTCCAAATGTGATAGTCAAGAGCTTCTCTCTTGTCCTGCTTTATGCCGTAACTCGTGGCTCGTCTAATCATTGCCGGATCTTTTGAGACACACTCAAGGTCTTCCTTCCTCCAACAAGGTGAACAGGTAGGGTCTCAGCCTGTCCGATTTTTGCCAGTATTTTAACAGCATCACTTGTTGTGCCTCGCTTTTCTCCCGAAGCCTGCAAAATCGCAAGCATCGTATCCAACCAGAAATATTGCTTACATCAATATTGTGCCACAAGATCGAGAAGCGGACGGTATACGCCCCCATCACAGGAACATATCCGACTCACCTTTTGTGCGTCTGTTGTTACATGGTCATCTTCACATCCTCGATTTCCCTCCCACCTTCGCTCGGTGCGATCGTTTCGCTCCTCATTCTCTCGCTCCTTGCGCCGCCCTCGCCGTCATCTGTCTCCATCTTCTCATCCAGCAGTGCCTGCCGCAAGGGTTGCTGCTCCTGTCGATCGACTCTTTTGCCCAACTTCTCACACCATCCCTCTGCACTGACAAGGGTATCGTTGACGACCCGACTGACTTGAGTCATCATATCTAAGCCCTCTTGGGCCAAAACCATGACTCTCTTTCCACTCTTGACCGCTTCAGAAGCCCCTGCCCCGGTGCCATCGGCCGAGTCCTCTTCCCCGCCAGCCCTGTTCGCCAGGCTAAACCGTTGAGGGAGACTGATTAGATGTCTGTGCACCAGATCTCGGGCGTTCTGGGGCAATGCGCCGCCCGCGTAATTCGAGACGATTCCCACCACGTGCTTGAGCGTTTGTAGCACATCTGCCTTTAGTGCTGCGATACGCGCTGACAGAGCAGCTTGCCTCCTCTCTTCTTGAGTTTGAGTCATGTTCGCCACGGACATGGTGGGCGGCTGTTCGCCCGGAGTAACCCCTTCATCCCACCGCTCGAGCAGATTTTTTAGATTCTGGATGGCCTCTCCAAGTCGGCCGTTAGCCCAGCGCAACCAACTGAGACAGTACCGTAGGCTTCGAATGGATTCTTCACTCATGGCAATTCCCAGGCCGCTTGTGGAGACCATGAGTTGTTGGCGCCAGCCAGGCGGCGGCTGACGATCATCACGGCCTTTCAGGAGGACTTGCTGTTCCGTGTAGGGTGGTGAGCGGTCGCCAGGGTTGTAGGCGGGTAGAGGGTCGGGGTAACCTGCCTCGGAAGTCGGTCGGTTGGTGCCAGCCGAGGAGACGTCAGAGAAGCCCTTCTCAACGTCGGAGGGTTTATTCGAAGATCTCTCGTCGCGCTTTGGTTGCAGCGCCCAGCGTAGACCACCTTCAACACCCGATATTCTGGCCACCGTTCCTGCGATTGGCAAGCCCACATTCCTCTCGGTCCATTCTGCACCCGGAATGTAAGACTGTGTAGTTTTATAAGCCGAAAGAGAGCCGTTAATCAGAGGGCGTGTCCAAGGATATTGACTTGTAAAGAGTCTGAGGAGGGGTTCCGGTTGGTCGGAGTCGAAGCTGGTGTGAGACTGGACTAGAGTCGGAGGTTGATGCTGATGGGGTTGTCTGGGGGAATGGTATTCTTGGAGGTCGCATGTTAGATAATGGCTCATGGCAGTGGCAGGATATTTCTTACTCTGCGATAGATTGTTCAGGGTCTCGGCGGCCTCCATGTCCTCGATGGACATGCCAGAGAGCACGCTGCCCGCCCTCGTGGAGCGATCGTCGGATCTCATCATGTCAACGTCGATGGAGGCAGGTTTATGAGAATCGGCGGAGGAACGGTGGGCGGAGAGCGGAGGGGAGAAGGGCGGAGGGACGGCGTAGGGCGGGTTTGGCGACTGCGAGTCCATGGTGTGGAGGAAACGTGAGTCGAGTTGAATGTGTGGGCGGTAGTTGGCGGTCGGTGAGCGTGTGAAGTTTGGGAGAGCAATCGGGGGCGGAGGGAAAGTGAATGGCGAGACTCCTACATGGTCGAGGGGTGGTGAATTGGACGGTGTTGAGTATGCGACGTTGGTCGTGGTATGTGGGAGGGAGAAGTGGTGTGAAGTGAGGAGGTGAGGAGGGGAGCAGAGGGACGGCAATAGTTTGTGTGTGTGTGTGCGTGTGGCAGCGTGGTACTGGGCCTCAGCAGCTGTCGGAGGAACAGAATCTAGAGAGCAGGAAGAAGGAATTGCAGTGACTGTGAATGGATGGACGGTGGACGGTGGACGGTGGACGGTGGACGGACGGTGATGATGATCTGCTTGGGGGGGAGAATCGATCACATGCGCCTCCAGTGGTTTTTTGCAACAGCCGAATTGCAATCCCACTACTGAGTTACTCGGTCAGGTACCTTGGCTTCTGTTCCCCATCACCATCATTCCCCGATTGGCTGACAAGCTGTTGGATCCCTTGGAAGAGCTCGTGCCCTTGGGATCCTTTCCCTTTTCCTCTTCCTTTTCCTTCTGCTACTCGGTACTACGGCTGCTGTACGGAGTACGGAGTACCTGGCCGTGTTGGCCTACAGTACCGAGTACCTACTCGATCCCTTCTGACCTCCCGTTATTCCCAGGCACTCGTATCTCTCACTACTTGTGTGTCCAAGTGTGTGTTATTTGTCATCGTACCACCCTCTCAGAGGCCTCCTTCTTCTCCCCTTATCTCTAGCATGTGCTCCAACCTGATCGCCACATGCTCGCTCATTTGGCATGTGTTCTTATGTCATCTCCACTCGCTGCAATCTATGATCTGGGGCAAACATGTGCTCGTTTTTCTCCTCTGATCCATTTGTCCCCATCTCGATCGCCCTTGTGCGCCTTTTGCTCTCGCCAAGGTCGGAGATGGTCGGGCTGCGGCTGGGACGACTGGGGCGACTGGGACGACCCATCATTTCGGCAAATCGTTGATCCGCAACGTGGACCCGAGTCACGGGTTTGGGGTCTGACCGCAGGCTCAGAAGTTCAGATGCAGTCAGTCCCTCGCAGTGAATAAAAGAAGCTTTCAACGGTCCGATATCGCAGCATGAAACAAAAGTTCCTCCTGAATGTAGCTGTGACTGGCCTTCTCGATTCATCGTCGTGGCGCACATCGTGGCGCTCGGTCTGTGCGCCTACCGTATTGCATCTCGCAGTTCTGCTGCTATTGCAACTGACACAAGCCGTGTCGGCACTCGAGGTGAGCCCGCCGTGATTCTCTTTTCCCAGTTTCTCTCATCCAGCTTACTCGCGCGACACCCGCTAGACCTACCCATTCTATTGGGTGACGACGAACCTGGTATGAAGCCAGATGCAACTACTGCCCCCCCCCCCCCCTGCAGCAGTGGCATCTGATGACGATGACGACCATGTCATCGCATCTCCGGCGCTCGAGGTGGAAGCCTTACTTTCCCTCCTGCCGTGCCCGCCGAGACCAGCATCGATCACGCTGTTAGACAACTGCTCGTCAGTCCTGTCAACCCAAGTGGCATTATTCGCCAGAAGAACAACAATAATGATTTACAGGGTGGCAAGGGGATAGATCGCGATGTCACCAGCAGTAGAGAGTGCGGTCAACCGGGCATAGGCCAAGAAGATAGGCTACGATCCTCCCATTGGCGCTCTATCCTGGTCGCTGCCGAAGGTAACATCCATGATGTTCTCGCAGAGTATAAGGAGGCGTTTGGCGACCTTCAAAAGGTAAAGAAGCCCTAGAAAGAAAGGGAAAGAGTCCCTTCGACTGCGTACTCTGCAAGCCCCAGATACCACGAGTCTCCCCGAAGACGAGGATCATATTGCGCGACGTCGAAAATTCACGAGGCTCTTGATAAACAATAGCGATCTACGTGTAGTCCTTCTGTGCGGTCCTGCGTCAAGAGACGAAATTCTTGACAGCATTTGCTCGGGGACACCGGCGGTTCATGGACCACATATACTCAACTTTCGGGGTCAGAAATTCCCTTGCTGGCTTCAGATGCACCCGGATAATAACATTTATCGCATGTTTGTTGAATCACCTGAGCCGCTCCCAGTTCTTTTAGGCAGCGACTGGCTTAAAGCTATAAAGCTTGGAGAGGTCTTCAAGATTGCTGTTGCCGAGGAACACAAGAGCAAATTGGCTGTGATGACGCTAATGCATGACGCTCGAGGGCGAGAACTTGCTCTGGGTTCTCCTCAGCAGGATCTGGGAGGATGGCTACCGTCTTGTGCACTTCCTCTGTTACTTCGTAGAAACAATCGAGCTTTTCACCTCAGTACAATCTATGATTTGAATCAGATGTGACAGGGCATGGTCCCATCCACAGGCTAAGCCTCTATGGTAAGCTGAAGGAGAGATTGAATGAGACCTTGATGAAGAGAGTAATTGACGACAGTTGTTGAGCCCTGCTAGTGCACTGTTTATATAGATATCTATCCACGGTATCCATGGTGCAAGTACTATTAAATATGCGCTCCTAAACGCCGAGATGCTCGTACATAGGGCTGAGGGATAGTTAGCCCTTAACAAAGGCTGTGTACCTGTACACCTAGTACAGCTGAACGCGTTCTCGTTAATCTCGCCATACAAGGCAATATCCGACGCTAGTTAGCGTATCTGCCATTCCCCACTTTGCTATTTCATCGGCATTGCAGGTTATTTATTATACCTCCAATATTTCACACAACAAAAGCGGTAGGTTGACCGTCGCTCTCATTTCCATGAGTGATTCACTGACCTTTCGACAGCAATTGGTCTAGTGGTATGATTCTCGCTGTGAGTACTTGAATTCTTCTATCCTTGTTATTCGACTAACAGTAAACAGTAGGGACTACTCTAAGTTAAAAATGCGAGAGGCCCCAGGTTCGAACCCTGGATTGCGCCCAACTTTTTTCCTTTTTTTTTTTGGCCTTTGGTGAGGAGCGGGGTCGTGAGAGGCATCTAAGGGAAATTAGGCTTGGAGCTGTCTCATGATATCCTGGCGCATCTACTCGCGCAACAGGAGGCTTGAAGATTGGCATGGCCATCTGCTATCGGTTTCTTCCAGGCATTTCGTCGTCATGAGAGGCAAGATCCTGGGATGGATTCCTGATGGGAGCCTACACGGTGTAGCAGAGCTCAACTGCTGTTCCTGCCTTTCGCAAACATCCAGCCCTCTTGACCATCTCGACCAACCATGTCTTTCCATGTAAATAGTCTAGACCGCCAAGGACCAAAGGTGGGCTGACAGGTCTGCATTTCAGCCAGCCATCCAGATGCACTTCTTGTTGTGCGTCTCACCCCAGCCTGGAAGCTGAATCGGCCAGTGTGTACAGATGCGCATCCACTCTTTGATTGAAATGAAGTCGACGTCCACATACAGCAAAGATAGCTGATCAGGTGGCCCAGGCCTGCTTCCAGAGTTCAGTCAACTGATCACGAGAAGCAAACAACGGGTACTCCGTAAAATACCGCACGCTTCCCTCTGCTCCTCCATCCCAGTGTCGGACAACCGCGAACACCTCATCGCCAGACCAGGAGTGATCGTAGACGAAGCGAGCGCTGGGTTGTACATGGCTTGAAAGACCCCTGCTGAACAAATGATGCCGCCTTCAGCTGGATGCTTTTGTTGACCAACAGACGTCCATTCCGACACTGGCGCCCAATGCTCATGATTTGGATGGGATAGCCAGCGACAAGTGTGCATCGAGCTACGAATGCCAGGATCGTGAGACGGACCCAGTCTGTTTCCGACCTGCTTCCACTTATATCAGCAGGAATCCCCCTCTTCTGTCTTAAATTTGTGCCCAAAAGCTTCCAACGCTCAATACTTCATATTCTGATCCCTGCGTGTTTTCCCGAACACCACTAAGCAGCCTCCATTTCTTGCTTAAATACTTCAGCCATGGTCAACAGAGTCGGGAACTGGTTGCCCGATAATCCCCACGTCCTGAGAAGATGGGTCAACAAGAAAGTTCAACAGGTCAAAGCGAATCCTCCCGAGCGGTCCGAGGTGGTGAAAGAGTTCTACGATCTGGTCGTCACCGACCCCCAGCTGTACATGCTCTTCAACGAGATGCTGGCCGAAGTGCCCGCCAAATACGAGAAAGACCCGGCCGGGCATCCCGAGATTCGAGACCTGAAGACCTTGTTTGACGTTTTCGACACCATCCTGACCGAAGCACCCGCTTGGGATAGCTCCGCGCAGGTCGGCACGCCTATCAACGCCGTGCTCGACTGGCCAATGGGCACCAAAGCGGGCTTTGCAGCGTTTCTGAATCCCAAGGTCAATCAACAATTTCAGAAAATGCTGACGACATGGGCGCAGTTTCTGGGCAGTGACAAGTCAACGGGCACACTGAATGCTGGCGACGGCGGCTGGTTCTCACAAACGGCGCTGAATAGCCCTCACATGGTGGACTTCGCCGAGAACTTTGGCGTGGACTTCACCAAGCCGGCGGGCGGGTTTCCGTCGTGGGACGGCTTCTTCACACGAGAATTCCTGCCCAACCGCCGCCCCGTCGCCTCCCCGGGGGACGACAGCGTCATCGTGAGCGCCGCCGAGGCCACCCCTTTCGCCGTCCAGCGGGACGTCAAACTCCACGACGCGTTTTGGCTCAAGGGCCAGAGCTACTCGCTGGCCCATATGATGAACAACGACCCCCGCGCCGCGCAGTTCGTGGGCGGGACGGTGTACCAGGCCTTCCTCAGCGCCGACAGCTACCACCGCTTCCACGTGCCCGTGGCGGGCCGCATCGTGGACCCGCCCACCTTCGTCGCGGGGACGTACTACTCGGAGCCGCTGCTCACGGGGTTCAGCCCGGACGACGACGACGACGACGACGACGGACCACCCAACCCGGACGCCGGCGCGGACGAGGCCTCGCAGGGGTACATCTCGGCGGTGGCGACGCGGGCCGTGGTCTTCATCGAGGCCGACAACCCGGCCATCGGCCTCATGGCCGTGGTCCTGGTGGGCATGGCCGAGGTGTCGTCGGTCGAGATCACCATGCCGCCCCGGACGCACTTCGCCAAGGGCGACCAGCTGGGCATGTTCCACTTCGGCGGCTCGACCCACTGTCTGTGCTTCCGGCCCGGCGTGCACCTGCAGTTCAAGTTCCCCGCCGACCTCCCCGGCCCGAACAACACGATCCAGTGGCCCGTCAACAGCGCCCTGGCGACCGTGGTTGCGCCGCCGACCACGGGCTGAATTAGACAGGTCAAGCGACATGTCGTCAGAAAGCGTCGGTCCACTGACTACGGCCCTGGATCGTATGGCATTTGGAAAGGAGATTTGAGCCTTGGAGAGAGAAGGGGGGGGGGGGGGGTTTCCTGTTCCATCGGTAGAGGGTGATGATAGGATCGAGTCATGCCTGAGCAATCTTTTTCTCTAATCACAAAGATGGTTGTGGCCAAATCCGTGTCATCTATGTATGGACTCGACACTGGGGAGATTCTTAGTTGAAAACAAAACCTGTTCCACGCCTGCTAAATCCCGGATTCCCCATCTTGTTACCTATCACTAGGATGAGATCGTAACAGAAAATCGAACCATAGGACACAACGATAATATGACGCCAATCAACCCGTTTCATCGCGCCAAACGCAACAGCTTCGGCATCTTCCACAGGATCCCCCAGCCGCCAAACACCGTCGACAGGCCCGTGAAGATGATGAGAGGGCCGTACGAGGTCTCGTAGCCAGGCCCGTGCACCGAGGCGGCGATCTTGCTCCCGGCCTGGAGGAGAGACACGCCCGCCAGGCCGCCGCTCACGTAGCCGATGCCGCGCGCGCCATTTAGGAGGCCGTACAGCATGCCCGAGTCGACGGCCTCGTTGCGCTGCGCGGTCTCGCGCTCCAGCTCGTTGATGACGCCGCCCCACGTGGCGCTGTAGCCGCCGGCGAAGAAGCCAAAGGTCATGGAGAAGAGGACCAGCAGGGCCATGGCGCCCTGCGAGGTCAGGCCCCAGAGCAGGAAGGCGGAGAGGGCCGAGCTCACGGCCGAGATGGCCGTCACGGTGGTGGCCGAGAGCGGGAAGCACTGGTTGTCGCTCAGGTAGCCGAAGAAGGACGAGGAGACGATGCCGGGCAGGTTGAAGAGCGTCAGCAGCAGCGTCGCCGAGGTCTGCGACAGCAGCGCGACCTCGTGCGCGTACGCGCTCAGGTACGTCTGCGGGATGCCGTACCCGGAGCTCTGCAGGATGGTGGCCACGCTGTAGATGTAGAAGGTGCGGTGGCGGAGGAAGTGCCACGGGATCCTGGGGGAGTGGTGCGCGCTCGAAGACGAGGCCACGGCGGTGGTGGTGGACGGCGGCGTCGGGATCATGAAGACGGCCAGGACGCTGGTCCCCGCCGCGACGGCCGTCCAGATCCTCAGCGTCGCGCGAAAGCCGTACCGGTCCAGCAGGGCGCGCAGCACGAAGGGACAGACCGATCCCACAATGTTCTTGCAGGACAAGACCACTCCGTATGCGACAGCCCGGTTGCCCGTGTTGAACCACTCCCCGAGGGACAGCGTGGTCGGGCTGTAGATGAGCGCACATCCCAACGCTGCCGTGACTCCCTGTGTCGCAACCAGGTGCCAGACATCAGTGCTGAACGAGGACAAGAGGAAGGAGATGCAGGTGAGTGCCGCGCCGCACAGCGCCGCGAGCTGCCGTCGACGGGCCCATCGTCTCGTGAAGAGTGCGAACAGGAACGGCATCGAGAGGTACATGACGCCGTTGGAGGTTGTGCCGATGATGCCGGTGGTTTCACGGCTCCCTTTAAGCGTCCAGTTGCCCGAATAGTATTCCTGGAAGACGCCGTAGTTTATGGCAAACCCTGCGAACCGTTAGTAGTAGGATTTTAATCAGCGTATATCTCAAGCCCTACCCCATATTGGCAGCTGCAGGATCGCGGAGCCCACGAGAACACAGGCCTTTTGCCTACTTGATGCCCACTGTCTCGAACTTCCAGGATCAAAGTCTGGTGTGTCGACATCGAAGTCTTGGGTGCCTGGCTCACCGCCGTCCGACGGCAGCGACTCACGCAGAGCAATGCTTTCGTTTTGTGGCATTGTGGATTTGAGGCTGGAGGGAGTAGTATTGCGATAACGGCGCACGCGACATGTTGCCTTTTAAAGTCATGGATTTGGACTGGGCATGCGTCATGTGAGAGAATATGTCGATGATCTTTGACTTGACAGGCGCTGTAGCCAAGGGCGTGCATTCCAATGCTTAGCTTTGCTTTCTGCCCGCCCGTTAGCGAGTGTGGGCGGTCGAAACAGGCGTAGAAGGACGGACATCTCCATGGCAATTGGTCAATCTGATGCTCCTGGGGCCCTGACCGCGATGGCGCGAGGGGGTTTCCGCTGGTGATTCTCTCTCATTAGCCGGCTAGTGTTCCGAGACCGGTCCCTGGTCGTAGTCGGGCGTGTATCAATGGAGGCTTGTGTGTAGACTGGGTCTAAGACGGCGAGGCAAAGAAAACAGAAGGGACCAACTCAAGCCCATAGAGACTCATGTTTGGTCGAACCGGTACGTAACTTCGAGGTCTTTGGTAAGTTGCTCCTCGATGGAAACCCTTCCACAATCATCGCAGCATTGGGCAAGATGAAGCGTCGCCGTGGGGACCGAAGAGGTCAAACATCAGCCGCCTCTGAAATGTGGTGGAGGTACCTTGCTGCGGAATGAGCACTCCCTCCCTGGTTCAGCGATTGCGAGCATTGTCGTCCTAGAAATACGAGAACAAGACGGCGGCATCCTGCTCAGCTTCCTGATTCTTCACCTCCGACTAATATGGACCTCTGGAGTGGTATCCGCGCCACGAGCAGGAAGACGGTGATCGCAGGACGTCTGGACGACAACAAGATGCTGGACATGTAGCCCAACACCTCTCGACCACATGTCATCGCTCCGAATCTGCATCCGAAGAGCACCAGGCCATAGAAAAGTTCATATGGGCCTTGGTGAGATTGCCCGAGTTAATGTTACTGGCGGCGAGCCACAGGGCAGCATTCTCGCATCCTACAACAGACCTCCATGCGATCGCGAGATATTCTGTGCTTTGATTAGCTCTCAAAGATCCCTTTGAGCGGACGCAGAGCACGTTCTGGCGAAGTTGACGAGGTTCCGGTCGAGCGCAGTTGATTGGTTCTGTTGGGCCATAGAGTGCCAGAAGCAGTGGCTAAGAGAGGCATGGGTGCTCGCAACATGGTCAACGGGATCTCCGATCTGCGCTTCGCGCGGCTTCCCATCATATCTTTGTAAGTCCTGACGCATTGTCATGTCCGAAGGTCACGCAGTGACAATATGCAAGGTGCGACTCCGCTTGGCAAGGGCATACATATGTCAAAGGAATGATCGGTAAAGCAGTGCTGTTGAACCGGTTCCCAGTTTGCCTTGTGCTGCGGGATACACATCCTGATCTTGAGTGTGGTGCCAGTCCCCTTGTCATCTGACTCGCCTTCTTCTGCGACCTTCACGCCCTGCCTGGTCCTCCAACGATAGCCCGGACTAGCTGATTCCTGGGCTTATCGACGTCTTGGCCGCCGGTTTTCTGTGTGCGACACGTCGGTAGCATCAGAGCGAGCTTAGCTTCTGAGCGGTTCAGGCAATGCGTATGCATGAGTATTTTGAGAGACCGTCAACGAAAGGTTTTGCATCTATAGGAGTCAGGAGATCTGGCGGCGTGTCAAAACGCTTGAATTGGAGACTGGGAAGAGGCGGGTGGGAAGTGCCTGTCGAAACAGGGAAAATGTCAGCAGCGAACATTGCGCGTCCTCGCGGCTTCTGGGACACGTTTTCCATGCCGGGCTCTAGCTGCTACATGAATGTGCCAGTCGTCAGTAAGACCTAAATCCACAGCCCCGGTCGTTAGGTGCAGCTATTTGATCCATCGACACAAGTTTCTTCCAATGCAGACGGCGACAAGTGTCCCAAGCTTTAGTGAGACATTGTAGTGTATTTGTCGAGTGAAAGGCCTGCCGTTTCGCCTGTGTTCGCATTGTGATTTATCTGAATTCGGATGATAGTTCCTAGGAGCGTAAGCCGATGTGCTCGTACAAGACCGAGGGCGCGAGGGGCGTCTTGGTTGCCCATCAAAAGGCATTCAGTCAGCTTCGGCAAAGCCCGGGAACCTCCCGGCTGGGTACCGGTGAGGCTTCTGAAAGGAGGGGCTGTTCTTTGAAGTGCAGACCGCGAGTATTGGGCCTAAATTCTAAAGCATCATTTTTGGAAAGCCTTCTTTTGTTCCTGAATGGTCAACCCCAGATAGCCTCCGTAGAATTGCGACAAGCTAGAAGTCCGATTTTGCCAGCGGAAAAGGTGGTCTGCTGAGGACTGAGTTGATGCTGCGTTGTTGGCGAACCCTTAAGGATGACGGAAAACAGTTTCCTTCAAGGCGAGGGCGACGAGTTTGGTGTCAATTGTTCGTTCCACCAAGCTCTGGTGACTTGTTCTTCCATCGACATAAATTCCACTTCATCCAAATCTTCTTTCTCCACGTCAATGTCGACGCTGATATCGATGAGCAACCAAGCCCGCAACGCTGCCGTTAGACGAATTCGCTGGTTGATATCGAGTAGTGCAAAGATCTTAAACCCGTTGATCTCATAGGTGCAAAGATCGGTTTCCTTGAAGACCGCTTCGTCCTTCTTGAAGCACTCGCTGTAGCATTGCTCGCGAACCCAGTCCACAATAGATAGCGCCGACGTCCCTCCCAACGTCTTCGCGGAGCTGGCATCCAGGACCACTTTGAGTCTTTCCAGGAATGATATCTTGTCGCGGAGATTATCCTTTCCAAAGCTTGCCAATGTCATGTTCATATCGTAAAACAACGCGAAAAGCCCTGCCTGATAGGTGTACACCCATTTGGGATCACAAACCGCGTTCATCGTCTCACAAGCATAGTTCGAGAACAACGCCGACTTCTTAATCGCGATATACCGATCCAGAAGAGACTGCTCTGGAGTAGGATCTTTTGCATGCTTTGGTGGAAGGGGTTGAACCCTGTGGTTCTCGTCGGTGCTAATCAGATAAGCGGCACAGGCGTGGCGGACTAGCTCAGCATGGTTCTGTTTCGACAACGCCTGTAAGCGCCTCCACTTGAGGAAGACCATGGTCTTGATGGCTTCAAAGTCGCTGAATGATCTTATCCTGCAAGGCACAGACACGTACATTCTCTTGAGGGTCGAGAGTGACAGTGCGGTCTTGTCAGCATTGAAAACGAAGTGTTCTAGGGCCCCTGGTCGTTGCAGTAACGCATCCAATGCTTTCAGGTGCTCCATGGCAGCGTCTTTGTGGTTCATGTAGCATTCAGCCGATATCGCATAACGCAAGGCCAAGACGGCCGTCTCCAAGTCAAAGTCTGCATTGTTTAACAGCGACCTGAGCATCCCATAACCGCTCGCTCTGCGTTTCAAGATTGAATGGTTGAGGATGTGCGAGTTTGGTGGCTCATTTATTCGTTTGGCCATTTGCTCCTCGGCGATTATAAGGATCCAATGCAGGGCCGCGCGCGATTGCTGTATTGACCGAGCCGCAGGCACTCTTTGCGGGCAGTACAGGGCGTCTCTATGGAAACCGAACATCTGTGTTTGCAGGTCGGTAAAATCTTCAAGCACCTTGAAGTCAGCAACGAATTGGACAAAGTAAGGGAAGAAACCCAAGAATGCGCTTTGTTAGATGACAAGCGACGCACAGTAATTGAGGAGATATTTCTCGTAGATGTCAATAGAATCCCCAAGCTGGGAGAATGATCCCAGAGACCCAATCTCGGGTGACGAACAGAAGGGGTGATGGTCTCCATCCGAGCGCCGTCTGATGACGCCTTTAGAACTGGTTTCGTCCTCCTTCTTGAAATGCCGGATGTCGACAGGGTCAGACTGATGTCTTGCCAATTTGTTGCCTTTGACCTTTGCAGACCCGGTTGACCCGGTACTGTGACGGCGGTCTGGTAGGTCCAGAGTGAAGAAATTGGTCGGCTGTGTGGCTCGATTGGCGTCTCGCGATGGATACGGAGGGATGTGCTCGGGACTACTGCTGGAAGTGCGAGAGGCTTCGTGTTGGGCGCCTTCCACGACAAAGTCGACTTGCAGCGATGGCGGCTGTTCAACCTCTTTTATCAGTGGCAATGTATTGTGGTAGAGCTTAGCATTCAGCTCTCAAGCATACGGCGACACTCACATTCCTGCTCACAGCCGAGGAATTGTTGTTGTTTTTGCGACGTTGATGCGAGAAGCGCGCCACATGAGAGTTGATCCGCGACAGCCTTTTCTTGCTCGGGCCCCCATTCTCACCCTGCCCCGTCTCATTGACGAAATGAATAATCCCGGATGACATTTATGTGATGTTGTTCTTAATGAAGGTCATGGTGATTCTGCAGACAGCCTGGATATCAAGCTCGGGATTCGGAGACGAGACCGTGCATTGGGGAGAAGACGAACCTCAGAGTAACCGCGAGTGGACTAGCAGATATCGTCCACGACCAGCAGTGAGAAGAGGGGTCCAGCTTCGCAAACACTTACAAACACTACCCGTTTCGGGCTCTACAGAAGTGGAAAAGATCAAGGACCGGCCTTAGTAATCCAAGTTTGTGCCAATGGGCCAATTGACCGCCTCTGCAATTATGCTCTTGGCTGCGCCCATTTGATCCTTCGCCCGATCACTGGAGGATTTGATGTTTTTCCGCTTGCAGAAGGCTGGCCGGTGGTTCATCGCATCGATTACCACAGTTGGAGAGTGCAAGGTGTCATAGGGGAGCGCGGTGGGGATACACTGGGTCATCAGGTGAGGGCTCATAGCAGCAGCACTTTTGGATGCTATAGAAAAAATCATCACTGCTGGTCACTCCACGTTCATCGGCGGATGGGACCAGAGTTTCTGGTCGGGATTCGGCTCGTTCCAATCTGAAATGCGTGGGTATTCGCAGGCTTCTTCAAGGGTAAAAGCAAGGAAGCCCCCGAGGCGATATGCGATCTCCCTCAGCACGCATGTCGGCGGCCAAAATCCTGCCGAGTTCCAGAAATGCTGAGCGAGAAGTCTTTGGCGTTTTGGGGAATAGGGGAGATGCGTTAGGTAAGGAATGGAGCGATGAAAAAGCGAGAGGGAAGCGAAGGAAGGATTCTAGAGTCGCGTCGCATGTTGAGTCTGTGATTGTGCCAAGCGGCGCCAGCGGCCAGTAACCGCATGAGGCAATTTGCCACCGAGTTGTCGAATCGGGTCATATCCCACGAGTTGTCATTTTCCATATACTATTATCTTCTATCTCAGTAGCACTCATACATGGTCGAAGAAACACGGTCCTCTGCTCTTGGCCAGTCGCTTCTACCAACACCAAGGACCCCTTGAACACTCACTCCAGGGAAACCTGTCTAGTTCCACCGTCTTTCAACCCTCATTCCCATCTAATCCGTTTCTCCTCGCCCAAAGTCGCACCCGAGCAATATGCTCAGTAAAGGTGTATATCAAGCCCGCAAGATCCTCCGCCTGTTGGCTTGGTGTCAAAGTCGGCCTACCCAGCATCGGTAAACTTGTCTCCCGCCTGCCCTCCTCGGTCGCCGCCCTTGTCCGGATAGTTGATGCAGAGTACCGAAAGGGTGGAAAGAATTCGAGACGTTGGGGGGTTTCTGATACAGATCGAAGCCGTGGGTGTCGTCGACGTTGTGGCCGCGTCGAAGAAGAGTCCTCCTCATCTGGCACGACACGTATAACTGGCAGGAGACGCTCAAGTGGAGCACCACCCGCCCCACTAACTCCATTGTAAGTACGCCAGAGGACATCCTCGTTCGTCCGGATGACCGACCCACGGACCGGCGCTGGTGCAAACAGGTCTTGCAGGTCGAAGTCAGGTATTGGCGTTGCCCCGTGGTCGGGCACTGGTCTGATGATGGGTGTTGACGGTGATGGCGGCGAGGACGGCGGTGAAGGATATCGAATCAAGTCCTCGATCCGTCCGATCGCTGGAATTAAGGGGACCTGAATATCCTCGATCCCATCCTCGTCGATTTCGAGCATGGGTATGCGGCGGCGTTGGTTGCGGCCCACGGTCGTTGGAACTAGAGAAGACAAGGAGCGCTCAAGGGGCTCGTCATCGTGGCTGAGAGACATGGAGATAGCGGTAGCTGTGGCGTTATTGTTGGAGGGTTGATATAACGCCATCTCGAAAAGTATTGATGAGGGGATGTTGTGAAGGGAGGCTACCTGAAAGGGAAGTAGTGTTGAGTGAGTGTTCGTATACTGTGGCTGTGTCGTACGCGCCAGTGATGTCAGGTGAGTGCGGCTGCCGGTCAGTAAAGCGTTGCAATCAGGTGTCAGTATGTCTGAGAGAACTTCTTAGCTGCAAACTGGAGAGCCTCGAAGAGACAATATATACTTCTACTGGCAACCAAAAGGTCCTCTCGAGGTCCTCGTCCCCACGTCGACCCAAAGCCAAATACTTGTTGTTTGGGTCGAGATCCGGGACTCGCAGAACGCGAATAGAAAGCGCAAAGACGCGGTCCATGCCCAAGTAACTCTCACGAGGGTGCTCAGACGCCAAACTCTTCGCTAGGACAACCATGGTTCGAGTGTATTTCTCGCGCTGGTGGCTAGCGCATTGCGACTTGGGCTCGAGGCATCTTGCTATCTTGGGGACGACGCTGTGAACGCTGGCGTCCTCGTTGCAGAACCAGGAAGACAACCGCTGCGCAGAGTAGAAGAACTGCCCTGCACTATGTCGAATGTGAAAGTGTATCTGGAGGATCGTTTTTGTAGCCAGGTAGCTTGCGGTGGCTACACCGTGGGACATCTGCATCGAGACCTTCGTACGGTGACACGGACTGTAGTTCAGTGTCTGTCTGGGTGAAGTTGGCTGGACCCGGTGGTCGAGTCTAGGGACAGAAGCATGATTCGATCGATTTTGAACAACCTTTTCAAGTTTGTGGATGTACCAACCTATATTCTCACCTTCACTGGAACGATGAAGTCTCTGGGACTTATCGTTGTCCAAGCATGAGAAAGATTGAGTTTTGCGCTGGGAAGCGAATTAGCTCGTAAATGGCCCAGCAAGCAGTAATGCTGAGGTTGTAACTTTATCGCACACAGAGGAGATGGTCGACTCGACCGTAGACTTTTCACTGGTACTTCGCAGGTTTGTGTCCGCAGTAATATGCCAAAGGGGCGGACATAATCCCGAAGGAGCTGAGGCTTTTCGAGCATCTAGTTGCGACAGAAGAGATTTGTATTCAGTCGACTGTCGCCGAGAAGGTCCGCAGAGACCTGCGAAGTCTCGAATATTCGGGAGAAAATGCACAAGAAGCTTTTGAAAGAGCGTACTCGAGAGTGCTTATCTATCCAGCCTGCTTGCTCTATCGCCTCAGTTGTAGTGGCACCGTAATTTCTTCCCACGGTGAGGCACAAGACGGAGAGGTGCATCTTTGGGTCAGTTCTCTCAATCTCACGACGACCATCCTTGCAATCACAACAAAGCGCAACATCTGTATATTTTATCAGGCCCTAAGCTCCATATCTGTCCTTTGGATATTCTGTCCATCTACCATGGCTCTGGATGGGATAGTGATTGTCAATTTGGGACTGGAGGGGGGTCAGGGAGCGGATTCATTGGCCGTGGCCTGGGTCGACGCAGCATAAAAACATCGAGGGATGGGCTCTCGTCCTTGGAAATGCGTCAGTGCTCAGAAGAATATGACTGTTCTATTTCCGACATACTGCATCTGGCTGGTGCTCTGGTCGAGATACAGGTTGAATCGGATGCATGACGATTTGCGTGGGCGTCAATGAGTAGGGTGAAGCTGCGACGACCATGCGATGGACTGGGGCTCACTGATCAGATCCTCAGGGAGCTGGAAGTAGCTCGACTATTTGTCTCTGAAGTGTCAACAGGTTAGATTGCCACGGCGGAGGAAAAAGGGTTGAGGGTCGACGATGTTGGCAGAGAGTGACACAAGAATGGCCCAACCAGCAGCCTCCTCCTCCTCCTCCCCCCCTCCCCCCTGCGCTTTCGGAAGAGTGTCACACTGTCCCACGAACCATGCTCTCAACATTCAAATACTTATGGCCACTCGCAGGTGACCTCGTCGCTTTCTTTTCTGGAGTCTGGGTGACGTCGCGTTAAGATCGACATGTCGACCGCATTCCCTTTTTACAGTCGTCGTGACGGTTTCTACTCTGACCTCATCCACGGCCTAAAGTCGGACAGACCGAGTGACTGCAGAGACATTCCATTACTGAGAGTGGCTGCTGCCCTCCGATCTACAGTTTCCATCAGGGAGACAGCCATGACAGCCGCTATCGGGACGACAGGGCGCCCTTGCCAGTTCGTAGGAACACAAATTCGACACCTCAACCGCCATTCAACCACCGATTGTTAGCACTCTCGCTACCCTTGACACTTGCGCCCTTCCGCTCACCTCACCCTCCCCAATCTTTGGCTACTTTCTCACTCTTTTGGCGAGTAGATACTCTTGACAACACCAATATCACCATTGTCACTCCTTGAGAACAGCGGACCTATTCCCACACACCAACATTGTCATCAAAGACCGCAAGATCGTACTGTTTCCGGTCCAAGCACGCCTATCAACATGTCTTTTATGCTCGATCCACGTGGGGACTTGCCTCCTCCCACTATCCAGCCGAGCTCGTACTATTACACACACCATCACAAACGAGCCAAGTCTTATGGTCTGCCAACTAAGAAACCCAAAAAGAAGCAATGTTATGACTGGATCTTCTCGACAGCCTCCAATGTCCACATAGCCATCGACCGTGCCACCTTCAAGACATACGTCTCCTTCAAGTCATACGTCCTCACAGTTTCTGACCAACGCCAAGTGCCAGTTCGCGGCATTGGGACAGTCGAACTCAAGCTTCGTCGAGAACCGGGCAGCCGAGAAAACCACACCATTGTCCTGGAAAATGTCTTGCATGTCCCCGATTGGCTTTGCAATGTGATTTCGGACGTCTACTTTGTGCCTGCCGCCCTCTATGAGCACACATGGACTGAGTTTGGTGTCAACCTATTCTGCCGAGACCAGGAGATATTCAAGCCGTGGGGCTATACTGAGAACTTCTGTGGCCTGGATCGACTGGTGCTGTCAAAGAATCATCAAGGACGTAGCCCCATGCTTGAAGATCCGGAGCGAGAAGTGTTTTCCGTGAGCTTGACCTGGCCGCAGGGTCAGAAGGACAAGTGGAACAGCTTTTTTGCCGAAGAGATGAAACAAGAGGCTACGCGCATCGAAAAGACCTCAAAGACGAAACACGCCCATGACGAGACGAAAGGTCTCACACGAGAGGTGAAGAGCAACTTGATAGAGAAAACCAAATAGAAGCTGGTCCCGGACACCAAGAAAAAGCCGGAAAATCACAATCGAAGCGAGCCTGGTGAGACCAATGGCGAACCGGAGATACTTCCGAGGGGTTCTAGTCTCATGTTTGACAATGTCAAGGTCTGAGACCAAGGCATGTGGTTCTTTACGTCTGAGCATCAAATACAGGTCACAGACGAGACGGGTGGAACGAGGTTCATCGGCTGGATTGATCTGCGAATGTTAATTGGATAAGAGATCCAGTATCGATACGCCAAAAGGGCTAGATATGAAGTAGATTGGGTATGCACGATCTGTATAGCAAATCAATCGCATCCATCATTTTTTTTTTTGCGATACAGGTAGACCGATATTTTGCAATCACCCCGGTAAGTTAATGCACCAATCTTACCTCCTTGCCTGGCTCCCATTCATGTAACGCAGAGTGCAAACTCCGCCAGTAATTCAACTTGATACATTCCCTTTTCGCACTCTCGACATCGTCCTTTTCAAAAGCTTCACCCAACGCCTTCTCCGTCTCCCTTATCCTCTCTACATTGTCTCTCATCAATGTTTCGATCTCGTCATGAGTAGTCGCCTCCTCCAGCATCTCCTGTGCCTCCATGACTTCCAGCAACGTGCTGTGGTCCGTCACTCCCGCATGGGTGGCGTTGTCCTCGTGCGTGATGTCGATTCCATGATTAAGCTGGAGAAGGTACCTCGCGCGTAGGAGCGGGTCGGACAGGGTCTTGTAGGCGTTGTTCAGGAGGGAGGAGAGCGCGCGGGATTTCTGGTGCGAGGCCGTGCCCGGCGGGAATTTGTCCGGGTGGTATTGCGACTGGAGGCGCAGGAACTCGCGGCGGAGATGCGAGAGGGGGATGTCGAATGCGCCCCGAGGCGGCGGACCTGACGCGAGTGTCAGGGGAAAGAGCGTGTAGTAATTCGTCACGTCCAGAGGGCTGGCGGAAAGCGTTGCATCCTCTTCTTTGGGCTGCTCCGTCGTTTCGGGTGGCCCTTCGGCTTGAGTCTGCGCTCGAGGCTGTTGGTGGCATATGGCGGACGTGCTAAATGCTTGTCGTGGATGACGAGTCGATAGTGGTCGCGAACATTGCAAGAGGCTTGGTCTCCTTCTCGTCGTTGCAGGCGCAGTCGTCGCTGTGGGTGAGTCAATCAAGCAGAGGCGGCGGAGGTGCCGGAGTGTCTGTCGCGTCGGCACTGCTCCTGACATGGCTACAGTGTTCCTGAGAGAAAGGATCACCAGTGACCTGCTGGCGAGGGGGCAGGATATCAATAAAATTGATTGCACAAGGGGTTCGACGGTTGCAGGCAGAGAGAAGGATAAATCTCAAGGCGCAGAAGGGGACGATTTCGGTGAGAGTCGTTTTGAAAATTATATGGCACACGTCATTGTTCCGGAATCGGAGGATGTTCGGCCGAGGGACGAAACCAGTTTACTTGGTTTCATGGTACTCAACTTCCATGTCGCTGTTACATATCATTCTACAGAGGTTCTCTCGAAAAGGTAGGTGGATGTCAGTTCTAATGATCACGATAAACCGTGTTACTTGTGGACGAGGTTAGGCCATCCCTGGCATTTCTTATTCACAATCACCTTGGAAGTAATCAGCCCCGTCTCTCGCCCTCGCACAAAATCGTTGGAAGTCGGCATTTCCATTCCATCTTCCAGTGTCCACGGTGTCGGTACAGGCTTTCTTAAAATACTTGTAGTCGTCTTCGACACGGGGCTCATAGCAGTGTAGTAGTCTTACTGTTGTCTACCAAGTGGGGTGGCTTCGTGGCCCCAAGAGCAGGATATCGGTTCCAAACAGCGTAGTCGGTTTTGATGAATATCGCAATTCATGGAGAGACGCCCTATCTCGCTGTTCTCGACCCGGGGCTGATCCATATCTCTCCAGCAGTGCTTATCTGTTAGCAGGTCTTCTAGTGGTGTTGCCGGTTGACCTTGTTGCATTCGCGAGTACAGTCGCGTCAGCCGTGGTGGACCAGCGCTGCATTTCTGTTTAACGTTACTGGAAATCAAGTCTGTAGCAATAATTAGTGCAATGCGACTGGAGGTGTAGGAAGAAACATGGTGAACACTATTTCGTAACCGCTTTATGAGGTTTCGACAGCGAAGACCGAGGACTGAGAAGCACAAGGAGCATTGAGTCACTGACGTCATTGGCCAACGCGGCTAGCCCCATCTGCCACTCGCAGCGGTTCAGACCTTGACCTCGAGAACCGAAGCTGAACTCTCTCTATCACAGAAACCACCTAGGTAACAGGTGCGAAAATCAGGGCATACCACCCGCATCCAGATCTTTCGGATCTCCCTGCTCCGATATCTCTTCCACTCTCCACATAACCCGAATTTCATCGCAGTCCGCGAGATTACCCCTCATTTCACTATCAACGTCCGATCATGTCAGACTACTACGACCGTCAAGGCGGGGACCCTCGCGAGTACGGCGGCGGTGGTCGCGGCGGAGACAACTACTACGACCAGAGCCAGCGCTTTGACGACAACGGCCAAGGCGGGGGCCGCCGGGATGACTATGGCGAACAACGCCAGCAGGGAGGGCACGGAAAAGGGGACGGTTATGGCCGACAAGAAGGACGCTCTGGAAGAGACGACGGCTATGGAGGTGGTGGCATGAGTGGAGGCTACGGAGATGAACCACCTCGCCATCATGGTCGTCGCGATGATGAAGGCTATGGTGGCAGCTCGGGCGGAGGTGGAGGATATGGAGGCGACGGCGGGTATGGAAGACCCTCAGGCGGAGGCTATGGAGGAGGCGGATCTGCCGACTACGACCAAGAGGAAGTGATGCGACACAGCCAGCAACACGGCAATCCGCAAGATTCCGGTCTTTTTTCTCAGGCCATGTCATTTCTCAACCAAAACAAGCACAGTGCTCAATCCGAGGACGTTGACGAAGGTCGTATGCAGCAAAGCCATCAGATGCTCTACCAGCAAGACGGTGGCGGCCAGCAGCACGACGCCTCCAGCTTGGGAGCGGGGGCTGCGATGCAAGCCTTGAAGATGTTCTCTGGGTCTGGTGGAGGCGGATCCCAGTCTCAGATGATCTCCATGGCCATGCAAGAAGCTTCAAAACTGTTCGACCAGCAGAGCAACATGGGCAATGTTCAGGGCGGCACAGACAAGCAGTCGGCGATCAACATGGCTGCAAAAATGGCCTTGCAGATGTATATGAAGGGTGGTCAAGGAGGTGGTGGCGGCGGTGCTTCTGGGCTGATGAGCCTTGCCAGCAAATTCTTCTCTTGAAAAAGGGGGACGGGTCTGCTGACTATTACTCCATACATTTCTCCCATAGCTTCAAGGCGAGGGAATTCCGACAAGGCTCCATGCTAGATTTCTGTGGAGCAACACTACGACATAGCTGTAAGAAGAAGGTTTAGCGATGGACCCTAGTCCGCTTCTGGCAAAGCCGGGCCAGTCACGAAGCAGGCGTCATGCTCGCATCCTCCACAGACTGCGCATCCACAGCACCGAGAAGCTTTGGAGAAAAAGTCCCCTGACCATCCCATCTTCTATTCCCTCATCGCATCCTTGTCTTCGATAGTCCTTGCTTTTGTTCAGATCAAGCTTGTTGCGTCCAGCGCCTACCCTGTCCATCTCCTGTCGGTTTTCCGCATTCAGGGAGGCCACAGTCGTCCCTCATTTATCGCCCTTTTGTCGTACACGTGTCTGTGCCTGCGAACATCGCTTTCCATCGACCTGGCCCAACAAGAGGACAAAAATGAGGTGCGCCAAAGCGTCATAATTCCAACAAGTCTGAGATAATCATCAATAATGAACCAAAATCCGGGAGACCACTGGCGCGGACCTGGGGGGCCCCCTCAGAGTGAGCCTCAGTCACAGGGAAGACCTTTTGCTAGCTTCGGGTATGTTTGTGTTCACTTATCATTCACCGCGCACACCTTGCGATTTGTTGAATGATGCTTTTGTCGATCCTCCTCGGTGTGTCTGCTGCCACTATTTGCTCCGCTAACTCGTGTTCTGCGTCAACAGTCCTAATGGGCCTGCGCAACCTCCTCCGCATGTCCTACCACCGCCGCCCTCGTCTTATCATCAGCATCATTCGCAGCCTTCTGCAAGCCACAGCCTGTCTATCGCAGACTTGACTCAGGGCCCTCCAAATCATCAGCAGCAACATCAGTATAACACCCAGCCTCCGCCCCCGCAACCTCAAGGTCACCCTATCGGTGGGCCGATGGGACATAACATGCCCCAGCACTCACCTCCGTACCTCGGCCGTGACAGGGAGATGAGAGAGCTCCGAGAGCGAGAAATGAGGGAGCATGAAATGAGAGAAAGAGAGATGCGCGAGCGTAACAACCTCGAGATGCAGAGACAGAGAGATGAAATGATCATGCGTGAACGAGAGCGTGAGGCTCAGGAAAGGGAACAGATGGAGCGCATGCACCGAGAACAGCAGCAACAACAGCCGCAACAACAGCGCCCAGTGCAGAGTCATGCCGGCTCGATTCCTATTCATCAGCCCGTAGCCTCAAAGGTCCAAAACTCGATTCATGGTCCCAACGGCCTTCTGGCGAATGGAGGTCCTGGCGTATCCAATGGCGGCAGCCTCTTCGGGGGACCCGGACAACATGAATCGCAGAGACCATCCCAATACATGCAGCAGCCAGTGCCGGCGGCGCCTCCACAACCAGGTCAATCGTTCATGCCTGGTCCGTCTCCGATGCCCGCTCCAGCACAACTAGCACACGGCCAACAACCCATCTTGAATGATGCTTTAAGCTACCTTGACCAAGTCAAAGTACGCTTCAGTGATCACCCAGATGTGTATAACAGGTTCTTGGACATTATGAAGGACTTCAAGAGCCAAGCGATCGATACGCCAGGAGTTATTGAGCGTGTGTCAAATCTCTTCAACGGCCATCCCGCTCTGATACAAGGATTCAACACATTTCTTCCACCGGGGTACCGTATCGAATGCGGGACTGAGGAGAATCCGGACGCTATCAGAGTCACGACTCCTAGCGGCACGATGACTCAATCTCTTCAGAGTAGAGGGCGCGCACCCTTTGAACCTGCCCCGCAACCTACAGCAGCTCGACAGGACACATTTGAAAGCAGACATGGATGGGGACAGCCTCTTGGTGCTTCACCAGGTACGAGATCGGCAGAACTACCCGGGTATAAGCCCGGGCCTGGCGAAAGACCCATTGATGACGTCTCGAATGCAATCACTCAACAAGAACAACGTGGCGTCTCAACTTTGCAAAGTGCAGTCACTGCGGTGACAAACGGAGCCACGAGGCCAGCACTTGCCGTATCACCTGGGCCAGGTCAAAGTGGCGCATACCCTCAGCAGTCCGCCGGGTTCGGTGCTAATGCGGGTATTGGTGAATTGAAGCGTGGAGGTCCGGTTGAATTCAATCACGCGATCAGCTACGTGAATAAAATCAAGGTACAATAGGCCCAACAATAGTCCCGCTATTGGATTGTGTGTGAATTTACTGACCTGGTGACAGAACCGGTTTGCGCAACAGCCAGAAATATACAAGCAGTTCCTTGAGATTCTGCAGACTTACCAGCGAGAGTCGAAACCAATCCAGGACGTCTACGCTCAAGTCACCCAATTATTCATCTCTGCCCCAGATCTACTTGAGGATTTCAAACAGTTCTTACCGGAGTCTGCCGCTCAGGGCAAGGCTCAGGCTGCCCGTGTCATGAATCAACAAGAAGAGACAAGTAATGTTCGCGGCGAACCTGGATATGCAAATGCTGCCATTCCCCAAGCTCAAACTCCAAGGCCTGCCTCCAAAATGCCGCCTATGGGTCAGTTTGACCCTCCGAGCACGAGCAAAGACAATAAAAAACGCCGTGGGGGACCTGGAGCCACACTTTCCAACCAACCGGCAACGCAGCCTCCTGTCGATACTGGCGTCACTCAGGGTTCACGAGCTGCTCCGGTCCAGGTTGGCAATGCTAGCAAAGTAAGTACACTTCATTCACTGTTCGATCTGCCCCGCTTCAGGGGGGCGACATCGAAATATGACATGTTACTAAGGTCACTCGCAGCGCCCGAAACTGGCAACTCAGCGTCAGCCACAACCTGACATGGTCGTCACTTCGCCAACTCTTGTGCCTCAGCTTCCTGAACCCCTGCCGCCCTTCCCAAACTCATCCACCACTCAAGAGGAGCTCGCATTTTTTGACCGCGCGAAGAAGCAGATCGGTAATCGTGCTAGTTATGCCGAATTTCTTAAACTCATCAATCTATACTCTCAAGATCTTATCGACAAATACACTTTGGGAGACAGAGTGGGGGCTTTCATTGGCGGCAATCCCGATCTAATGAATTGGTTCAAAAACTTCCTCGGTATCGAGGATCAAGAGGAGGTGATCGAAGCGCGCGTGCGGCCCGACCCTGGTCGCGTCAATCTGTCTCATTGCCGAGCCCTCGGACCTAGCTATCGTCACCTGCCTAAGCGTGATCAGGACAAACCTTGCAAAGGGCGAGATGGAATGTGTTATGAAGTCCTCAATGATGTCTGGGCTTCCCACCCTACTTGGGCTTCTGAGGATTCAGGCTTTGTTGCTCACCGCAAGAATCAATACGAGGAAGCTCTGCATCGGATCGAAGAAGAGCGCCATGACTATGACTTCCACATCGAGTCGTGCCAGCGGACCATTCAACTCATGGAACCCATTGTCCAGCAGATCGGAGTCATGAATGAAGCGGATCGAGCCGCTTTCGTCCTAGCACCGGGCCTGGGTGGCGCAAGCGAAGCCATCCCCAAGCGCATCATTATGAAAATCTACGGTCGCGAGGCCGGCGCTACGGTCATGCGAGAAATGTTCATGCGCCCTACCGCCGTGCTGCCGATTGTTCTCGCAAGACTCAAACAGAAGCTTGAAGAGTGGAAGCAGGTGCAACGGGAATGGGAAAAGGTCTGGCGCGATCAGATTCACAAACAATTCTGGAGAAGCCTCGATCATCAGGGAATCAACGCGAAGAATCTCGACAAGAAGAACTTCCAGCAGAAAGCACTAACGAGCGAGATACAGGCCAAATACGAGGAAGCAAAGAAGAACCGTGACAATGGCATCGTCGGAAAGAGGCACCAACTCCAATACACTTTCAATGACTTGGACGTCATCACCGACGCAACTCGGTTGATACTGGTGTCCTTGGATTCAGACCGACAACAGACCTTTAACAGCGGCGAGCAAGAACGAATTCGAGGTTGGCTCGTTGACTTCCTCGTTCGGTTCTACGGTCTCGATGGCGAGAAATTTGTGGAGCAAACTGACATTGTGTCAATAAGACAACATCACGAGCAAGACGAAGCTACTGATGGCCATGATAGCGATGCTCACCCACCAGCCAAGGGTAAGAACCAACGCAAGTCGGACTGGCTGAGGAGGTTGGCGCTTGAGAGGAGACACGGCAAGGAGGACAGCGTTGCTTCAGCAAGCAAGGAGTCGACCCCGGCACCGGGTGGCAGCAGCGAGATGGAAGTCGATGAAGATGCCCCAGTGTCGGACGTCCCAGACGAGCCTCAACAGCCGTGGATAAACGTCGCCAACAGCGACACATCTGCCCGCCATCTGGCCATGGACGAGACATACCCCCACACTACGTTCAATCTCTATGCAAACGCCAACATTTATTGCTTCTTCAGACTGTTTGAGATGCTGTACAGCAGGTTGCTGGCGATCAAGCTCAACGAGACGAATGTCCAGGAAGCTGTTGCGAGACACAAGGGCCTCAAGGGAAGGATCAAGCCTGCCATCGAACTCCGCATGATCGACAAAGGACCAGACTATTTCTTCTACAGTATTGAAGGAAAGCAGAATTACTACCAGCAGATCTTACAACTATGTCAAGAGGTCTTGGTTGGCACCGTCGATCTCGCCCACCTTGAAGAGACTTTGAGGCGGTACTACAACAAGAGTGGCTGGCAGCTTTACACAATTGACAGGCTCGTCTCGGCCATCCTTCGATTTATTATGAACATTCTGGGCGGAGATGCTAAGGACAAGAGCGTTGAGATTACGAATCTCTTCCTGCGAGATCGAGAACGCCCCGATACAACCCGGAAGCAGGAAATTCAGTATCGAAAGCAGGTGGAACGGTTGTCCAAGGACGCTGAGGTGTATCGTATCAGCTACGTAAGTTCTGCGCTTCGAACTGAAGCAAGAAGGAAAACCCGCTGACCTCTCACAGACTCCTGAAGATCGGCTTTGTACCATACGCCTATTCCCATCGGAAGACGCTACTTTTGACAGTGACTCTCTCTCAGATGAAGCTCGCTGGCAATACTATATCGCATCCTACACTATGACAGACGCCACTGAAGGCGTCGATCAATCACGGATGCACACTCCCTACCTGCGACGCAACATTGCCCCCCAGAACGCGAACATCGAAGCCGCTTATCAAGAAGTATACGGCAACCTTGATCACATTGATGAGCAGACCGCCTTTATTAGTCCTGATTCTTACAAGCTTCTGCTGCAGGGTGATTTTGGCTTCCTTCGCCGCAGCGCGCTTGAGAAGCCGCTGAGCAAAACATATGAAAAGGGCAAAATTGAGGAGAGCGAGAGATTCAGGGAAAAATTTGTGCGCAATACGGCGTGGATGAGGGATCAAAGAGCCGAAGATGTTGAGCGCAGGAAGGCTGCATGGGAGAGAGGTGTCCGGGAGGGATTTAGCGGCTACGACATTTAAGGCAGGTTCGAATTCTTTGGCACGTGGAAGACGCATACGAGGACACACGGAGGCGCATGGCCAAGAGCACACTCTGGTGCACAGGTTTCTATGTAAAGATATGGACGAGAAGGTTTTGGCTGAGACAGGTCGAAGGGCGCAGTCTCTACTGCCGAAAGGCTGGACGAAAAGTGGAACCTTGCAAGTACCGTGTAAAGTAAATACGGAAGCTTGTTATGCAACCTCCCATTTCGCAGGCCAAGGTGGCATTCGAAGAGCAACGGATGCGAGGAATCGTTGTCGCAATGACGAATTGAAGCAAGACTAGAGAACACGAAGCGGCATAAGAAAAACAGCTGGCAAATGAACTCCAGTGAGGAATCTCTTTCACAGTCGAACGGAGATGTGGTGCTTCTTTGTGTGATCATGATCAATGGCTTTGAATCCGAGACATGAGTATACGGCGGATGTTGTTTGCTTCCAGCACTCGGTCCTCGTGAATCATCCAAAAAGCCACATGTCGGTGCTTCAGTGTCATGCCCGCCATTCCATGTCAAATTTTGCGACATCGTTATCAGACGGTTGGCACTATTCACCGAGTACAAATTTACCCATGCAAGCACGAGCAGAGGTAAGCCTGGAGCAGAGGCATCGGGAAAATTGCGTCGTAACCCGGTCTCAGCACGTAGTAAAGAGTGGAGACGATGGACTGCTTCTTGCTCAAGAAAAAGTAACACCAGGAGGCACCTTCGGATTCCTCGTACGGAGTACAGAGAGTAGTTCAGGTGCCAGGAACTCCGTGTTCCACAATTGAGGCGTTATCAAACGCCCAGGCGCCGAGGATCGATCGTTGCGCTTCGAAGGCACCAAAAACAAAAACTCAATCTCGGTGCGCCAGGAGAGCATCCGCAGGAAAAGCGCCGGGTGAATCTGGTGGCAGTTCACGGTTGCTACAGTGAGGACCACGCACAGCGCGAAATTTGCTGCTGTGAATCGAGGATTTCCTGGGGTTGTAAATGGAGCAAACCGGAGCCAGTGGGCGACACAGGCCGGTCGGGCAATCTTAATGGCGTTCAACCAAGCTTTGTTGTTATTCCCAATCAGGTATGGTGTGGAGTTTGCTAAATCTCCGCAATCAGCCCCTTTTCGCCCCCTTCATCGCCGTCGTCAACCTGCGCAGCCAGTCACCATTGCACAGTCGTCTTCACCTCGAGAATTGCTTGCATATCCCCCGCCACAAGAGCGCCCACTCCACCTCGCAAAGCCTCCTGCTCGAGGGATCGTCGTCCTCCGCTCCCACGTCTCCTCCCTCCTCCCATAGGCCAGAAACCTTATCACCTCATCTTGCAGCGCCCAGCAGCCACCCAACAGCCATTGACATCGCGTGTTTCAGAACGCCCAATCTCCCCTTAGTCCCTGTCCGCCAGTGCAGAACTGTCGTTCCTGCGAATCTTTGCCATATCAATGGCCAACTCGCCCACGCAAGCTGATCTTCCGCCCTAACGATCGTGATGCAAAGTTGGAACCCACGTTTTCACTGGCGAAAGCTCCAGAAGTGTCCCCCGTAAAGAAGATGTCAAGGCCTCAAATACTGCGCAGGGAAAAAGAGAGCAGCACCGTGCCAGCCACTGGTTCCCATCTCCTGTTTGATCAGCATTCTCTTCGGCTAGCCTTTGCCCGCCCGTGCTGTTCTTGAGAGTTGGTCAAGAACCCCTCGAAGAGTCGACCATACCGCTTCGAGCTCCAGGCCAACTTTAATGTCCAAGAACCCAGGCCAAATACTGCCAAGTGTGGTGCTTTGAGTTGCCTGCTTATGGGCCAGCCAAAGGCTAACTTCCGACAGGGGGGCGCTAAACGAAATTCGCAGATTTGGCGCTATCCCCATGAGTCGCACCTCCGACTGGCGTAGCACCCGTGCTGCATGCCTATATGCACCTTATCACGTCCTTCACCAAACTTTCTCTTCCTCTCTACAAGGCTCTGCTCATGGTCTCTTGAGGTGCTTCACAAGAGTTCCGCGTTTGTGTTTGTTTTTCAGCGTTTCCAACTACCGCGTCCACTCGTTTACGCGGGCATTCTTTTACAAGCCACCAAGGGATCACAATCAGAAGGGAAATCTTCGACGAGGTCAACTTCCCGTAATCTCAGCCGACACGCACGGAGAAGACGCACTACTTCTAACATGAAGGCTGTTACAATCGCCGCTGCTGGTGCAGCGGTCATCACCACCGTTTCTGCCGCCAGCCATGTCAAGCACATGCATGCGAAACTACACGCCAATGTCGCTCGCGACACCTGGGTCGACTGGAATGCGACCGCTGCTTCTACTTCTGCCACGCCTGTAGATGGAGAGTCGAAGACCACCACCTCCTCAAAGGCTCCGGTCAAGGCTGCTACCACTACTGCAAGCTCTTCAACCTCATTCCTCTGGGAGGACTGGACTTCTACCTCCCTTGCGGTTGATCCCGCAAAGACCTCGAGCACCTCTTCTAGCACGACCTTTGAGACGTGGGCCGACTGGACTTCCTCTTCGTCCATTCCGGTCGATCCTGCCACCACCAGCACCACTGAGACCTGGGGTGACTGGTCAACCAGTGTTCCTGTGGATCCTGCTTCTACGAGCACCGAGGAGCACACGTGGGGAGATTGGACATCCTCTTCTATTCCGGTCGATCCTGCGACAACCGGCACTGAGACCTGGAGCGATTGGTCGAGTGTTGAGGAAACCACCACTGTCACGTTGGCCTCGACCATTACGGAGACCAAATACGTCGAGCCCGTTGCGGCCACGAGCGACTCCAGCAGCTGGTCCGACTGGACTTCTTCAACTACCTCGGCATCGGTCGCGGCCGCCAGCGTGGCTACTTCCTCGAGCTGGTCCGCTGCCGCTGCGTCGGTCGCGGCTGACAGTTGCGCGATCTCCATCATTACTTCTTATGGCCTCCCGACTTGTAAGTAGCCTTGATCCGTCGATGTTGATGCTCTGTCTCTAATGCGCATAATAGGGTATCCCACACCTGTTCTGGCTGTGAACACAACCAGCAGCACTTCCTCCAGTGCCTCGTGGGCGGATTGGACCTCGTCAACATCGAGCACGCCTGCAGCAGCCGCAACGACCACCAGCACGTCTTCCTATGCAAGCTGGGCTGACTGGACATCCTCGGATCCGGCCGATGGTGCAGCGACTACTACAAGCACTTCCTCCTACACGTGGGGTGATTGGATCTCCGCTTCGACCGACATTCCATCGAGCGAGACGGCGCCTGGATGGGCACCGACTCCTGCAACTGCATCTGTGAGTGGTGGGAGCAGCTATGCCTCGTCCGGTTCTTCCTCGAAGCCCAGCGGCGGTTCGAGTAGTGGGAGTTCGGGAATCTCATCTAACGGTGATTCGTGGGGCATGACTTATTCCCCATACACCGCTCAGGGCGGCTGCAAGGACGCTGGCACGATTGCTGCGGACATGGCCGTCATCGCACAGAAGGGATTCTCCTCGGTCCGTGTTTATAGCACCGACTGCAGCACGCTCGAAAACATCGGTGGCTCTGCCCGTGACAATGGCCTCAAGCTTATTTTGGGCGTCTGGATTTCTTCGACAGGCATTTCAGGCGCTCAAGGACAAGTCTCCGATATCGTCGCCTGGGCGCAATGGGACCTTGTCGAACTCATCGTCGTGGGTAACGAGGCTGTCTTCAATGGCTATTGCTCCGCCAGTGAGCTCGCTGGCTTCATCTCCAGCAGCGCAAGTGCTTTCAAGGGTGCTGGCTACACTGGCGCCGTCACCACGACTGAGCCTCTGTCGGTATGGCAAGATACCAGCAGTGCCTCGGCATTCTGCAGCGTCGTTGATGTGATCGGTGCCAACTTGTACGCCTTTTTCAATGCCGATGTGACCGCCGATAAGGCTGGTAGCTTCATCCAATCCGAGATCGACATCCTGGACTCGGTTTGCTCGGGCAAGGCCGTCTATGTTCTCGAATCCGGCTGGCCTCACGCTGGTAACTGCAATGGTCTTGCTTGCCCCAGCCCCGAAAACCAGGCAACGGCTCTCAAGGGTATTCAAGCAACCGCGGGCGCCCAAGTTGTCTTCTTGAGCTATGAGGACGAACCGTGGAAGGAGCCGGGACAATTCGGCGTGGAGCAATATTGGGGATGTGTTAGTGTTTTCTAACTGACATGATCTCCTCTTCAGTGCCAACTATCCCGAGTTGTGCCTCTTGGTATGGGCCAAGTTAAGAAATCCTCTGTAGGAGCAAGGAGAAGAAACACGCAGCAAGCGAAGTAAGCGTCATGTATGAAATTGCACAGCCAGCGTTGCCACATGTGTACAGTCGTGAGAGTGACATGTTACGATGTCTGCTTTGATCTTTGTTTGAGTTCATTTGTATATTCGTGTATATTATTTGAACACTGTCTACCCGAAGTTGGGGTGTAGAATAAGACTGGCCTCAGATTGATGAACGTCAATCAGGAATCCCATTCTATACAGTGATAGATGCTCGAAGGCTGTAAGAGACGTCCGCGTCAAGATGATCCCGCAGATAGTCATGGCATGATCTAGCGGAGCCTCGTGGCCTTCCCGCCGCAGTTCCACAAGGCTGGGGGAAAGGGGTGGCGGAAGGGGCCGCCGCCAAATCGCCCAGTCTTGGACTGAATTCGTCGAGATCCTATTTGGACTTCCTCCATCTCTTTCCCTCCCATCTTTGTTATGTTTTGTCTCAGTTCTGAACAAGACTCACGACATGTATGTCTTCAGCTGGAGGACGCCGCCGCCATGTTCCTTGTGACCACGTTGCCAACAATCAGGCCCCCGCGAAATCCAACCACCGCCACCGTCCTCGTTTGCGGGTGACCGACCTGCCAGCGAGTTCGTTCCTGATGAAGAGAGGACAGGTAGATTCACACGAGTACATCTCCCATTTCACAAGACCTCCTCTACACACGGCTGCGGCTAGCCACGCATCCTTCACCGCCGCCACCTCAACTTGGGAAAAAGTAGTCCATTTGTGGGGGTAACAACGTCAAAGTTTGGCATCAGTTGCAACTCATACACCATAACAAAAGGGATCCTGATCCTTAGTTGAAACCAGCAGCTCGGTCAAAAACAATTGAACTCGGAGTGTATGCACCTTGGGTAGTCGTTGATCGCTGCCTGGCTCCGCAAAGGCGGTCATTCTGTCACCCCTGCTCGTTACCAACAGCGCCGCAACAATCGATTGTCTGTCGGTCATCACAAGTGCATATCGAGTCCTGCGACTCATGTTTCAGGACTGCCGAATATGCCTCACCAAAATCGGGCGCAGAGAAGGAAGCCGGACAAGGCAACCACTAATGCATACCCCAATGCACCTTATTGGAATGTGATAGGTGAGCTGAGGCGAGATGACCTGCTCTGGTCTGCAAGGTTGGTCACAATGCCAGCATATAAAGAGGACCACGTCCATGGTCAGAAAAATACTCGCCTCCTCTTGTCTTGATCAATTCTACATTCGATGATTTTGATCATCCAGCCCCAGGGGCCCTAGAGGCCACCCGTGCCTTGTCCAAGGCATTGTGCAAGTGTCTTCCTTGCTTATTGGCTCGCCTATCTCATTTTCGAGCGGAGTTACTAATCCCCAGAGATAGGAAAGAATTTGCCGAGTGAGCGAGGAAACACCGCCCGGCCGAAGACAAGCGCAGGGTGCGAGCTCACGCCTCCAAGAAGCAGCCGATTCTTGCCGCAGAGCCGCATTAGGATCCAGGATTCTCCGATCACTAGGGGTTGACGTGCGTCACTCTCTCCCACTCTCGTCGCCATCGGGTCTGTGCCCCAACCTGCCAGGCTTGCCGCTTTTTGAGGGCTGGAGAAGCGGAACGCTCTCCATGCGCCACACCACCCCTGCTCGTTTCCATGCAACCAAGTCGGTTCCGTACCCGAGTATTTACGCTTCACATATCACTTCGAACATGAAGCCATCACCGTCATTGTCAGTTCGGGGAGTCAGCGGCCCCATTTGACCATTTGAGAACCTCGACCACTCTCCAGCCTGGTATTGAACCCAATCTCGACGGGGACGGGGGAATCCAAACTCCTACCATGGAGCGTACCATTGGCCGATGAGCGTCATTCCTGTCGCCCAAGCGTTGCACCGGCTAAAGATGTGGCTCCAGCATCCTCTCGTTTTGACGCCAATCTAGGCGCTAACACTGCCATTGCGGCCGGCAATGGACTGCTGATTCGGCGCCAGCTATCTGCCTAAGTGGTAAGTCCACCTTCCTCCTGCATGTGCTAGGTGTTCATCCATTCCGGCATTGTTGGCCGATGTATCTATTTGTTCCCAAGGACCATCATTTATGTCCCCCTGTGACCACTCTTCGCGTTGTCTCACTCGCATTTCACAAGTATCTCTCAGATCGTACTCCATATTCTGGCCTCTCCCCTATTCTTTCCTTTCTCCCTTACGTGCCTTGATCGATTACCATGGAATACTTCCACTTTACTACTACATCTGCGGCTCCTCATGGCCAACTTCCGTTCGCCGCACCTTTCTTCCTGCGCATCCACCACGTGCGGTATGAAGCTGCCCCGGACGAAGCGCCATTCGTACCGGGTCCAGAATTCTACTGGCGGCCATCGTCATCTGATCAATTTGTAACTGAAAGTGAATCGGGATGGTGGATCTGGGATCCTGGCCAGGCTGCTGGAAGGCACTTACGTCTAGCGTCGCTTGAGGAAAATGCCCGGCGCAGCCACCACAAGACTAGCACTTTGATCTGGGATCCCGAGCGTCACAACTATATACATGCGCCCGTCGATTGCACTACTGAGAACCCTCACCCTGACGTATGGCGGCGAATCTCCTTTGGCCGACACGCGACCCCTGATCTAGCAGTCATTGTCCATCAGGGAGAAGGCTTTGCACTGCATCTCCCAGGACCAGATGATTGGTTTGAGCAACTGCTACCAGACGTCTGCCAGGCACAGCTTGACGGTAAACCAACCTGCAAGCTGGCTGGGTACCTGAGCATCCTTGTGGGCCTCCTTGCTTTTGGGGTCGAACCACATTATGCTTGTCTCGCAGTCAACACGTGTTTCAGACCGGACGTTTCCTCGACGCACTTCCAGAGACACGGGTTGCCCGCGAGCTCAAGTAAGTTCATTTGCACAGCCTCAACATACCTTGCTCTCTTCAGAAACTTACTAGTTCGCGCCGATAACTCTAGGAAACCACAAACGCGCAATGGTCATCGAAATCGGGCATGATCCAGCCGAAGTCACATCCGACAATCTCAGTGCCTGGGAGAGAGGCGACTATGGCGAGATCTTTAGCTAAAGGAAAGCCTCATACGTTACTAGTGCAATCTGCTGATCACAAGGAGGACATCCGTGAGCATGCGCACATGAAAAACAGAATTCGGAAATGAACGTGACACAGAAAAGAGTTGAGAGGAACCGGGAACATTGTGGTCACATCGGTGAGACTGGTGGTTGGTCTCATTGTTCAGTGCCATAATTTTTCGGAAGACGAGGTGGAATCAATTGACTGAAAGCTCGCGCAGCACATACTGCTCACATCATGCAATGCCACCTTGTTTCGTTGCACGTCTGATCGAGGCTCGACTCGACCACGGTGAGAGATACGCTACTTAGCATCCTACCTTACGACTTTACGACTTATACTCACGACGGAAACGTCGACGGCCGACTACATTTTGACATTTACTGCAACTGACCGTCAGGAAGAGATGGATTAGGGTGTCCCAGTACACAATGGAGACACTTCGGTCTGGATCTTGGTTCTGCATTGGTCTTTTGGATTGGTTAGCTGCCTCTCCAGTCAACGTTCACTGGCTGTTTATTTACTCTTTGATTTGCTTGCATTCGTGTCTTATTGTATCATGTTGTGTATTGCCATCATTATGTTTTGTGATGGCCATTGTTCGGGTATATGAAGGGAGCATTGTGTGAGGTGTGAATGACCCAGCCTGTCTTTATCCAGCTACTTGTTGTTTTTGGATGTATTGTCTTACTGGCTTCTATGTTTACGATGTGATGTCTAAGATTGAATGAATGAATGAATGCTTGCCAATGTCAACTTGATATCATTTCCATTCTACTTGTCGCATTTTCATATTCTTTGGGCAGCTGATCAACTACGCGGTGTAACCACGGATGAGAGTATCTCCAGGGACCAAACGAAAATTGAGATCACAGGCTCATATTATGTCTTGATTCACTTTGATTCAGTTTGTTTTCTGTATATGTTTTCTCATTCTTTCTCCATCTTTTGTTTTCACGGTGGAAAACTCTGGATAGATCTCCGTCAAGCATGAGATTTCTCAGTAATCTCGTCCGCCTCCTTTTCTTTTTCTGGGCAAGAGCCTACTCTTCCAGAGGACGCCGCCAATAACGAGGAATCAAGAGCCAGTAAAGATCCCTTGTGGCAGGGTGAGGACGCGGCGACGGTGATGGTGACGGCGGAGGTATCAGTCGTGGAATTATGGTTGGAGTTTGTATCTGGGAGCGGAGGAGGGAAAGCCCTGGGAGTTTTTTGTACCGCCTGGGGGTTTCTAACATTCAGATCTTGTAGTGACAGGTCCCTGGGATGGTCAGTCTTCTGTCACCTCATGGCCCCCCTGAAGCATGGGCAGCGTGGAAAAGTACAGGGAAACAAGAGAAGGAGGAGTACGAGTGGTGCTCTGGGCGAAAAGGGACTTGGCCCAAGCATGTTGCGCGTGAAAAGAAGACTTCCGGGTCAATAATTAGTACCAACGACTCCTTCGTGATCGTGATGGTAAAGACGTAGCCCTGGAGCAGTGGCCTTGGCTGTATAGTCATAGGTCGCTGGTGATGCGGTTATCGCGACATCTTTCTCTCAGGGAGCGCAGTCTGGTGAGCTGGGCTTCCCGCCGCTGCATTCGGCTGAGTATTTGCTTGTTTGGCCACGCGCTCCCCGAAAGGGATATACGCTGGAGTCGCATACTGGATGGGAGTGTTTATTTGCTCCCCCTTCCATCGACGAGAACGATACTTGTTTTAAAACGCAAAAGCTGCACGGGATGTTTCATATGCAAAGAGAATAAGGGAGGATGGGAGGTTGGGAGAGGAGAGTGAGCTGACACAGGCTGTGACCGGGTGGGCTTATGGAAACATTGTCCCAGATGTCCAATCGTTTTCAATCTGCGCTTCGTGTGTATCTTAAGCCATCGTCCCCGGGGTGCCCATTCGTTACTAAGTCAACCCCGAGGCCCAGCCTTTGGCGACTGTCTCTGGGCGACTGTGGCAGCCAAAAGTGGCTGGATTATTGGTTCACGGCGCGTCCATGGGTATGTACGGAGTATACCTCAGGGGCTTCCGAGTCCTGGACATTCCGCAGCGACTTTGGATCAGCCTAGCGGCAACCAGGCAAGGAAGTAGATGTGGAGGATTTGAAGCCGTCCGTTCTGCCGCGAGAGTATTCGGGCTCGATGCTTCGTGCCCAGTGAAAAGTCAACCGTGGTCTACGAATGGCTGTGCATAGAGCTTCTCGTCGCTGTGGGCCCATGATATGGTGGGCGCTGGGATTGTGATCTGGCCTGGCCTTGAGACCCTTTAATTTATATGATTGAGATCCTGTTTTCTTGTTCTGAGCAGCATGGAACAAGAGCTCCCTCGTTGTGGATGCATATAGTAGCTTCGTTGGAAGGAGCCGGCAGTCGATGATTTCTTGCCGCTGTATCACCTTGGTGTTTTATTCTTTTTCATATCTGCAAGCCAGAACCTGTCATTTAATGGGGAGAACGGTGGGCTATGATGCTGAATTCAGTGTTTAGGGGCCGGAACATTGCGCCAACATAGAAGTCGAACTTTATCCATTGCTTAACCTAAGAGAGGTACGGGGAGCCTAGTGAGCCCGAAGTCTGATGGGGGTGGTGGCAGAGCCTCATTCAGCATTTCAATGATTCTCCTAGCCAACGACGAGGGCCGAGCATCTCGGACAGCCTAGGCTGTCGGGCAAGTTGACTCGTGCCAGGGCAAGATCTAGGTCGCGGCGCTTTCCGAGCAGCACCCTATCAAGGACTCTGGTCGCCGGAAGCACGGCAACAGGAATACGAGGATGTGGGAGGACCCTGGCCTTTGAAATACGAGGCGGAAAAAAAGGAAATCGACCTTGTCGCGCCATAGCTGCATATCCGCTCAGCAGCGAGCCTCATATCGGATCACCCTCGCAGGGAAGTGTTCGTTGCTCGTTTGAGTACGGAGTAACAGATTCTGTACGACGCATGGGGATAGTCTAGGCTGGATGCAGACGCCACATAGTCCATGTTCATGATGGAGAATGTCCAGACTGAGGTCGTGATTGTGGCGTGGTTGGTGGGTGTTCAAGCGGCATCGGGTGCGTGTCGCGACAATCAGTTGGTTGGTGGTTGGTTTTGGGGTAAGGATGCCGCCAAGACACATCTAACCTGATATGTCTTAGAGCCTCGTCCCCCACGTGACCATGATTTTCCTTCCTCCAACTCACCTTCGCCTCCTCTCTGCTCGCTTGGTCCTCCGCTCCAACACCTCGCTTCCCCCATCCACATCACGTCCATCCATTCAGTTTTCATCCTTCGTCCTAGCCGGCCCTTTCCCCCCTTCGCACACTTCGGGCGCCAATGATGCCCAGTGTAAACACAGCCAATGCCCGAACGAAGCGCCCTCAATGGCATCCAATTCCGCCTCCTCTGAATCTTTCGACCCGGGGCCCGGCCGCTCCACGTGACACGTTGGCGCCCGTGGCTGAACATGTGAGAGGCTGGCAGAGATGAATGAGGCCTAGCAACTTCTCAGCCTCACCATGGACGACTTCTTCCACATACCCTTCACAGAATTGTACAGCGTTTCCGTTGACAAGTCCCTGTTGATCTTCTAATCTTCGATACCTGCGTCGAAGCTTACGAGGAGCGCCCGCTCGCAATACCATGGCCCTCGCCTTGAGGACTGCTGCACCTTTGAGACCCGAAATCAGGCTGGCCCAGGCGCTCTCGGAATTCGAGGCCATTCTCAGCGATGACGATAAGAAATCGTTTCGAACTTGGCGTGCCGAAAGACCTCCCGCAGTATCCGACGTAATGAAGGTCACAGCTGAGATTGACAAGAACAACGGCCGGCGCACGAGTCGTCGCTGCTTTGGCCCGCGCTTGACTTCCATACTGGGAGCCGTACAGCAATTCTCAACCGTTGTCGATGTCATTATAGGTGGGACCCAATCGCCGATTGCGACTTCCATTTGGGGCGTACTTCGGATGACCTTACAGATAACCGTCAACTTTGCGTCGTATTTCGACAGCCTGTCAGCCTTGTTTATGCGCATTGGACGCTCATGTCCCCGCTATGAGCAATACGGTGTCATGTATCCCAAATCTCCCAGGCTACAGGAGGCTCTGTGTGAATATTTCTGCACGGTTGTCCTTGTCTGCAAGAAAGCAGTTCTCTTTATTATGAAAAGCCCACTCGCTCAACTATCAGCCACCATTCTCAAGCCATTTCAATCGGAATTCGGCCCGCTCGAGCTTAATCTCTCAACAATGGCAGAGTCTATACGCGAAGAGGCCTCGGTAGCGTTCAAACAGGAGGTTGCCCTCGAGACAAGGGAGGCCTCCAATTTTCGAGCGTGGTCCTCGTCAAAGGCGTCAACGGAGATCCATGAAGCCAAGAAATTCAAAGCTCAAAAGGCGAAGTTTCATTTTTTGGATACATGCTCCACTTACAATCACCAGACGGCGTGGAAGCGAGCTCGGAAGGCGGGTGAGAGCTCACGGATCTTCGACCACGCCGCCTATAGGCAATGGATTCAATCTTCTGCGTCGAGTGTGCTTTGGATTACAGGAATTCTGGGGTCCGGGAAGACGGTCTCCACAGCGAGCGTGTTGCAGGAAATTAGCATCAGCTTCCCGAATGCTCTTGTCTGCTATTTTTTCTGTAGCCACGACGACGCAGAATCGCTTAAGGCCAGGACCATTGTTGGAAGCCTCGCAAGGCAGCTTTTGAGCTTGCTCGACCCAGCCGCGTTTGGCAGGATCGATGCCAGCGAATCGGGCGCACTCGACAATGACGAGATCGTGTCTTGCCTCCTCAACTTACTTCCTCAAAGTGAACAGAACTTCGTCATTATCGATGGTCTCGATGAATGTATTGAGACTGAGCTGGACCAACTATTTGATTCTCTCGGCAAGCTCCTAAAGTCACATCACCGCTTTTACATCTTCTGCTCGAGTTGTCCAGACCTTCACACAAGATATCGGGCTACCCTACAACCTCAGTATCATTTGCCATTACCGGTGCAGAACCCTGAAATCGCTCAATATATCAATGGTGCTTTGGAAGACCGTTTGAAAACAGGCAGCCTGTGCTTAGGAGATCCAACCATAATTTTAACCATCAGACAGGCTCTCACGGAGGGAAGCCATGGGATGTTAGTGTTGACGTCCACAGTACAGAAAGATGCTAATCTCCGCCAGGTTCCTCTGGGTCGTGTTTCAGCTCGAATCGATATGCGCCGAGCTCACCGACGAAGGGATTTTGCAAGCGCTCCAATCTTTGCCGAAGGACTTGCCAGAAACTTTCGATCGTGTCCTCCGGAAGATGGCAGCGAAAAGGACCGTAAATCCAAGCACTTGCCACAAGATCTTTGCGATTGTCGCTGCGGCTCAGCGGCCGTTGGCTTTGGATGAACTTCGCGAGGCGATGGGCGTCGTGCCAGGAGAGACTGAGCGGGATTCACGAAGGCTGATTAATGACATTCGGACGGCGGTCAACGGTTGCGGCAGTTTGTTGCTCATCGATGAGGAAGATTCTACGGTTCGTTTCACCCATCACAGCGTTAAACAATACATTCTGTCCAGTCCACAGGACGGATTTACTCGTCAATTCCATGTGAAATTGCCAGAGGCCGATCTGAGTTTAGGTGAAATCTGCGTCACCTACTTGAACTTCAATGTCTTCGACACCACGCTCACCAAAACAAGTAATCGCGCGCCTCTACAACCACACGACATAACCACCTCGATTGTTGAAAGAACGCTCCCGTGGACCGTAATCAGCAAAATTGCACTGGGACTCTTGAAAAGGGAGGGAGTAGGGGACTTCGACCTAGAATCTCGTCTCCGAGCTGTGGGAATCGGGGAACGAAGACAAGAAAGTTATCCATTTTTGGCCTACGCAAAGACATTTTGGTTATTCCACACTCGGAAATTCGAAAGAGGAAGGCAGGTGACTTACGGACTGTGGCTTCGTCTGTTGTCGAACAGTGTCAAGGTTGTCATGCTTCCTTGGGGTCCCAAACCCTCGGATGGGAAAGAAGAAGAAGAAGTCCTGAAGTGGGCTGTGGAAAACGAACATGAAGCTCTCGTCCACGCGACAATATCGAAACTTGGCACGTCAAACGCGGGCTTTACTTATGAAGCATTGCAGTCACTCCTCGGGGTGGTGGAAGGGCGTGCCAGCTCCACCGCGCAATTAGTGTTGGAATTTCTTTTCGAAGTTAGGGTTCGCTGGGAAGAGGTATGAACAGGAAGAGGTATGAGTAGGAAGAGATTTTGAAGCTCTTACTTGGTCGAGACGATCTCGATATACACATGAGGAACCACTACGGACAAACGGCGTTGCAATGGGCTGCTCAGTCCAAGATTCGATTGCTTGATCCGCTCCTATAATTAGGACTCGATCCCTTAAGGACTTGATTCCTATCCGACTCGAAAACGTCAAGACGGCTCACGGCACTTAAGAATCATATTGGCAAGGGGCGGGTTTCAAAGGCAGCTCGACATTGACGATAAGCTGGAGGCTGTTCCCTCTCTTGCGCTCTTAGCCATCAGGAACGCCATCTTCAAAGCGAATTGGGTGATTATTTTCAAGAAGCAGCCGCCACTCGACCGGGCGACTGGTGGACGCTCGTCTCGAGCGAAAACACGTCTGGGTCGTCAAGCTCAAGGACCGGTAGCGGTTTTGTCAGGTCCGGTGCGTATGAGGTCGGCCGGAAATGTTTGATCGGCCTGACCAACTGGCTGTCCGAGGAGTTTGTCGACTTTGTGATGGTCCTTCTCGCGGCCACAAAATCTCGCCACATCTCCTGGATGAATCTGAAGTTGATCGACAAGGGGTCGAAGAACTCGGCCAACAGCTGCCAGACAGTGTCGAGGTGCTGGATGTCAGGGTAGAGCCTAATGATCTGGTGCACGAACCACCATCGTTCGGGTTGGTTCCGCGACGCGGCCGTGCCCGCCAACAAGATGTTGAAGAGCGTGGTGTGGCAGATGGAGCTCATGGTCGGAAGATCCATGTTAGACAGGCGGTACTGCAGTTCGAGCAGGTTCGAGCGAACGATGAGGGCCGAGGTGTTGAAGCTGATGCAGTTCAGGTACATCCAGAAGAACAGCGCAATCTGATAGCACCGCTGCATCTCGAGGTGCTCGGGCTCGCCCAGAAACCGGCAGCTATCTGGGTCCATTCGCGCAATCGCGGTCGCACTGCCCGGCAGCAAGCTGGAGCTGGGACTCTCTGGCCGCCAGGCCAGCATGCGCCCTGCCAGATGCGCTCGATGAGAATACCATTCCCGGTCGGACTTCCAGAATCTCCTGTCAATCTCGATCATCTCTCTTCGTCCCTCTGAATTTCGGCGGCGGGCCTTGCGAACCACGACGATCGAGCGGCTGTGGAGGAATGCGCCGATGATGTTGACTTTGGATCTGGGATGCACAGTCAGCGGACTGGTGTATAGAGGGACGAACCTGGAATGCTCACACGGCCAGTTCTGTTTCTAGGGCAGCTTCATTGGTGTCGAGGAGCAAGGACATCCGCTTCAGCGCCTGGAGGTGCATTCTGCCGCTTTCGCCGTCTGCCAGTAGCACCTAGAACCGTCAGACGGTGTCGGCTCAGGAATATCTCCCTGTTCGCTTCATCCCCCAACTTACCGATAGTCGGTATAGGAACAGGATGGCTTGATAGCATGAATCATCGACAACCTGATTTGGATCACTTAGGACGGCATTCAGCTCGGCCAGGCATCTTGTATGGAGGCGTAACCAGGCCGGTATCTGCCACGGCGACTTCTGGCCCTTTTCGGTCGGTGGTGGTAGCACTACACCAGGGCCCCTGAACACATAACCATGAACATTAGTCTTGAGATTGTACACGTGCAGGCCATGCAAGAGGCATTTCTTTCACATCGGGGAAGATGGAGCTCACCCTCTGAGCATGCCGTTCAGAAACACCGAAGCATATGTTGCCACGGCATAAGTTAGACAGGGCGACGCCTGGATCTGCGACAGGTTGTCCAGCCACTTCCACGATTGCAGCAGATGGGTCGCAAACGGCCTGATGATCCAGAAATAAAAGTAGAGGTTGGCTTTGATTTCGGTGTCGTATGTCAGGGCCGTCGAAGGGGTGAAGATATCGAAGAACTGTGAGCCCAGCAGTGTCAAGGGAGAGGCGGCCCATTCTTCGTATGCTCTGAGGGCACGCTCCCAGGGTTTGACGGCCACGTGTGGTTTCTGCGATGTCGTTGTCGCCGTGCAGGTTGTTGCCACGGGGATGAGAGCGCCATTGCTTCCCTCTGATGATGATTGCTCGTGGCCATCCTGCTCGGTCTCGTCGTCGTTGTTGGACGCGCTCGCCGGCGTCTTTGGATAGTTCGCCGTGGACAGTCGCTGGAGATACGACGATGTCCCCGTCAAGATGGCCTTGGTGGTCGAGTCGAGGGCCAGGTCCTGGTGGTTTGCCTTGCTCCAGTACCGGTAGCGCGACGAGATGTGTGACGTCTTTGCTGATTTGAGGGCCTTGGTCGTCCTCGAGGGGTTCTTCGCGTCGCCCACGATGAACATCAGCGGCGGAGGCTTTCGGCTTTGACTCATGGTGTCCGCGAGGCGTTACGCTGGGTTCAATGAATGACAGCTCAGGCAGCTGGGTGAGTTGGACAGAGACAGGTCTTCACCCCGCCATTGGATCCTCGGCTCCTTATGGCTGTTGGTATTGGTGTGGATATTATAGATATGGTCCTTGGTGTCGCTGTTCCTTCGGCTTCCCTTAACCGCACACAACTCCTGCATCCAAAGGCTCTCCTGTCGCAAATCACAAACCGAGTCTCGTCCTGGCCCAATCTTCAGCTCTGATATCGGCGCTGCGGAAGTGCGCGCCGAACGTTTCTTAGCGAGGACGCCCGTGGGTGTCTTGGTGCCTTGGGTCGTGCAGGGAAGAACCGGCCCCCAAAGGTCGCCCCCATCTGCGATTACTCAGACTCGCTAAAGAGCCATGAAAGAGACTGGCACTGGCCCATTCGAGTCGCTGGGCCACCGGTCGCCGGGCGTGTAATTGGACCCAAGGCGCACCAAGAGCGGATAGAGTTCTGCGCTGGCCCTCGACTTATCGGTCTAGATCCATCCAGAGTGGGAGAAGGGCGCCGCTTCCAGTCGCCTATTTCGTATCCCACAGACGAGATCTGGCTGCACGATTAGACAAAAGGTTGCAGGCGATTATTAAGACCTTCAGACAGTCAGGCACAACGACCTGAGCACCACGAGTCCCTTTTGGAAGCGCCGTTATGTCTTCTATATCTCCTTACAAGACGGCCATGTCCCACTCTCCACGAGCTCGATCTGCTTGACAAGGCGACCATGGCGGGCACAGGCCCTTCGAAGCCGGCGCTCGACAGCGATGTCTGTGCGGTCGAAATTCACGCGGTCGAAACAGTGCCCACTCATAAGAGGGGCGGCTCGTCGCTATCAGGATCCTTCCGCCGGTACATCTGGGCGGTGATCTGGTGCCTCTACATGCTATGGTGTATCCTCGCCAACAATTACGCGAAGACGGCGGGCCAATCAGTCCTTGGTATCCCTCAATTTCGCAAGGATTTTGGGAGTGCTTACGGTGGTAACTATGTCCTGTCGGCCAAGTGGCAGTCGGCATACTACGGCGCTCCTCAGGCAGCGTAAGACCAGCCTCTTTATGCTTGATGGGTGACTGGGGCTGATTCTCCTCTGACAGTGCGGTGATGGGTGCATTGAGTGCCGCATGGATCGCCGACAAGGTCGGTCGCCGCCTTGCACTCGGCTTCGTCTTCGCCGTCAGGCTCACGTCCGTCACCTTGGAATTCATCGCCACCACCAACTATATCTTCTTCGCGGGCCGTTTCTTGGGCGGCTTCTCCACGGGCGGCACCAACTCTCTGTGCATGGCCTATATCGGCGAGATCACGCCCCTGCCGTTGCGCGGAGTGCTCACCGCTGCCGTCCCTATCTCTCTCATCACCGGCGCCCTTTCGTCTGCTCTTGTGGTCAACTTCACGGGCAACCAGTCCACCCGTTGGGCGTATCGGATTGCCTTTGTCTCTGGCTATGGCTTCATGGGGATCGCGGCGGCGGTGCTGCCGTTCATGCCAGAATCACCCTGGTATCTCGTCAGCCACGGAAAAGACAAGAAAGCCATGAAAGCCCTCAAGAGGATAGGGTATTCGACTGACGCTGACGCCCAGCTCAAAATGGCAGAGATCAAAAGAGTGCTTGCCAAGACGAAGGAGGAGACGTCCGGGGCGACGTACATGGAATGCTTCCGAAGGTCCAACCTGCGCCGTACCATCATCGCCGCCATGCCCTTGACCATCCAGACCTTCTCCGGCGTGGCGTTCGTGGGATCTTACACGACCTACTACCAACAGCTCGCGGGATACAGCACCGCGGCCAGTTTCCACCTGTTCATCGTCCAGCAAGTTCTATCGGGCGCGGGGAACATTTGCTCATGGTTCCTGGTGGATAGAGTTGGACGGCGACCTCTGACGATATGGGGCATGGTCATGCTGACTTTGATTCTCTTGATCACAGGAGGTATGTATGATTTGTCATTGCCACGATGCGTAACATCTTGTTGGCCCAGCAAAACGCCCTTCTGGACCTATGGACTGCGGGTTTGAGACTGAGAAGACGCTTCGCTGACGGATGATGATGCTGGTGATATTAGGCCTCGCAGTCTCAGGCACGCCGCCAGCCATCAAAGGCACGATCGCGCTCCTCCAGCTCTTCTCCTTCGTCTACAACGCCACCATCGGCGCCACCGCTTTCACCATCCTCACCGAGATCCCCACCGCGCGGCTGCGGGCCAAGACGGCGTCCATCTCAGTTGGATTGCAGAGTGCTCTTTTCGTAAGTCATAACATCTGGTCACCAACAGCCACTTGGCTCTCTCTCTCTCTCTCTCTCTCTCTCTCTCTCTCTCTCTAACAACGCTCTTCTCCCACCTCGGGGAAACAGACCATGTGGGGATTCGTGCTGCCCTACCTCTTCAACCCAGACAAGGCGAACCTAGGCGCCAAAGTGACCTTCATCTTCGGCGCCCTGTCCGTCCTCTCCATCGTCTACCTGTGGCTGTGCCAGCCCGAGTCGGCGGGGCTGAGCTACGAGCGCCTGGACGAGCTGTTCATCGCGCGCGTGAAGACGCGCGGGTTCCAGGACCGGGGCCGCGGGGACTCCACGCCGGGCGAAAGTGAGGGCAGCGAGCACGGCGTGGGTGACGGCATGGGGAGGGTGGATGAAAAGGCCGAGGTGGCTGTCTAAGCATGCATCGGTCCGGGCTGCGTTCGATCAACGACTCTGCCCAGCGAGGAGGCGGCGGGTGGGACACGGCCACCAGCCGAGCATGAAATCCCCAGAAACCCTCATTCCCGGAGTTGACCGGGGGGAAGAGAAAGGACGAGAATGATAATAGTAATGATTGACGATCCCCATCCTGAACTCCGTCTTACCACCTTACCCCCTAGGGACAGGGCCGGGCGTCTTTAGCTGACTCCGAAACTACACCACACACGGTATCATGCACATGTAGATCCCCATACCGAAAGAAATGCATGTATCCATCCCCAAGGACTCCCAGGATCGCTATAACGAACGATATACCCCGAGCAAGCCACTGCCCGAGGAACGATATGAGATCGGTCTTTGAGAACAAAGACAGAAGCGGTTGGTATACAGAAGAGAAAACGGGCCATGAGCTCTCCATAGAAGTAGAAGAAACAGATCAAAATTGGTAAAGGGTGTGTGTGTACAACGCGTTATATCTACACCGGATTAAAATAGAAAAGAAGAAAAGCGAGCGCTTGTTTTTCCCACACTGGGGGGAGAAGGTGGGTTTCGTTGACCGTGACCATGACCGTGAACCGTGACTCTGACCGTGATGAATCTTTTCCTCGTTAGAACCAAATCCCGATCTCAATCCCAATCCCAGTCCATTCCAACCCGACCCGACCAGGCTAGACCAGGCCAGCCTGATCCATGCACCAACACTCGGACTGACTCCGACAACGCCGCTCCAGTCATAAAGCCAAGGGATGTCCCTCCTCACTCGCTAAGGCAGGCCCTTCAAGACGGCGGAAACACTTTCTTCAACATGCTCTCCTTCTTGCCGCCTTCCTTGCCCACGGCCTTGCGCGCCATCTTGCTCCCCAGGGAAGAGGTAGAGGTGGTGGACTTGGGAGGCGGCGCGAACTCGGTCTGCACATTCAACCCGTCGTGCCCGCCGCCGCCGCGCAGCTTGGCCTGCCTCGCGCGGAACGAGTTGTCGTCCTCGCCGCGCCCCTGGCCCGCGCCGAAGGGGTAGATGGACGTCGGGTCGTCGAGGGAGATGTTCGTGTGGGTAAGCGTCAGGGGCGCGAAGGAGGACGATGTTGTCGTCGTCGTTGGCGGGAAGAAGGATGACGTCGGGCCCGGGCCCTCCTCCGAGTAGCCCGCCTGGTGTTGGGAGAATAAGAGCGGGACACCCGTGGCCGGCGTCAGCGGCGAGTTGGAGTACGAGTCCTGGGTAAACGAGCGGGCGTATTGCGTGACGGGCATCGAGCGGTGCGAGATAGGAGACACGGGTTCGTGAGCAGCTGCAGTGCTCTGGAGTTCTCTGCTCGCGCCGGGATAGAGCTGCGGTTGTTGTCCCTGCTGCTGCTGCTGCGTGGCGTTCTGGAGGAAATTGTGGTATGCTTGGTGTTGTTGGGAGTGGAAGTCGAACGCAAAGGTGGCCATTTCGCTGCCGTCTCCCTCGCCTCGCTGCGCTTCTTCGTCGTGGCTGGAGAAGGAAGACGGCGACCCTTTCCATTTGCCGGCGGCGGTGGTCACCGTGATGGTGGACTCGCTGTCAACGCCTTTCCCCTTCATGGCCTGTGCCGCCTGCTCCCGCCACATCCGTCGCTGCATCCATTTCCGGAACAGCCAGAAGACGGCGAACGAGAGCCCGATGCCCCCGATCACGCCGCCCAAGATCGCCCCCGTCAGACCAGAGGCGCCGAAGCCCGACAGCTTGGTTTCTGGCGCGGCGGTGGGGACGGTGTTGGGGCACAGTGTCTGCGTGTAGACGTAGGGCGCGTGCGGCGAGGCGGTCGCGAGGTGGAACGTGGGCGGGGACGAGTCGTAGTTGGCCATGAAGTAGACCTGAGAGAGGAACGCGGTGCCGAAAAAGCTGACCGTCTGGTTTGTCGCCTTGTCCGAGACCGTGCCCGTGGAGATGGGGGAGTTGTTGGAAACGTTCTTCAGCCAGTCCGAGTCGTACGTGACGCTCATCCCCGACGCGAGGGTGATGATCAATTTCGAATCAAAGTCGTCCGGCAGGCGGAAGACCTCGAGGCCGTCACTCGACGGTGTCGCGCCCGTCTGCTGGGAAAACTTCTGCGTCACGTCGCTGGGGAGGTTGAGGTGGTATTGCGCTGTGGTGAGATGGGCGTCGAAGCTCTCGGTGAGGAGATCCGTCTGGGTCCCGTCGGAGGCGGTCAGTGTCATCTGCGCGACGGAAACCACGAAGGGGCTGTTCTCGGTCTCTGGCCGCGCGGGGCTGATGGTGAAATTGTGCACGTCGCCTTCGAAACGGCCCGAATCATAGCCGCCCAGGGTCAGCGAGCCGTTGATGGCGCCATTGGACTGCTCGTAGGCGGTGCCCATGTACAGCCCAAACGACCGTGACGAGATCAGTTCGAGATCGTACAGATGGTTCAGCAGCGTGCTTTTGGGTCCCAGGCCGAGCAGGCCCGCTGGCCCAAACCAAGGAGTCGTGCTGCTCGAGTAATTGGACAAGACCGTCAGCGGGAAGTTTGGGATTCGGGTGATGTTGGGGGGAGAAGGGTCGTAGTAGTGCGTGAAGAGGTTGAAGGTATCGAATGCCGTCTGCAGAATCCTGGCGGGAATCGAGCCGTAGCTGTCGAGTGCCTGGTATGACGAACCTGACGAGTAGCTGCAAGTCCACTCTTTAGCATCTCAAGACGATCACCACGAGGGGCTTGGTACTGACTTTTGTGACAGGTCCGGAGAATAGAATCCATGGGCGTGGTTTAGACAGTCTTGGAAAGGACTGTCGGTGCAGTAGTCCAGGCTGGCCACGGTTGTTTCGTTGTTCGACAACGACGGCCAGTGCGACATGTTTTGTGATACTGGAAAACCAGCCCCGGTAAACAATCCATATTGTTCGTTGACTCCACCGTCGACGGCTCTGACATGGAAGTCGACATAGATTGGCACAATAGAGCAGTTGTTCTGCGCCGCAACGGCAGCCACAAAGAGCAGCAGTGCTTCGAAGACCGCCGCCATGATCTGAAACAGCCAAAGGAAGGATACTCGACGACCGGGCAGTATAGGCCCAACAGTCACCGATCACCGCCGTGTGAAGGCTAATGAGCAGTGCAAAGACAAATGCAAACAAAAGAAAAAAAAAAGGAAACAGCAAGACAGATGACCAGAACCACTTACGAACAGAAGTAAACGGCAGAGATGAGATGAGGCAATACAAGAGGAAAATCGACGACCATACAGTTGGCAGCCGTCTCAGGACTTTGCCGTGGTCAGCCTGGCCGACTTGAGCATTTACAGGCAAAAGCTGAAACGGACTTGGGAAGCACCGAGGGGTTACAATAGACGCCGCGCTGGGGCACGCCCGTCGATGCAGGGCGGTTGTCATTTTTGTCATTTTCTGCAGTAGGTCGCCTCTTGGGCAGCCTGGAGATAGCTTGAGAGGGGAGGAAACACATCGGACACTGGGCCGGCCGATGGTGTGGCCTGATGCACGAAGGCGTCAATGGCGCCGAGAGGTCGAGATGAGGTTTCGACGAATTTCCATTTTTAGGAGAAGGCGATCCAGCTTGGCGGCTGCCGAGGCCCAATCGGAGCGCGGCTTGGCGGCTCACCGATCGTCGGCGGAGCTAGAGCCAATGAGAATAGAGGAGTGTGTGGGGCGGGTCAGGACGCCCAGCGTTGTATAGCCACAATTCTGACCCGGCAGACGGCCACTCACAGATTCGAAGAGGCTGGCTCGATGGATGTGCCGTGCCGAATCGTGCGCAACGCCCGCTCTGTCATATCCTAAATTTTTCTCTTCAACCATCCAAGATTTGGGGAAACCGTCCACACAATGGGCAGGCTCTCTATCCAATCAGGCTGCCTAGCAGGGTATTGCTTCCCATGGATACGAGAGGGGTCGTGCTAAGTTTACGACCGACAGTTCGTTATCCATCGTTAGGATTTCGGCTTCTTCCTCACCAAGCCGGCCGACAATGTATTGGTAGTTGTTACCGCAGCTACTTGTGCAGCTCCTGCTGAGTTGGTGTTGCTGTTGTCCATGACGTCCACCTTTCTCTTCTTGCGGACGCCAGTCAGCATGTTAACTCTGGCTGATGACACAATATCCGGCGCTGTGGACGGAACCAAGACCGGGGCGGCACGGCCATGTATAGGATGCCCAAATGAGGCCACCATTGACAGCTCCAGAGCTTTGTCGACCCAACTTTTTGTGGCGTCTGCAGCGAGGGCTTCGCCAGCAAAGTCAGTCTGAAGGAGATGATCCATTAAGGCCTGATATTGAGTAGTGCCGATGACAAGCTCGCCCCGCGTTTCCCCGATTGTGGGCAACATTGACTTTTCCGCCGGTTCAGGTGCAGGTGCACCTCGGTCGGTGTTTTGCATTTGGTCCAAAGGTTTCGACTCAGGCTCTGGATGAATAGGCGAAGACGAAGGTGGTGAGTTGGGTTCTACGATCATTTTGAGGTCGCTGGCAGTCGGTGCGTTTGGATCCGTCACGCCGGTTTCGTATTGCTGAGAATTGACAGGCGTAACAAGGCTCGTGTGAGTGGGTGGCCTGGCGAAATTCTCCGTCTGACCGGTCTGTTCAAGCTGGCTTAGCGTAGGGTGATTGGCCTGGCTTCGGGAGAACACCAGCCACAGAAAACCGACTAATCGTCCGGCAGAACACTCTTGTCTATAGGACATCATCTCCCAGAATTGATCAAGAGTTTTCACACTCCGCCAACGTCCTTCCTCGTCGATAAAGTCGCCATCTAGATCCTCCAGAAACCGTGCTTTGGGGTCGTCTGGAAGCCGCGGGACCACATGTCTTGGAGGAATCGAAGGGTCAGCCACCAGAAGGTCGACTGGGTATGAATTGACCCATTTCGGATCAGAAGAGGGGTCTGCTCGACTTGATGGCGGGAAAAATGCCTTGGTTTCGGCCCTGTCACATCCTGGGACCAAGAGGTGTGCAGTAGCCACTAAATCATCGTTGGGCAGCCTCAGGACTCTGTCGAGCACTCGGCACCACCACTTTATGAGCTGTCGATCGTCTAGAATGTGTTTTCCAGCATTTTCAGAGCTCCCAGGGAAAAGATATTGGTTTTGCGAACGAGCGAAAAGCGATAGGACCACCCTTGAACTCGACAGACGAGGTTCAAGCAAGAACTGGATAAAGGTAGAGGTGATGGCGGCGACGGCAGATGGAGAGCCCTTTTGTTGGTTGAGACGGGAAGAGAAGCCCGAAGAGTCGGCTTTCGAAACAAAGAGAGTGACGAGAGATTGGGTGGTGAAAACCAAAATCTCGATGGCGTAGACCAACACCTCCTTGCGTCCTTCATGCTCCGGGGAGGAGACAGCCAGAAAGTGGGACTCGCAGAGAGTGGCCTCCTCGTCATGACCCTTCAAAGGCGCGAAGAGTGTAGGTACTGGTGTCGGTGGAGTTGACAAGTGATATGCCCGAAGGTCCAGACCAAGCGGAAGGACGGCAGCAAGTCGCGATGGGAGAGACGGCTTTTCCGACATGTCTCTTTAGGTGCATTGGTACATGGTGAGGCGCAAATGGGAGCTCTGGAATCTGGAATCTGGAATGGCGAGCCGTCAATTTGTCACAGTGGTGGACAAACCGAGACCAGTGACTTTTGAAGCCGGTGAACGTTAAGGGGAAAAAGAAAAGTGGAATAATTATGACCGGGGTAACAATAGTGGAGGATATCAGCCAATTGAAACTCTAGGATCTTACGCCCTAGGGCCTCAGCCTCAACTGGCAGGTCAACAACTTTCCCCCTCTCGTACTCAGTCCAGGGACGAATTTGCCTTCCCAGGTTCGACCGTCCTGTCCCACCAGCCATCCAGCCTGATGTATAAAAGCTGAGGTCGACCCAAGCTCCCCAAATCTCTTACACCATTCTTGTAAGTCTTTTCACCGGTCTTCAGTGCATTCTAGTTTGGGCCCCTTAGCAGAGCGGGACACAAACAATGGAGCGAAATGCACTAGAGTATAGCGACAACGATATTAATGTGACTTCACAATCTACTGTCCATATGACACTTTGTCTGAGGGGTGCAGCCCACCCTATATCAAGAGATATGTCGCCTACGTCATCCAGAGCAATCCCGATCAGAACAACCTCGTTTGCAGAGAGGCGAGTCGAGATGCCTTACAATCCTACGAGCTTTAATGCTGTCTGCGCGCCACCTCAAGGGAGATCTGCGCCCGGGACATTCAATCGTACCATTTCCTACTGGTCATCTATGCCCAGTGAAGAGGAAATTCCCACCTTTGTGTTCGGACAACCCGCTGTGGGCCAGATCAACACCGCGAAGACTCCGCAGCCTCGGATTGCGGCAAATGGAAAGCAGACTCCTGTACTCTGGGCTTGTGGTGGGTATGCTCCAGATCGCTCTGAAGTGGAGTCTGAAACGGAATATGATCCGGCAACGAAGGCTCATTTCAGACGGCATTTGGGTATCATTGATTGCAGCGGGGCTGCCCGTTCTCAGGATCTGACTGGGCGAGAGGCGAGCAACCCTGCCCTATTGGACTATCAGATGCAACTGCGCTTGCTGGATGAGCAGAACAGGAGACGTTTGAAGGAGGCAAAGGACGTGCAACGAATCGATGCCCAGAGATGAGGTGAAAGACCTGGCAGAGCATCAACACGGTGGAGGGCAAGGGATGACAACAAAATGGACGCAGGCGGACCAGCTCTGTACCATGAGCACATGTGGTAATGGTAATGAATCTTTGACGTGGCATGAGTCTCTTCTTACAGCGTGTGGTGACAAGTTATCGAGAGCTTTGTTATTTGCTGGCTCTTTTCCCTTTTCCGCCCAAATGCCTTCGGTGGAACCTGATTGGCCAGAACCCGCTACCGCCGGCAAACATTCCTCATGTGGCCAGACCTCGAAGGAGGGCATCTTCTCGCCCTTGCGATACTCAACCGCCAACTCTTGAACCTGCCATACCCATCACTCAGCACCGCTGCGTACCAAGCAGTCTCGTCGCAAATCGTCGCCCACGTTGTTGTATCAATCTAGAGATCCTCAACTCGCTCCTCGGGCTGCTGTGCCGTAGCCCTAGCGTTGATGCTCCGCAATATCACTGTTACATGAGTATATCTGCGTCCTGCGGTCAAATCGTGTAACGGACCAACATGCTGTAGCTGACCTCCAGGCCATTTTCGCTCTCCTACTTTCCTTGCTAATGTGTCATGTCTATCACCAGTCTCGAAAAAGAAGAAACACGCAAAGAGGGCAGTCCTCACAGTGACGAGGATGGAGAAGTGCACGACCATGATTCCTCGCCTGCAAAATCCCTAGACCAAGATACAGAAGGCCTACATGCCGCAGAAACACCAGCAGCCAATCCTCCTCTTCCTACCGAGGAAGACCCTCCCCCATTACCCGCCGAGGCCCCCCCTCCCCAACCAGCGGATGACGGCTGGGAGCCAATCTGGGACGACGCTGCCCAAGCATTTTATTTCTTCAACCGTTTTACAAAAGTAACGCAGTGGGAGAATCCAAGAGTGCCAGAAGCATCCAGTCAAGCCGGTCCACCAGGAGTTGGGAACCACGACAGAATAGCGGGAGCACAGGGCTCTTCGACAAACAGAGTTGGCGGATACGACCCTGCCATTCACGGTGATTACGACCCAAACGCCGATTATGCCAAAGCCTACGAGATCTCGCCGGTCGACAATGCGCCCGGCGCTGCTCCAGCCACAAATCCTGCCGACATGTATGCTGCATCGGGGACCTTTAATCGCTTCACAGGGAAATGGCAGCGAGCAGACCTCAACCCCGAAAAATTTACCGATGAGCAAAAGAGTCGGCGACAGATGAACGCCTTCTTTGATGTGGATGCTGCCGCGAATAGCCATGACGGCCGAAGTCTGAGAGCCGAGAGAGCCAACAAGAAATTGAGCAAGGCAGAGGTGAAAGCTTTCAAAGAGAAGCGGAGGGAGAAGAAGGAGGAGAAACGGCGCGCATGGCTGAGGGATTGACCAACGATTTGGCCAATACTGCAAGAGCAACAAGACATCCGGTAGCTTCGCCTTATTTCTACAAGTAACCTGTGTCTTGGTGATTTTGGTTTTCAGCATGGCGATGCCGGGCTTTGAGAAGAAGCGGAAATTTCGGAACTCGACACCAACTTCCTCGAACAAAATAAACCCACCAAATAAATTTCCTGTTGTAGCGTATCGTGCATTTCACTCGACCTTCTCTCAGTCTTTTGCCTCACATTCGTTACTCGTTGCGTCCGACATGCTACACTCATGCTCACAGATCATATCGCGGTGATTTGCATCGCTTGGTACATCTTCATCGCCTGCGTCTGCGCCATTGGCTACGTGTGTCTGTGCGTCCAGCAATTCCCTACCAAACCCACCCTCTTTCGATGGCTCCCCGCTCCGCCGCTGACCGTGGCTGATGCAGGTTTCTGTATTATCGTCAGATCCCTTCCCAAGGTGCCATCCTCTCCGGGTCGGCCAAGCACGACATCCCCAATGTCACGGTCATTCGCCCCTGCAAGGGACTCGAACCCTACCTGTACGAATGTCTCGCGTCGACGTTCCACCAAGATTACCCGCGGGATCAGATAGCAGTGCACTTCTGTATCTCGTCCCGATCCGATCCAGCCTACGAAATCATCGAGAGAGTCGTTAATGACCACCGAGGCCACAATGCGCGGATATTCGTCGAGGAGGAAGACGACGGGGTTGCCAACGGGGACGAAGAGGAGAGCAACTATCGCAGATGTCTCGGGCCCAATCCCAAGATTCGGAACATGAGCAAGGCATACCGCGAGGCAGGGGCGCGCGATCTCATATGGATCCTGGACTGTAATGTCTGGGTGGGCCGGGGTGTTTGCGCGCGCATGGTTGACAGGTTATGCGGTTTCACGAGGCAAGGACACGCACCAACGACGCCGTATAAGCTGGTCCATCATCTGCCCATATCAGTCGATGTAGACCTACACGCCGACCAGGGCGACCTACGAGTGGCAGACTCTCTGAGCCTCGGCGACGGTCCTACCACTCCCCAAACGGCCAGGAAGCTTTCCCTTGGTAACCTTTCGAGAAGTGAGCGGCTCAAGCGGAGTGCCGGTGGCCGCGTCGAAGAACTCTTCCTCTCTTCCTCTCACGCAAAGATGTATGTCGCCATCAACACCGTGGCCGTCGCTCCCTGCATCCTGGGGAAGTCCACCATGTTCCGGCGGGTGCACCTGGACCAGCTGACGGCCCAAAAGGCCCTCGAGGAAGACAGGAGCCGAAGGAGCGGAGCCCTCCAGGGCCATCATGCAGAGAACACGGGGTTCCAGAGTACTCGGGTCGGCATTGACTATTTCTCCCACAACATCTGCGAAGACCATCTCATCGGCGACCTGCTCTGGAAATCGCCCGTGCCGGCCGCCCCTGACGTTCCAAGGAAAATGCGAAACCACGGGCTGGTGTACGGCGACCTCGCAATCCAGCCGATCAGCTCCATGTCGCTGCAGTCGTACATGTCCCGACGCGTTCGGTGGTTGAGGGTGCGAAAATTCACCGTCCCGGTCGCGACGCTGGTGGAACCTGGCACGGAGAGCTTTCTGTGTTCGCTGATGGGCGCGTGGGGCTTGACCACCTTCAGCGGAACAAACGGGTGGGCAGGGAATTCGTGGGGACGGTTGTGGATGTGGTGGTGCGCGAGCATCCTCTGCTGGATGGCGGTGGATTGGACCGTGTATCTGCTGCTGCACTCGGGCAGGACCATCGAGGCGTCCGGGAGGGACAGACAAGTCGAAACAATCCCCTCGTTCGCCCGCCCCCTGTCCGCGGCCGTGCGCTCCCGGCGGAGGTTCCCCATCTGGCTCCTCGCCTGGCTGGGCCGGGAATCCCTGGCCCTCCCGATCTGGACGTGGGCGATCTGGGGCGGCACGAGCGTGACCTGGCGCGACCGGCGGTTCTGGGTCGGCTTTGACATGAGAGTGCACGAAATCCGGGACGACAAGACCGAACGCCGCAGCACGGACGAGCACGCGGAGGGAAGGCTGGTGGAGAAGACTAATGGCCACACGACGACTATGAACGGGAAAACGAACGCGAACGCGAACATGAACATGAACATGAACATGAACGCAAATGGGACTGCGAGGCGGCGCAAGGAGCCAGAAGGAAAGTGAGGAGTGTCGGCGGAGCGTATGACATGTTACGGGCACGAGTGAATATTACGGGCGCATGTGCTGCACAAGATACGTAGCCAAGCGATGGGATAGATACATACCTACCCAGGTTTGTAGACAAGAAAGGCGGACAGCCAAACAGACAGACAGATACGAAACAGACGGCACACATAGCTGGAGAGACAAGACCCCGCGAGCCTCAAGCAGAGAAGCATCGTCACGGCTGTTCTACAACAATGCTGCTGTCCCTACCGCAAACTACCTGCGCTGTGCTGTGCTGTGCCATGTCCTCGAACCGGACCGTCCCACATATATATATTTGTGTAGGTCCTCCGTACGTAGGTACGCAGACGAGTGCCATCAGGCTGGCGCGAGGCTGAGAAAAGGGGACTTGACTAACCAACCTTCCCACGGTTTGCCTGACTCTTCTTCTGGGCCTTCCGTCTCGGTCTCCCAGATCTACAGGACATAACCAGGATTGCTGCCCACGTATACATACTCGGTATATCCTCCATGCTCTCCGCTCTTTGACAGACGTTGCTGACTCCCCTTGTAACCATATCTCCCGAAATATTTATACTGTGTGCCTGGCAAGGGGGCGAAAGAAGGACCTCCCCCTGTCTATTTTCCAGCAATTCAGCATCCTAACTAACGGGTTGTGACAAGATACACATTGACTTTACATTGCGGATGTTTTTGCATTTGGTTCACCCGTGTCCACAAATACTGCACGTACATCCTATATCTTCGCACTCATCTTTCCTTCCCTGAGAGCTCTTCGATGCGTCTCTCTCAGGCTGTTTCCCCCTTCAAGTTACCCAGGGTGGAAGAGCTCCAAACTAGCCGTCGCCCTGGAGTGTGGGCCGACGACAGGAGCTCTGTCCTTCGTGGGAATTGTTTTGGTTGCATTTTCACCATGTTGGGTTTGGGCTAGGGGAAGCCGACACTGATCCGGATGGTGTGCTGTGACAGCAGATGCGAGGCTCGTCTAGGTGGCGAGCAATAGCGCGGTCAAGTTCTAGTTCAGTGACCATGGGAAATATAGTTCTGTGAATACCCGCTCAAGTCTCCCATGCAAGCGACGCTCTCGGTGAAAGAGAACGGGGTATCCTGCAGATCGCATCGACAGCATTACCGCGAGGTCATCACTGACGAACTATCAGTTGATCGATCAGGACGATAGGCAAGCAGTCGCCGTGTAGTGTGGTATGCCATCTCGACTGTGTAAAGAAGGACGGCGAGTCCCGCATTTTCCATTGGCTCAGTCCGCATCTCGACTCTGCGGCTGTTTATCCTGCGCCACCTTGTCGAAGAGGCTGAGGTGCGACTAACAAGCTCTTCCACTCTGGATCATTCCTGATCATGATGCGTAGACGGAGGACATCTTCAGGTCATCAAGCGGGCGTCCGTTCGCACGAACAGGTCAGCTTTCGAGGTTTGACGGTCGCCTGGAATCCATGAAGTTGGACCAGACGCACCAACGGCTGAACGACTTCGTTAGTTCAGGCACACGGGTATATCTCGTACAAAGGGGACCCTACCCATTGCATGTTTGTCTCATGGTGACAACAAGGCTCGGTTATCCTTCTGGTCACGGCATCCCCGTGTGTTGCATCTCCTGGCACTTTGTGGTATCTGATCTCCAGAGTCCCATCTTTTACCCGATCGACACTGTCGACCTTGATACGCTGCACCCTCATCAAAGTCTCGCCGTATGCTTCTTCGATTTCAATGACCGTTTTGGCGACGGCGTAAGCCACGCAACTGTTCCAGTGGCCCTCGACGACTTTCAAGTCTCGCAAAGCCTCAAGTGCGTTTCGGCGAATGTCGCGGACTCGGCACAGTGTAGCAATAAAGTACAACGGCGAGATAAAGCCCAGATGCACCTTCAGGACAAGGTTACTGTCCTGTCCCTTTTCCATTGTAGTGTATCCACTGCGCAAAAAGGTCCGTAGCTGAGCGAACATGATTCGGAAGTCTGCAGCGGCACGATTGTAGCAGCAGTCATTGTCTGGTGGAAGAGTCTTCAAGATCAATAAAGCCATCCGATGGTGGGCGAGCAGTAACAGCTGCCAGTCCTTGAGGAGCGGTTCGTCAAGTTCCAGGTTTGCTTTCCAGCGACCGAACGCGGTCGCCCAGTCAGCAACGTACTTGCGGACGCCTGGGATCATGCGTGTCGAATGATGTGGTTTACCCAGTTCAAGAAGGAGGACCATATAGACAGCCTGCTGTAGATGTTTGTTTGCTTGTGCAAGGTCTTCAAATATCTCGGGCACATCAGGCACCGCGTAGGTCGCACCTTCTGTCGAGTTGGCCTCGGGTCCCGTCTCTTCTCGCAGCGCGTAGTTTTCCGACTTGGCCATGAAGCCACGTATTATAGGCTCAATAAACTCAGAAACTTCTGGAGCAATGATGGCTTGTCGCCGTCGGTTCTCGGAAATAATGCGATGGCCCGATTTCAGATGAGTGAGTCCCGCGGCGGACGCGCCCATAAGGAAATCACAGTGGGCGAAAAGGATGCATGAGATCAAAATGATCTCGAGGGGCAAGGCACTTTGGCTCTGGTTGATCTCGGTAATGGCCTTGGTGTAGTAGAGAGTAAATGTATGGTTCTGCCACGGTGTTCGTTTCGTGAGCTCGATCCATTCATGCAGGCTACTCAATGCAGCCAAGCTATGACGGACACAGGCCTGGGTCTGACTTGCTTGGACAACCACCCGATTCCAAAAGCTCCATGCTGAGCTCGACGAGTAATTGACCAGGGCTTTGTCGTCGAGGAAGGAGTCCATCATTTCAGCAAAGTAGGAGGAAATGCGTGGCGCGGTGCATTCCAGGAAGAACTGGGTAGGCCGATTGAGATCAGGCTCGTTGTAGAAGTGGATGGGGTTGCCGCTGTTAAACCAAGGGACAATTCCTTCGGGCGAACGATCACGGGATGAAGACTGGAATGGCCATGGTTTTGTTTGCGTGTAGCCTTCGCACACTCGACCAGCTTTGGCACATCGAAGGCATCGTGGATGTGTTTCGTCGCCTAGGACATTGAGGAGATGAGTTAGCTCAAGTGCTACGGCATCCCCAAGAAGAAGTCAAGGTACGCGACAAATAGACAAAGATAGGGCTCTGTTGCTGTACTCATCTTGGTAGATGAACCAATGCGGATTCTTGGGATCGTAACAGCAAGTGGGAGGGCATAGACGTACATTTGACCCTCCGATGCCTTGCTTGACGTTAGCGAAGTCCTAGAAAAGGCAATAGTGCATTGGGGAACAAGGAAAAGAGATGAAAAGGTGATGGAAACCAGGGGAAAATGCCATTGAGAGAGCTGGACTTAGAGAAGTGGGAGGAGGAAGAGGAGGAGGAGCAGAAGGGAGGAGGGGAGATTGGCAAGCCATCCATACCTGCAAGTTAGGCAGCCGGTACGGACTTTGTGATGGCTTCGTTTCAATCGTGTAGGTGATCTTTCCCTTTCCCTTTCTCTGGTATTGTCTCGTGCCAGTTCTGCCTTTCTATCCCCCAACACTACCAGCGTCGATTCTGTGGGTTTCTGGATTTCGACAGCCCCAGGTGTTTTGGATGGTTTGTCGCCGCGCTCTATAAGCTGCTCAGCACGGGGCAATGGGCGCCTGTCAGCGACCACAAGGGCTCGTGGTACCATCTCGTACGCACGGAGGTGGACATTTGGAATAGAGCTGAAGTTTTCTGGAAGCTAAGTCAGATTCCGCCGAATCCCTCAGCTAGAGAGTGTGTGGTTTTCAGTATACCAAATGGACCAGGACGGACCCGATCCCAGGGCTCTTAGATAATATAGGACGCTAACATCTGCATGGTGTGTATCAGACCGGCTGAAGAGATGCGGGAAAAGGACAAGCGGAAGCTGATGAGCCACGAGCACTGTCCTGAGATCCGAATGGGTGGGATACCGCCTCGACTCGACACACCTTTTCAACGGTGGAATGCGGGTCGAGCTTTAAGCCCTGCGCAACCGAGTTGGGTTCGGTACTTGTCTGCTATCTCTTTCCGACTGCCAGCCAGTGGCCCCATCAAGACAAGATTGGGGTATCGTGGTGAAGGTGCTCCGCCTCCAAGTCGGTTGATTCAGTCCAAAGTTTGACCAGGTAGTGCAAGGGCAGGCGGTGAGGTATAAGCAGGAACAGGATGCACCATTGAGCGGCCATGTTCTGGCGGTTTCGCCCTCTCTCTCCCTCTCACGCACACATGGTTGGCCAAGATATGCAAAGCATCTCCACGATGCAGAGTCCCCCAGTCGCTTGAGCCTTCGCGTGCACAGGCTATTCTGGCTCGGGCCAACACCTCGAATCAGTCTCCCATTCCGCCCCTTGCTGCCATGCTGGCCACTAGAAGAACCGGGTCGATGTGCCCCATGTCGTCCGGGGGTGGCACCTGGGACTGCAGTGGAATCACGACCGTCTCCGTCTGTGTCTGTGCCCGGCCGAGCCACGCCCGTTGTGACAGATGTGCGGGCAGTGCACCATTTGCTTTTGGAACAGGAATCCAGGATGGCTTCGGGCATCGGGCCCGAACTCGCCCTGTCCAAGGGGAGTGGCTTTCAGCCCTAAGGGATCAGAAAGGCATGGCCCCCTCCCTGGCTTGTGCTCTATTTACAAACTAAGTGACTAATCAGCCCTAAGGTGTTGGCTAGAGGACTATTGAAGTTGCCGACATCGAGTCGCGACGTTGGGAAGCTTTCTTCGAAGCCGTCGTCCATGTGGGCAAAGACTGACACCTACCCAGAGCAGTCTAAGGCATTCGTCGAGGCTGGATGCTCGGCTTTGCTGTCTTCCAATCATGCGCTGTGCCGTCCATCTATCCTCTCGGCCCCCTTTTTGAAACTTTCCAAGTCGCCAATGCCTAACGTTACAAAAGGACGTTGCGGTAGCTTACAGACAGCAAAGCGCTTTAGTTTCCGGCTCGGCAGCATTGGTGAATATCCTAACCTGGACTCTTCTTGCTGGTTGTCTGTCGTCAATTGCGCAAACCGTTTTCCGTTTTTGTGCATGGGGCCGATATTTCCAATATGACATTTCCAATAAGTCCATAGTGCCCCTTCCTAATGGGCGTAAGGTCGACAGGATGCAGCAGCGAAGAAACACCAGAGGTCAACCAGAAGAGAAGCGAGTCCAGGATCGCACGATCGACTGGGGCTCCTTGACCTCTTCGTATTGGGCTTACTGCCACCAGTTCTCTTCCTTTGAGATTAGCAGACTATCATCGCGATCGGCACCTGTCCTGGAATTTGTTTCTGAACCCAGAAAAATGCTCCCTCGAAGGAACCATTGATGTCACGATCTACAACGTCGACACTTGAATGGATGGCTGCAGCCCGCATCACCGCATCCGGTCTCGAGTGGACGTCTTACTGCGCTTTCGGTCCTGGTGCTGGTCAATATTGGGACTCTCATGACCATTGTTCTCAGACCGCCAGAAGCGATACCTGACCACGGCTGTCACTCTCACAGACATGAGGTGATGCCCAGCCGTTGACCGCCAGAGGCCTTATATTTCCTGGGGGTCAGCCTCGTCTTGATGTCAGCCTCTCGCCCGAATGCTAGACAAAAGATCCGACCACGCGGGACCACGCCAATAGGATGGTGACGTCTCTGCAAAGGACGCATGGTCAATCCAGCAGCTGGAGGCGGTGGCGCTAAGCCAACGTGCGTTTCTGGTTGCAGGTAGGAGAGGCAGGATTTAGGGCTGACTGCAGGAAATATGCCGCCCACTGTTGACATGAGGCCCTTGCATAGAATAACATCTCGGCAGCCCGGCTTCCCCCCAGGCCAATGGTGGGAGAGACCAAGAATTTTGTTTGCTCGAGGGTTGGGATGGGGCTGTTTCACCACCACAATCGCAACGCCAACTCTTTCTGGCCCTCGCCGTCACAGACTGCACGATATGAGTCTGCGTACAATAGTAGACCCGATATGGATTAGTATTAGTAATTGCGTATAACAAGATAGTAATCGAACGGGATCACTGGATGATGGAAGGGGGTTGTCAATTGATCAAGAAATGTCGTTGGTGGGTTTATCGGGGGAGAAACCCACCAGCTTAGGGCACTGGCGTCAAGCATTATGATGCAAAAACGCTTCATGTGTGTCTTTTTGTTGCGGTTTGGCGGCATTCAGCTGGCATTTTCTGCGGACTTAAGAATGGCTGACGATGACTGGGCTACTGCGTTTGTATCGTCCCTCCAAGTCAGCGGCAATTGTCCCCTTGGAGGACGTGATTCCCTCGTCATTTCGTAGAACACGGGCACATCAGGTTGATCGACCTGTTCCTAGGGTCGGGTAAAAGTTGGCTGCGAGCTCAGCTTGGGCATTCGGACCCCGAAAGTATTCTCGAACCAGGATGGTGAGGATCCATGAAGCAGACCGTCCTCCGGCAAAGAAGGCTAGGAGACAAGATCATCGCTGTGCAAGACCCATGACTGTTCAGCGGAGCAATATTGTTGCCGCGCGCAAGTCGGCAGTTGGGGGCCAGAAGATGTTCGGACGCTCTTTGCTGGCACAGAATACAATATCGAATCATGGACCATTACTCTGCGGCCACGCCCATACCGATGCCCCTGTCTTTTGAACACCGTAGAATGCTTCCTTGTACAAACACCCAGCAGCAAGAAGAGACTAGACCGACCACCATAACCACAGCAACCCCTTGAGATACTCGACAATCTCCTCCCCTCCCAGTTTACTCTCGCCGTATAGCCGATCCACAAATGTGATGGGGCACTCTTCGACCTTGAGCCCCATGGCCTTTGCCCGCACCATCATCTCCATCTGGAACGTGTATCCCTTGGACTGCGTCTTCTCAATCACCTTGACCAGCGCCTCCTTCTTGTACAGCCTGAACGACCCGGTCAGGTCACTCACGCCCGGGTTCAGGAGGAAGTCGGCGAGGATGTTGGCGCCCTGGCTGGTCAACTTCCTCTTCGCGTCCCACCCGTACACGCCGCCGATGAGCCCGTTCTTGGACCGGTACCGCGTGCCCGTGACAATGTCGGCGTTCGTGGCCTTTTGGATCCTCACAAACTCTGGGATGAACTTGGGGTGGTGCGAGAAGTCGGCGTCCATGATGATCACGTAGTTCCCGGACACAAACTGGAGCCCGTGCACGTATGCAGTCCCCAGGCCCAGCTTGCCCGCCCGCGGTTTTAGGATGATGTGGTCGGCGCCGAAGGACTTTTGGATCTGTTTTGCGCGCTCGAGGGTGCCGTCCGGTGAGGCGTCGTCGACGATGATGATCTCCCAATTCAGTTTCCTGCAGAGTGGTTAGACATGGGGACAGTCTTAGATACTCGTCCGAGAACAGTGCCTCTTGGTGCATGAGAGGGGACTTACTCCTTTGTGAAGACATCGGAGAGCATCTGCACTAGGACGGGCAGGTTCTGCCGCTCATTGTATGTAGGGAGAATGACCGAGTATTTATCGCCTTTGGAACCCATGGTTGTAGACTTGTCCTGTCTGTTCTAAAGGATTGCGACGTGGTGCTTTTGGTGCGACAACCTCCAGCTGGGATTTCGCAGTTGGGGTCGTACGCGACAGATCATCAATGCGGCGCGACGGTGTGGATTTCTTAGGGGCTTCAACCGAGGTTTATCCGGCTGAGGGAACTTCGATATCACTCTCTGTCGTTGCCGTAAGCCTCAGCCAGTGCTTGTGAAAGAGATTAGGACACATATCTCGCAGTAAATGAAGAGGTGGGTGACTGTGTCGTCGGATGTGAGAGTGTCACGTCTCCCAAATGGCTTCAGCACACCACAGCCGCAAGCCTTCCAGTCGCACTGCCCTCCCACGAAGAACCACCAAAGGTCCACTGGATGCACCAACAGACCCTTTGTCTCTATCTGCGACACCTATAGCCTCGCTTAGAAACCCTACAGCACCGCTCTCGCCGAGTAAAGAAGTCAATGAGCCCTCAGGAGTGTCGGGAACAGCCAACCAGCCACCGGCGACCCAGGCTCAAGACTCGCCCACGGTGGAGGAAAGGGACCTCTCCTTCCTCCTCGATGCCTCAATCTACCATCCTCTCTCTCAGCTCGAGGTTCCCGGCCCCTTTCGAAAACCATTCCTCCCACCACCGAACTCAGAAACACCCCTCAAGGCTTCCATGCAACAATTAGATTCACTCCTCTCCCAATGCGATTTTCTACGGGCCGCCCAGCTGGCAGGCTCCATCTTGGTATCCGGCACCGTGCGGCCAGTGGATTCAAGGTCGATCTTCCGCCTACTAGAGATTAGGTACTCTTGTCTCGAACTTTCGGGGAACTCGCTGTTTGCCGCCCAGGAGGCAAAGGCGCTGGAAGATCTGAGCTCCGGGTTCTACTATGACGAGCCGAACCCAGGGCGAGGTGCAGATGATGATTTGACAGGCGCGCAGAAAGTACCGAGCCATATAATGCCGTTTCCTCTGCGCCTGCAGGCGCTCAGACTGCAGAGCATCGGCTTCTCGGATCCCAGAAGAGGGGTATCTACACTGTACGATGTTGCGCTCGAGTGCAGAGAACATTTGTCCTCCCCGCATACATCGCCCGAGCAGAGAAAGGTGTGGACGGAACGGCTCGGCGAAGTGTCAATCCGAGTTGTGAATGCCTTGATTGAAATGGGAGATGTCGATTGTGCTGTGAGGACACTCGAAAGCATGAAACCTGGAAGCGATAATCACCTGGCAATCTGGACTTCCAGAATGGTCCTGTTGAAAATCAAGATGGGCGACGTCACTGGAGCCAAGAGGCTGATTGAATCTGGAAATCTGGACCCGGAGGACAAGCTTGTACTTGGTTCTCTTCTCGCAATCGCCGAAGGCCGGTATGACGATGCAATGAAGAGTCTGTCTGAAAACGGAGCGAGCGTTGACGCAGACTTGGCTGCACTTGTGGAACAGAACCTTGCAGTTGCATATCTATATCGAGGGGAGGTTCTGAAGGCAAGGCAGTTGTTGGAAAAGCTCGTCAATGACGGACATTCTTTCCAGACCTTGACAATCAACCTCGCTACTATCTACGATTTGACTTCGGATCGGTCGCGCGAATTGAAAACCTCGATGGTGTCGCAAATTGCCGGTCGCGAGAGAGATCCCGATGCGATCCGCGCGTTTGTGAATGCCGATTTCAAGCTATGAACATGTGCCACCGGGTCTATTTGCAAACGGATGCCATGGTCCCATGACGATAGTCAAAGGCTTTGAGGAGTCCTTTGAGATGGGATAATGCAGCCAGGACGATCAAGACATGGAAGATCTGGTGCGAGCTTCCGAGAGTATCAAATTTGCCTGGATAGAAGGCCTCTGGAACCCTCGCCTAAAATCGTCTACTCAGCATATGGCAACCATCAATGCGGCTGCAAACTTACCGCATACAGACCAGCACCCAAAATATAGAGAGCTCCCTGCAATACCAACCACGACAGGCCAATCTGGTTCTCCATATCTCCCAGTCCGAAGGTCCACAGTCCATCGAGGACAGGAAACACTGCAGAGATGCCCATTCCAACGAACATCAGAGCCCGGTAAGGCCTCCAAGCTGGAGTTCGGAAGCGTGGAAGGACTGATGTTGTGGTGCATGCTATGCCCAAGGTGCAGATCTGGTCCAGGTCTCAGCAACGTACTAGTGTCGTGTGATTCTTGCTCACCATGGTCCAGTATGTCCATTGTTTCCATGGATGGCACCAAAACCCATAATATACACTGGGGATGAATGAGCCGGCAATCAGCACAGATATCCCGGCATAGTCCAGCTGATTCCACAGTCTGGCAACGCGCGGAGAGTGGTTGGACAGGGTGTGGTAGAATGCACTCAGTCCTAAACAAGCAGCCGCACCACCAAAGAAGCAGCTCATTGCTATGACGTCGGCCACCGAAGCTTTCTCATAGCGAGGCTTGAGCACAATATAGAGAAAAGCTGCAAAGGGCAAACTAAGCGTAGCAGGGACTAAATGCGTCCAGATGTTCACGCTCTCGTTGTGCCAGTGCAGAATGCTCTGCAGAGATCTTGTGTAACTGTAGGAGGCACGGCGATAGCTGCCATGGATAAAGTGGTTGTCCTGAAGCCAGTGCGGTAGATCGTTCCAGTGTATCAGAGTATGCCAGAGATCCTCGACTTCATCAGGCTGTTTGACTGGGTCCATTCCCTCGCTCGACCGAGGCACCGTTATCCCGTCGTCTTCAGGTCTATCGTTTCCTGGATCTCTTGTCGACATGGTTGCTTTCTCGCTGCGTCTTCGATGGGCTGGTCGCGGTATTAATATACGAAATATAAATGTTGGGACGGAAGTGCCAGGAGAGACGGGAAAATATCGGGGATTTGGCCACAATGAGGTCAATTACTGCGAGGCTCGGCCCGTGCCTCGCTATCGATTACAGGGACTTCACGAGTTACGAGATACGAGCAGAATCATGGCTCTGGCATCATCGTTCCTTCTCTCCTGTCCACAGCCGTCGACCCGAAGTACGCGCCTGAAGCAAGGGTGATGGCATAGGTTCCAACATATGTCATACAATGAGTGAAAGCGACATGATGCCCAACAGAATCGATTAGGCACGACCAAGATGGCTCAAGCCCCTCCAGCCCTTGGGCGAAAATCATCGGCCCCATGGGACAGGTTACGGCCTGTGAAGCAAGATCCTTTGGAGGCAATGGGATTCGTTTCCAAGGGTGATAACAGGTATCGTGCTCTTGCCTGCGCAAAGATTGCTTGTTGGTGACGAGAACAAGGCTGCTCGACCTCAAAACTCAGGAGAGCTACTACCACAAGATTGTTGCTCGCTACATGCAATTCTGCGCACGACACTCGAAGGATCTCGACAGTGCTTTTGCATCTTTGAATCTCGATGAGGGTCAGCCGCCGGCCTTGGATTCCTCAAGGAAACCCACCGGGAAGTCGACCAATCCTCAACCTGCACCGGCTCAGACCCCATCCCAACAAGACTTCATGGCCCCCAATAACACTCAAGCGACGAATGCCGCATTACCATTACCAGCGTCCGAACTATCGATCATCCTTCTAGCATTGCGAAAGTTACGCGAGGGTCTGCTTGCCAGCTCTACATCCGCACCAAGTCCAGTCTTTTCCCAACGAGTTCATGTGTTCAACATCCGAGTCGCCGTCCTCGCGCTGCACCCGGAGGGCTACCATCCTTCATTGCTACACCTCCTGTCTGTCCTGCACACACCCGAGTATCCCCTGCCACGATCCGAGTTAGTAGAGATGACGGCCTACTTGATCCTGGACACAGCTATCCGGCAGCGTGATCTTTACCAAGCATATGCTTTGAGGTACAACAGCCGTATCCGCTTTGGGTTCAAAAGTCGAGATGTCGACGGTGTATTGAAATCACTTGTTATGGGAGACTGGGTCACGTTCTGGCGTGTTCGACAGAAGGTTGATGGCTACGTGCGAGCGATCCTTCATTGGCACCTCGAAACACAGCGCAAGATGGTGCTTAAAGCAATAGGTCGGGCCTACTACGCCTGTGACGTCAACTGGATCCTACAGAGCGCCACTGGCGGCCAACTGAGCTGGAACGAACTGGTCAATGTAGAAGATGTTGGCTGGATGCGAGAAGGCGATAAGGTCGTGATCCGGAAGCCCAAGCCCAAGACCAGCTAACCCTAGATATTCAAATCGCGAGCGATCATGCAAGTCATTCGCTTCCTGTGTTTGCAGATCTGCGAGTGTTCACTCGGTAGAGAGCTCAGGAGCGCGTGGCAGACAGGTCTAGATCTGCCGTGGCGTCCTGAAACCGGTGGTGGGAGCGTGAAACGATGCCCGGTGACCGCTTTGGCCGTTCCAGAGTTTGCGCCGTTTGCACGGTTTGCCTATTTTCTCCGCCCCAGCCACTCCTTGGCGCGCTTGCTCATCTACCAGCCACTCGAATACAGCCAATCACAGCGGGTGCCACTGTTTACAGGACGGTCTTGGCGCTTGCCTGCGCTCCGTCTTGGTCCGTTCTCGAGTCTGACTCTCCCAACCTCTTCAACGATATGCATCGAGCGTGCCAGTAGAGACCAACAGCCATTGCAAAGCCACCAGATGTCGCACCATACGCGCGCAGCAACGCTCCTGACAATGCCCAGCCCTTGCATTTCTGCTCCGGCATGGAAAGGTAGATGTCTAAGGGTTCTTTCTCTTGTTCTCCTCTTCCTGTCTAACATTCACATTCATTACATCTCATTGTAGTCAAACAATTGCACAAAGTGTCGAACAGATTCTCAGACTTTCAGGCCGACTGTGATACTGAACTCGCCACCTCACCAGAATGAAATCGGGAACAGTCTATAACATACTCTCGTTGTCCACGCTGCTAGCTCTGTCCAACGCCTGGCCGCTTTTCCCACCCTCGATCGAGCGAAGAGCACCTATCTCATACTCGGTTGTCGCAGTGGGTGGCGGAAGCACAACAGACGATGCCTCGCCGACAGCAACAATCACTGACGCTGTCACCCACACAGCGACCGTGATGGAGACACAACTATCTACCATCGTCATCACAGGGTCGGAAACAACCACAACCATAGTCGTGACCGTTACCTCTCCATCGCCGACAACTATCACCGATCACGCGCCTGCGTCGACAACCACGCCAATCCTCTCGCCAATCCTCTCGCCAATCCTCTCGTCGAGTCGCCAATACCCCTCCGAGTCATCGCCTTCAATAGCACCCTCCGTTGCTCTCCTTACCGCGACCGAGACTCTTTCCCCAGTGACTGTCACTGTCACGCAATCTCTCCCTTCAACAAGACCGTACGACGACGGTATGTGGCACACGTACTATTACTACACCGTCACGCCTGAGAGTTCCTCGAGCTGGACAACGACTTCGTCACCGACCTTGTCTTTGGAAATGCCCAGCGAGACACCACCGGCCACTAGCACGCCTGTTATCCCAATCTGGGGCGTGCATCCACCGATTCCTACACCTCCATGAAGCGATGCCAGTCAGTGATCCTTTCTATGAAAAGGAGAATGTATAAAATGTATTTGGGTTGTATTTGGGGTTATCTTCGGGGAAAAAGTATGAACATCAAGTTGGAAAAGAGGACTTCCTCTTCGGGTAGATTCTGGGATATTTGGGGTTTTAGCAAGGCGCTGGCGGTCATGTCTGAGACGGCTGGTATAAGTTCGGTATCAGGAAAGAACGACGACAATGACAATAGAAGTTTTGGTTTCATCATTTTGGCTTCCTTTTCCCGGCACATAACTTTGAACTTGTGCCCGATGGTCTTGATGCCACATGTGTTTCATTTCTCAGGTCCAACGTGAGCGTTCCTCAGACGAGCTGGTTTGACGAAAGACCTGACATTATTCCAGGTTGGATTAAGCACGTAGGTATTGAGTATAACGCAAGTTCACGAATGCTGCATTCCAAGGTCAGATGTTCTACGGCATTGCCACGGCGTCTGCCTGCAGATGCCACTCCTGAATCTTCGAGCAATCACTCCTAAATAGCACATCACAAGTATTGCTCTGGAGGGTGCATAGAGGCGGAGGGTCGTGTGAGATCGAATATACTGAGGTTTAGCTGCCAAGCCCTTTCCGCCCGCAACTGCCCATGTCGAAGTCCGGTAAAGGCGCAGGAAGTTCTCCGCTGCCTACGACTGCCCGTGCATACACCCGAACATCCCAAAGTTTCGCCCGGTCTTTTGCGCATTGATGGACACGAGTACTTGGACCTTTTCAATCCAGTACCTCTGAGGCTGTCTCCAAGCTTTCCTTCGCTGTCACTCTCGCTTGCCGCTGGGTGCAAGCCCCCAACGCCGTCGCAAGATGGCGACAGCCATCCCCGTCGAAGATCAGGGCCGATTGCTCGAGGAAGCTCTCGGCGTCGTGCGTCAACAGTCGCAGCAGATGCGCCGATGCCTTGAAACGCCAGGAAAGCTCATGGATGCCCTCAAATGCGGGTATGGACCTTTCCGAGCCTCAATAGCCTGCACCACTGACCGCAATGCAACGCTGTAGGTCGACTTTGGTATCTGAATTGCGCACGCCTACCCTAGGGCCGAAACAATACTATGAGCTCTACATGGCTGTGTTTGATGCCCTGCGGTACCTGTCCGACTACCTCCGCGAGTCGCATCCCGTCAACCACCTTGCCGATCTCTACGAACTCGTCCAATATGCAGGCAACATAATTCCCAGATTGTATCTCATGATTACGGTGGGCACCGTATACATGGGAGTCGAGGATGCGCCGGTCAAGGAGATCATGAAGGACATGATGGAAATGAGCCGTGGCGTACAGCATCCCATACGGGGTCTCTTCCTGCGATACTACCTCATGGGCCAGGCCCGTGACCACTTACCAACTGGCAAAGAAGAGGGACCCCAAGGTAACCTCCAAGATTCAATCAACTTCATCCTTACCAACTTTGTGGAGATGAATAAGCTTTGGGTTAGGTGGCAGCACCAGGGCCATTCAAGAGAAAGGGAGCAAAGAACACAAGAGCGGAGGGAGCTGGAATTACTCGTTGGAAGCAATCTGGTGAGATTGAGCCAGTTGGTCGATTTGGAGACATATAAGTCTACCATCATCAGCCCGTTGCTGGAACAGGTAGTCCAATGTCGTGATGTCCTGGCCCAGGAATATCTACTTGAAGGTAGGATAACAAGTCTGACTATGGGGATATGCTGACGGAGATCTAGTCATCACCAAGGTCTTCCCAGATGAGTACCACCTTCACACTCTGGATCAGATGCTCTCGGCTATCGCAAGGTTAAACCCGCATGTCGATATGAAGAAGATTGTCATCGGGTTAATGGACCGCTTGTCTACGTACGCCCAAAGAGAATCTGCCGAGTCGGTGTCTGCCGAAGACAAGCGAAAAGCCGAAGAAGAAGCTGCAATCCGCATGCTCGAGAAGATCGATTTGAACCAAGATACGAAGTCTGCCGCTCCTGCCGCTCAACCGGATACACCCACGACGAATGGCACCGAAGCCAAATCACCCACAGAGACACAAACGAATGAATCCGAACCGGCAACGCCAGTAACGCCAGCAACAAATGGAGAGAAGGGAACCGGCGTCGGTGAGGTGAGGCTGTTTGAGATATTTTACGAACAAGTCATCAATCTTGTCAAAACGAGAGGTCTTCCCATACAAGACACTATGGCACTCTTGACGTCGCTGGCCAATCTTGCGCTGTGAGTTCCCATCATCTGGTTGTATGAATGGACAAGCTAACACCCATCAGTAACATCTATCCAGAGAGGTTGGAATACCTCGACCAAATTCTGGCTTATGCCCGTGAGAAGGGCGCTGAATACATGGACTCTGCCGACCTCCATTCTGCCGCGACACAAGCCAATATGCTCAACCTCCTTTTAGCGCCAATCAGAACATATATGTCACTTTTCACAGCGCTAGCTCTGCCCAACTATCTTCCTTTGTATCAATCACAAACGTACGCCACGAGGCGGGCTGTTGCCGGCGAGGTGGCCAAGAGCATCCTGCGGAACCATGTGCTGATTACAAGTACACAACATCTGGAGGGCGTCATGTCTCTCCTTAAAGTCATCATCAAGGAGGGCATTCAGCAACCGACTGGATATCCGGGGCTGAACCGTCCGAGAGGAGGCGAGTCGGACGAGACAGTTGAGGAGCAAGGCTGGCTTGCACGAATAGTCCATTTTGTTCAAGGACCAGACAACGATACCCAGCTCAAGCTCTTACAGCAGATGCGCAAAGCTTTCGAGGTTGGCAATGAGCGGATCAAATACACGACACCCGCCATCATCACTGCCTCGATGAAGCTCGCGCGGAAGTTCAAAGCCCGGGAGCATTTTGACGACAACTGGCAAAACCAGTCCTCTGCGCTGTACCGGTTCATGCATCAAACCCTTTCTCAGCTATATACCCGCGTAAACCCTGGGGCGGCGGATTTGTGTCTTCGGTTATTTGTTTCGTGCGGTCAAATCGCCGACCAATGTGGCTTCGAGGAATTTGCATATGAGTTCTTTGCACAAGCGTTTACAATCTACGAGGACAGCATCAGCGACTCAAGGGCACAATTCCAGGCTGTTTGCATTATCGCTGCTGCGTTGCAGATGACGAGGGGATTTGGAAAGGAAAATTACGACACACTGATCACGAAGGCCGCGTTGCACGGAAGCAAACTGCTAAAGAAACCAGATCAATGTCGGGCAGTGTATCTCGCCTCCCATCTGTGGTGGTGCGTTGAAATCCCTGGGAGAGAGGAGGACTCGAAGAATGTGAGTTTGAACGAGTGCAGATGGCGTGAGACTGCTTGAAACGCTGACAGGCCAAACACAGTTCTACCGCGACGGCAAGCGGGTGCTGGAATGCCTCCAACGAGCATTACGTGTTGCGGATGCCTGTATGGACACAGCAGTATCCGTAGAATTGTTTGTCGAGATCCTCAACAGATACGTGTACTACTTTGATCAGCAAAATGAAACGGTAAGGACGGACCAGTCCAGCCATTGATCACCCGGACGTTGGCTAACAATTCGTGCTCTAGGTCACCACCAAGTACCTCAACGGGCTGATTGAACTGATCCATTCAAACCTGTCGACAACCAACTCCGAGGGGAATACCCAGGCGCTGGAGAACCCTAAGCGTCATTTTTTCAGGACGCTTGACTATATCAAGACTCGGGATTACGAGGGTGTTATCACCGAGGCGAGGCAGTGATGTGGACGACTGAGGTAGTGGAGAGACAGACTCGAGAACAGTGTCCTCCCTGTTCTCGGCAGATTGCTAGAAAGCGAGAATCCTTGAGAGAGAAAGAATGGCTGGAACATCTTACATTGCTCCCACCAGTGCGTACCTGTCTGTTTGTGGTGTCTATCCCTACGGCGCCATGTGCCTTACACCATTGATACTCCCGAGATGCTCCTCGAGCAAGTTGTTTCAAATCGTATAATAACACTGGGCAAAAAGGAAGCAGAGGTTCTCTGTGTGTAGAATGATCAAATGGAAATGTGTGCTGAGCCGATTCATCCAGTGCAGTGACTGTAACTATATCCGCCATGATAACGGTATGTCATGTAAAGGTATGCACACATGCATGTCCAGGCACGATATACATTATGTACCTAGGTAGGTACTTGAGCCTCCACTGACCATGCGGCTTCGCTTTTCCCGCGGTCCTGGTCGTCGTTATTCATGTCTTAGGCCTGAGCCGCGCACCTAGGTAGCTCATGATGTATGTGTGTATCTGTTTTTATATGGAGCGTCTGCTGAATTACCGACCCAGCCTTCCTCCGTTATTGGGGGTGGAAAGACCTGTTAATCTTCATCGACATGGTTGCTAGAAACTCGACAGCGCGAAAAGCGATTGATGCAATGCATTGGCCCACTGATCCGGTGGGCTATCTGTACGTATGATACTAGGTGCTCTATCTAGTGAGCCCGGAAATTCTGTCTGTGGTCATTTTGATCCTTTCCAACCTCGTGCTATGCTTTCAGTAATGGAAGGCCAACTGGTCTCAACCTCCCGCGCAAACCCTGAGCCCTCCTCTTCATGCCAGCCTTGCGTGTCTAGAGTTCCTGCACGAGGAGTCCCGTGGCAGACACCTGAGGAAGCTGAATCTTGGGCGTCAACAACGTGACCGTCATCGATGTGTCAGTCGTGCCATTACCTGGGTTTGGGTTGAGACTTTTCATTGCGGCATGATACTTGAAAGCAAAGTTCAAGATCAATGCCACGGCCAGACCAATGGTGACGACGAATGGGCCGATGGGATTGTCAAAGTCCTTCCCACTTCGTTCCGTGATCAATTTCGTCCGCCACATATACACATACCACCCCCATACTCCTGCAAAGACAGCGAAGCAGGTATACACAACAGCAAGGATTCGCGCAATGTTGTTATTGACACCGGCAGCGTTGTAGAGACCAAGTGATAGGGTGGCCAAGAGGACTGCAATGTGCTGCCATTTGATGAACGTTCGCTGATTAGCAAGCCAGACTTTTGCTTCAACTTTCAGGTCACCCTGGTCTTTGATCCAGAAACTTGGTTCTTGGACACCAGGCGGTAGTGGAGCATTTTCCCAGGCTCCTTTTCCTTCGCGGTGACGACGAGCGTATCGAGAATTGGAGAAAGCCGGAAGGAAGGATCGAATGCCACCCTTTGACGAGTCTCGAACCTCGACTTGATCGGGAGGATGAACACCTTCCTCGTCGGTATCCCGTTCTTCGGCAGTTGTTTCCAATTGCGGCTCAGGCCTGCTTCGTATTTGAGATTGGACAGACTGAGAGAGCTGGCCGGAAAGTCTTCGCTCTGGGAATTTGCCGGGAGAGGCCGACTTCCCTTTGGGTGTCAACCTGGACCCTGCGATGAAGCTTCCGACGGCCATTTCATCTTCTGCCTTTTTAGCCTCTTTCTGTTGTTCCTCCTGATAGGCTGTGACCGGGTCCCTTCTGATGTCGGTCTCCAAGTCACTCAGCCAGAATGGGAAACTGTTGACGTAGTCTTCGAAAAGCTCGGCCACACCGTGGACGAACTTGGAGAACCTTTTCTCCTCCTTGACCAGGTGAGAGTTCATCAGGTCGTTGAGCCAAGTGTTGTTCCTAGTATACTTGGATTCCTTGATCTTGATCTCAAGTACCGCGTGAGGAAAGCGGCTGATTTCGCCTTTCTTAATGGCCGAAAATGGGTATTCCATCTTGTTCTGGTCAATGTCAGACCGATGCCAGTCATCCGGATCTCGACAGGGCCGGTCAGGGTCCATTGCGTCCTCTCGGATGAATGCGAGATCAGTGTCTAGTGACACCCGGATCCTGTCATCGCCGGGGATTTGGAAGGCAGTTCTGGTATAGCTTGCTCGGAGAACTGGCTCGAGTTCCTTCTCTTTGACAAAGGATTGGATCTCGTCAACATTGGCCTTGAACGCCTTGATATCCTCATGTTGAGGTCCCAGCAGTTCTTCAAGCCTCTTGATCTGTTTTTCCATCTTGTATTCCCCCTTAAGGAATGGGATAAGATATTTGGGCTTCAGCTGGATTCTGATGTCGCTACTGTCGGTTGTTTCCTCGTCGACGAACTTTTTCTCAAGGACAACCTCGGGCTCATCAAGCAATTGGCCAGCCCATCTGACCCGAAGGGACGCGCCGCCGGCACCTTTTTCGACCTTACCCTGGTAAAGGTCGAAGTTCTGATTGTCGAAGTAGATGGAGGTGATTGTCGGATCCTTTTGAGACGAATCGACTACCTTGACAGATTGAGGATTGTACACCAAGACGGGAAGGCGCCGCAAGAGGTAAGTCTTGACTTCAAGAAGGTTGTCCACATGAACCCAGTATTTGAAGGCCTTATACTCATCTTTTGGTCGGACGTTAGTGTTCGCCTCCTTACCGGCCTGTTCTCCCTCGAGCTTCTGGCGAGCCCAGCTATACATGGTCGAGAGTCGGAAGAGCAAGGGCGAGTAGTCCTCCTGGTTGAAAGGCATCTGGGAAAGACGCACTTGCAATATTGGACGGACTCTGTACTTGAGGCCCCTCTTTCTGTCGTGTTTCTTTGCAGCCTTGAGGAAGCCTGTATAGTTGATCCTGCTGAACTTCCTAAGCTCATTCAGCTCTTTGGAGATGCTGTCCAACTCGGGAAGCAGCTCCTTTGCAACAGCTTTATATTCTCCCTCGGATTTTCCCGCATCTTCGCCTTCAGTAGACGGGAGCTTGGCCTCGCAGGCGGCGGTTCGGTCTCGTAGGGAGTTGAACGTATTGACCTGATGCTGGTGGACCTTTTCCAATTGCGTCACGGTGAGCTCGTGAACAAAGTTTTCTTCGTCCTGTTCAGTCCAGCTTGCTTCGCCGCCCCGGCCTTGTGGGGAGGTTTCATCTTCACGGAGGAGCTTCTTGATCTTGTCGTACTCGAGGTACTTGTCTTTCCATGGTGGATAAATGGCGTCGGAGAGGGTCTTGCCGAAGCGCATGTTGGGGTGAGAGTGAGGGTAAGGTAGGCCCGGTGTGCAGGTTCGTAGCAGCTACTCCATACAGATATAGATGTTGAGTGCAGCAGCCGAAGCTCACAAGAGAAAAGTCAAGGGAAAATATGCAATTGGTACTAAGCCGACAGAGCTGGACCAACGAAGCCTGGGAAGCTCGACGCAGTCAATGCTTCCCTCTTTGCTGTGGTTTCCCCACTGCAGCAAAAGCAAAGCACGGGGGGCAACAGCCAATCAAAGTGGCGCTTCCCCTCCCGTGCTCGGAAGATCTCTTGCCTGATCCGCTGGAGATTCCCGGACGAAGTTTTTCCGGCCGGCCACCTCCAATTGGCTGCCTTGCCGGGCCATGACAGCCTCGGCATCGAATACGACTATGCCGACGAGGCTGCAGCCATTGAGTCATATCGCATACCATCTTGTCTCACTTGGAAAGTTTCTGGGCTGAATAGAGCCCTCTCATAGTATTCCGTCGCGATGTCAGAAGACTCGAGGGCCATCGTCAAAGCCCTCGAGAAAGTCCTTGTCCGGCTTAGCGAGAATCCGTATCCGCATGTCCCCAATCCTCCCAATTCCTCGCAAAAACGAGCCAGCGTTGCTGCCATTATTCGTGTCCGACCGGCCTATAAACCTGTCCCTGCAAGTGTCAACGGCTCCCTCATAGCGGTCGATAAGCCTTCTCCCCCGTCTCCCCCCTCTACAATCAGCGAGTTCTTCGCGCAAGAATGGGTCCAAGAAGGAGACCCAGAATTACTCTTCATCAAACGCGCCGGGCGCGCTGGCGATAGGTGGTCAGGGCATGTTGCCTTGCCTGGTGGGAAACGAGATCCTGAAGACGCGGATGACTTTGCTGCTGCTGTCCGCGAGACAAGAGAAGAGATAGGCCTGGATCTGGACACGATGGATTGTCTGCCTGCAGGGAATCTTCCTGAACGGCTGGTCACTACTTCTTGGGGAAAAGACGTTCTCATGGTGTTGTGTCCCTACATCTTCCTCCTGACAGGGAAGACAGTCCCTGCTGCCCAGCCACAACCCACCGAAGTTGCCGCAGTGCATTGGGTCTCTCTCCGCGCGCTGCTCTCACCAACTCTACGGACTAGAGAAGCCGTGGATATCTCCTCGAGGATAGCCAAGCACGTTGGACCCGCAATCCACAAACTGATCCGTTGGACAATGGGCAAGATGATGTTCAGTGCCGTCCGCCTTCTCCCCACAGAGTCTGTTTATGCCAGTTCCATACCGGGTTTCATACCCACAGAGGGTGGCGACAAGCTTTCCACGCTGGCGGGATGGGCTCAAGCGCCCTTCGGCATCCCCTCCTCCTCATCTATTCACCACTCCCTCCTAACTTTCCAACAACCGCTTATCCTCTGGGGTCTGACACTTGGCGTGCTGGCAGATCTTCTGGACCAACTGCCACCCTACAACGCCGTGGCGCTCTGGAAATATCCGACATTCACGGTGCCTGACCTCCGCCTACTTGTGTACATCATGACCCGCTCGTTCCGAAAGAATACTGCAGAAGCCTTCTCGTCGGGATCTTGGCCGAGTCGACCACAGCGGCAGCCGAGTCAAACCGCCATGGATGGCGCAACCGAGGCGACAGCCATCTCTGTGGCCGAACCCGCGCCTGCAATGGGACCCGAATCGACATCTGCACCAATCCCTACTGCTACGGGTCGACAAGCCAAGCGATCATCTTTCAACAAACACAGTGTCGGCATCGGCGGATTAGGTGTCGGGAAAGACCCGCAGCACGCTGTCGGTAAGTTGCTGCACGGGTATTACGACAGAGTGAATTGGGCGATCGCCCTGTTTCTGGCGTACAGAACAGCGCTCACAATGAGTGTGGCGTGGTGGGTGGTTAGATGGTGGCGAAGACGAAGGGCTGCGGGCACGTAATGTTTTGCTGAGGGACCAGGAGTGGGCGGCACGATGCACCGCATTGTCTGATCGGGGCTAGGTGGCTGTATTTATGAGGATTCTAGAGCTTACTTGGGATCGCCGGCTGCATTCTATATACAGTTCTGGCATTTTGGCATTGTTGTTTAACGCGGCACAGCTTGCATATTCCAACGGGAAGATTTGAGGAGCGGAGATTTTGGTTCTAGATCTACCCTTTTGCATCGATGCACAATAATACACAATGTGAACCAGATGATTTCGAAAGTCAAGACGAAATTCCCAGCTCTGCTAGCACATGGGATCAGAAGAACATGGCAAACCTCTCTCTCCCTCTCTTCTTACAGAGGTCCGCGGCTGCTCTTTACCAGGACCATAGACAGTCTTGAGGCCATACTGTCTCAATGCTTAGATAGTGGTATCAAAGCAGCTTGGTCCTTACCGAGGCATTCTTCTGCGTAATGCAAGGCGTTCTGCAATTTGCCCACCGCGAGCCATTTTCAGGGCGTCCAAAAAGCTGACTTCATGCAAATTCGGTGGATCATAACGGGGCGTGTACAATCAACAGTAGCACGCCTCAACGTTGAAACCGAGCCCCAAACCCGGCCCTGTGAGTACGCAGACAGCTTCGCAACATGCTGCCCTTCCCAGCCTAGTCTGATCACAGCCTTATGCGAAGTATCCTTCAGCCTTGGCACGGCCCACAGGCTGTCGTCACGGAGTATCCAGTTTCGAAGAGTGCCTCATGTTTGTATCCTTCTAGGGTTACAAAATGCGATCTCAAGAGGTCTTGAACCGCCTGTCGTTGTTGACGGCTCTGAAAAGCCATTAGCACTCAGGCTACCGTATAAACGCGATGTTTTCCCCCATCATGATCTCCGAAACATATAGAAGCATGCTTCAGGACATTCCTTTACATCGGAACGACATCCTTGCTTCCCGATTCCCAGTATAAAGACTCTCTTTTGGTGTATCGCATCTAAAGAGCTCTTCACACGAACGTGCGCGCTTCATTGTGAGTGTCTTCGGAGCCTTTGCTGTCATGGCACGGCACCTTCAAGCGCGTGTTGACGAAGGCAACGCAACCATGTCCGTTTCATTGCCAGCGGAGAATTACTTCAGAGAACCCACCTCGTCAAGCATTTTATATCTCCATGTTGGCTTCATGATTTTGGCTTGGATAGGCGCTCTTTCCATCCGTAAGTACCTTTCCTCCAGCTAAGGACCAAACGCTAACATATCCAGTGGCGTCGTTGCAGTTCACCCGCTCCAACCTTACATATCCAGCCCGAATACTGCTGCTCGGGCTGCACGCCCTTGGGATTATCTTTGGTCTAGCATATAACTCCAGAACACCCGACTTATATCGCAATAGCTCACATCATTCACTTGCCTGGACGTTGTCCGCCATCGCTATCTTAGAATCGTTTCTAAGCATCTTGAGAAGTTTCTCGCGGTCCTACTCCAATAAAGCCAACTTCGATGCGAGTCACGAACTGCAGCCGCTTGTCTCTTCTTCCAGCCTTTTCCAAGAATCCGAGGACCAAATACATCCCACAGACCCGACCTATCTGGCATCGCTGAGAGAGAATCGAAGAAATCGGACAAATTCTATAAGAGTCGACGCCCAGGCCGCAATCGATGGACGGTATCAACGACTATCCTCGCGGGTCAAAAGCTGGTCTAAGTTAATTTCAGCCAGTCGCTTCGTCCCTACTGTGGCATCCACATCTAGCCTTTTCATCATGGCAATGATCATCCTAGCGTTTGTTTCTTTATGCACTGGAATAGTTACTATGGCTGGAATATTTGTGAGAAGTTCCCGGCTACGTTTTGTATGCCCGCTAACAATGTCTAGCATGGAGACCACATCTTCAACGGCCTGGCCCATTTCATCAAAGGCGGCGTTTTCTTCTTTTTCGGTGTCATAACCTTGCTTCGCTGCATTGGCTGCTTTTCTGGGCTTGGCTGGGCGTGGAATCTCAAAGCCTCGACAGGTTTCCCATCTCGGAAATGGGGTCGCTCCGTCACCATGGAGGGACTTGAATGTTTGCTCATCTTCATTTATGGAATCACCAATGTTTTCCTCGAACACATCGCAGGTTGGGGAGAGGCGTGGACGGCACAGGATCTTGAACATGTCGCGATATCGCTCTTGTTCATTGGCGGTGGTTTGGTGCGTTTCATTGTCTTTGACCGCCGCGCCAGATATTGACTTCGTTGTAGTGCGGCATGATGGTTGAGTCCCGGGATGTCTGGGCATTGTCAAAAAACCAAATACTGGAAGACTCTCTCACCTTGAACGAAAAGCAGAATTTGATACGCGGATACTCGACAAACCCCGTACCTGCCATGATTATATTTCTACTAGGCACAATCCTCGGTGGCCACCATCAAAGCACGGTGGAGTCTACAATGATGCACAAATGGGTAGCCTCTCCATACGCTTGTGCTTCTTGCAGCCATGGTGACTGATGGTTCGCAGTTCGGTAATTTCCTCACAGCCGCATCGATAACGAGAAGTCTCACGTACCTGCTGCTCTATCTTGCCCCAGCCCGATCTCGATCACCATCCCGGCCTCCATCTGAGCTTGTCACGTCATTCTGTCTGATGTCGGGAGGTCTGATGCTCATGGCCAGCGTAAGAATCCATTATTACATCCCCCGGGCTGGCGGCTGATACTGACGAGGAATACAGAACAGAGACACGGTCGATGCGATGATTGAGAATGATCTCAACGCTATGCTAGTGGCCACCGTCACAATGGGTATAACGGCTGTTTTGATGGCGTGGTGTTTTGCACTAGTTGCTTTAAAGGAGTGGGCGCAGAGGAGGGAAGGATTGACGAAAGCAGGACATGCCTAGAGTGAGTCGGAACTTCCTATATTGATTCTTTATTTGTGTCCGTAATGTTGATCTTTTGGCAATCTGCGACAGGAGGAGTTGCAATATCAGTTCTGATTACGGCCTGGTTTTTGAGGCTTATACAGCTGTACATATATATTCTAACTAGATTCTGGCATGATCATCGATACGGTCTCAACGCTCGCACGACGAGTCGGATGCTTGTTCAACATCTCAATCCTTCTTGAGACACGCAGGAGCCATCAACCCAAGTACCGCGTGTAAAGATGTCTTGGTATCGATATTGGTGGCTTATTCAAGAACGGTGCCCGGGGCAGGGTCTTCGATGCTTTTCCAGCATCGGGCGCTAATGGTAGCCTACTTTGATACTTCAGTCAAATTGGTTGCCAGCCATTCGCCCCCTCACAAGTTGTTCCTGGTTTGCTACCCAGAGACCTGGCTTGATTGTACTCTACCATGTCTACCTCGCATGGCCTAAGTGCGGCATGTTACTTTCGTCCCCCCAAAGTGGTAGATGAAAGATTGGGGTCGAGGATCCGATTCCGCTTCCGTGGTGGGAATTATGGGTGGGTCTCGAGCGGGACACGGACAGTATCATGGTGATCTTCAACAACATCGATGTGATATAGTGCTATACAGAGGTCTCCGTCTGTGCAGGCACTGTTCGCTTCCTTACAGAGTGTGATCTCGCAATAGAACCATATCTTCGAAGTATAAGCGAGGCTCTTGGACTTTGGTGATTTTGACACAATCGCCAATCAGCCGAACACGAAATTCAATAGAGAGCCAGAATCGCCATGACGACCGAGCTTGCATTTCTTCCTGTCGGTATAGGTTCCACAATATCTGACCCTTCAACGCCTCCGGGCAAGATCTGGCACAATGCACTGCTAGCTGTCTCCCGCCAACCAAAATTTCAACAATATTACTGGGGCTTCCAGGTGAAGCATCCCGACATTTTACAGCTCGTTGTCGGTATGTTGTGATGTTTGATCCCACCTTGACAGCGAGGGAGGGCAATCATCTCTGCATTTTTGGCTATATACTGACTAGATGTCCTTTTCAACGCCTAGAATTCGACTCGAGTGGTCCTCACAGCTCCTTCACGGGATCCCAAGCCTTCTTCCAGAGCATAACGTCTCTTCTCAAGGGTCCGCCGGAGTTTTACACAGCTCATCTGTAAGATAGCTTATGCATTGTACCTAAGAAACTCCATGCTCATTGACCGCGCAGATCTCCTCACCCGTCGCCGGCCTTGAAATCACCAGCCACCGAAGTCGTCATGATCAACAATCCTTTTCCAGATTTTAACGAATCACTTGCACAATTCGGCGTTAACGTGCTCTCGAAATCAGATGGGCATATTGACGGGGTATCGGTCGGACCCATCGAAGGAGAATCTCAAGGCGTCAAAAGGGTGTATCTGCTAGTCGGCTGGGAAACCGTCCAGAAGCAAAAGGACATGATGATCACAGATATCTTCAAGGCGAACGTTGGTCTAGTCAAAGATCACTGTGAGAGCCTAGCATTAGACTATGTAGAGTTCAAGTCGAGCTCGAGCTAGATAAGAATGCTGAAGACGTTTGAACCGTCAGGAGTATCAGTCCAAATAGCCGCACTGCGCCCCTTCTGTCATCGGTTTCTACTCGTGGTCGAGGGTATAATCTCGATTATGTTGGTAATGATTCACTCCGAGATGTTGCTGCTCAAAAATTCTCCTGTAGGGCTCACCAAGAACCGCCAATGGGTTCCAAAGGTCACCGAGTGAAGATGAATGATGACTTTAGACTCTACCATCTAAGAAGCCCAGGGGACTTGTTCGAAGTTTTTCTTCCCGACACAAATTTTCTCACATTGCATATCGGAAGAGCTCTAGCGTGGCCGTATGCCGCAGGTTCGATCGCCCAAAGATCTGAATTTGATGCTCAGGGGAGAGCTGCGGAAGCGGAAAAGGCAAGAAGTTCCACCCGTCCTTGGGGTCCGAAACCGTCAGACTGTCCACGGATTATTCCACCAGACCAATCGATTGTGATAGCATATACTCTATCCAACAAATGAATGCCGCAGCCAGGCTGCCCCCGCCTATCTAAAGATGAGATTTCCGTGCTTGGATTTCGGTTTTGAGACTCCCAAATGTCCGAATGACCGAAGTATCCGAATGCTCCGGGGAGTTGAACTCATATACTTAGGACGTAGAAATCAAATGGCATGTTGGAATGATTACTTGCCCCAATTCTGATACTTTGACATCTACATTACAGTAGGTTGCCTCTAGAACAACCACGTCCCACCTTTCCCAAGGCATTGTGGTCTCCCTGCTTAAGACGAGTTGGACCGAGTCTGATGAAAATGGCTGCCAAGTTCTCTCTACAACCCTTTTACAACTGGGTTGCTGTCTTTGCAGGAATTGTAAGATTTTTCTCCCTCAGCTTTGAAGATCTGTTGACCAAACGAAAACGAGTAGGTCCCATGTTTGCTGATAGCCTACATCACATACAATCTGTACTTTCACCCACTCGCAAAGTTTCCTGGTCCGAAATCGTTTGCAGCAACGCGAATCCCTTTTGTGAGATCTCTGCTCCGTGGGACCTTGGCTCGAGATCTACGGGACCTCCACGAAAAATACGGCGATGTGGTGCGGACCGCTCCTGGCGAGCTCTCCTACATCAGCCCTTCTGCCTTTAAGACCATTTATGCCCTACGGCCAGGTCACCCACAATTCCCGAAGGACCGGATTTTCTACACGATGGAATTCAGCAAGGCGCCCGACATCATCAGAAGCAATGACGAGGAGCACGCCCGCCACCGAAGGCTGCTGGCCCATTCCTTCTCCGAGAAGAGCCTGCGTCAACAGGAGCCGCTTATCCAGGGCTACACGAACATGATGATCTCCAAGCTTGCCGCCATTGCCGAGAATCAGTCGGGCGGCGGGGTTGCAAATCTCACCAACTGGTACAACTTCACCACCTTCGATCTGATTGGGGATCTTGCCTTTGGGGAGCCTTTCGATTGCCTGAAGACGTCCACTCTGCACCCGTGGGTCGACCTGTTGTTTTCTGGCATGAAGGGTATCACGTTCATCCAGGCAACGCGCTATTTTCCCCTGTTCAAGAACTTTCTGCGGCTATTTGTACCACAGTCCTTCATCGAGAAGAGAAAGAGGCATTTCCAGCTGTCCAAGGAGAAAATGGATCGGCGGATCGAGAACAAAGTCATGCGAGAGTCGGATTTTTTGACCAAAGCCATTGACTCGTCGGGAACGAGTGACAGGGCTATGAGTATTGACGAGTTGCGGGCCACCGCCAACGTGTTAGTTCTTGCAGGCAGCGAGACGACGGCCACCGTGTTGGCCGGCATGACCTACCACCTTCTGAAGAATCCCCAGTGTCTGAAAAAGCTACAAGACGAGATCGACCAAGCCTTCCAGACTGAGGACGAGATGGGCTCGATCTCACTGGGCCAACTCAAATACCTGCAGGCTGTCATCAATGAGGCTTTGCGGATCTATCCCCCAGTGCCGGCCATGCTGCCGAGACGGACCCCCCTGTCGGGGGAGACCATTGATGGCCAGTTTGTCCCAGGAGATGTAGGTCTTGACCCTTCTGCGATGTCCCTCTCTGGATTGGATGGAAGGTTGACCTTTTCTCAGACCATCGTTTCTGTCAGTCACTTGACAGCCTTCACCAACTCGCGAAACTTCTATCTACCACAAAAGTTCATCCCAGAACGCTGGCTTGGTGATCCCAGGTTTGAGAACGACCGACGAGAAATTCTGCAGCCCTTCTCCATGGGTCCGCGCAACTGCATCGGCAAAAAGTAAGTGTGAATGTCGGGACTTTCTTGCCTTTAAAGCAATCTTCCACCACGTAAATATGCTGACACGCGAGTTAGCCTGGCGAATCTGGAGCTGAAAACCACGCTGGCCAAAATGATTTGGCATTTCGACATGGAATTATGCGATGATAGTCAGAATTGGTCGGATCAATCTAGTTTCCTGCTGTGGGAGAAGCCGGAACTCAATGTGAAATTGACTGTAAGAAGAAGATAGGACGGTTGCGAATGGTCAAACACTCGTGGCCAAACCACGTAGGGTTCGCGGTATAGCGCGCTGTACTTGGACCCACGAAAATGAAACACGTTCCCGGAGTCTCGCAGCTGGCACACCGCAACAAACATCTCTAGCGTCCACAAAGTTCCATTCATGACACGTGGGAGAAGATCTAGCAGAAGCCGTTGCGATGATCGGTACGCTAATCTGCTTTCCGGCGTATCCGTATTCCGGTGTCACAGGTATGCCGCAGAGGGGTAAGACGTGCAATTCGGTCATCTTGGCTGCCAAAGGACTCAAAACGCATACAAGTTGATATGTGATGACTTTCGGAAGGCTCGAAAAGCCACGTACGAAGCTAGAAACCCGATGCCGTCGGGCGTCGATGGTTTACAATCCTATCAGTAGCTGAACCTAGTAGATGACAACGCTTTTCTCTCAGATACGTGGAGCTACAGGGCGAGTCCGGAGGCGTTCCAGCTGTATCGGCCATGCGACATCGACACCAAGTTCGTCTGCCACCTTCAGCACCCAGTCCGGTTCTCGCAGGAACTGGCGGCCCACGGAGATGACATCCACCCCCGGCGTGCCCGCCGAGTCGTCGCCCTGGACCAGCCTGCGCGCCTGTCTGGCGTTGACGATCATGCCCACAGTGCCGATGAAGAGCCGGTTCTCGCCTTCAGACCGCAACGCTTTCTTGATCCGCGACGCAATTGCCGCGTTCCTCTCCCCGGCGTCGAACACGTTGTAGAGCGCACTTGGATGGTTGCCGCCGGTGCTGACGTCGAGAAAGTCCACGCCGAGGTCGGGCAACAGTCTCGCCAGACAGAGGGTGCTCGCCTCGTCCCAGCTGCCCAACCGCTGCCCGAGCTGCGTGTGCTCCATCCAGTCGGTGGCGCTGATTCGGACCGCGAGCGGCATGCCGGACGGGATGGCCGCCCTGACGGCTTCGATGACTTCAATCAGCAGCCGTACCCGGTTCTCGAAGCTTCCCCCGTAGCGGTCGCTCCGGTGGTTGGAGAGGGGGCTGAGGAATTGATGGATCAGATACCCGTGCGCGGCGTGGATCTCGACCACATCCACCCCAGCGGCCACGGCTCGTTTGGCGGCCTTGTGGTAGTTTGTGACCAGATCTCGCACATCATCCAGGCTCATCTCTCGCGGAGTATGATACCCACCAGAAGGGTCCGAGGCTTTTTTCCCGTCCCATGACAGTTCCTCCCCCCCGGACGGAGCTATTACGTCGTCTGGCCACCCATCCCTCTCGGCTGGTGCCCTAGCACTCGATTTCCCCAGCCGTGCGGCGTCGAGCGGTGGGAGCGTACTGGCCTTTCGCCCCGCATGGGACAGTTGGACGCCGCAGAGCCCGCCTTGCGAGTGAATGAAATCGGCCAGCCGCTTCAGTCCTGCCTGCTGCGTCTCGTTCCAGAGGCCTGGACAGTTTGGGCTGATACGGCCGTTGGGTTGCACCCCGGTGGCTTCGACCATGGCCAACGCGGCACCCTTGAACACACAATGACCCACCAGCGTGAGGTAGATGTCGGTCATGACCCCCTTGTTTGGCCCTGAAGAGTCTAAACTGTACATGCACATCGGTGAGATCCAGATGCGGTTTCGCAGCGTCACGGATCGGATCGTCAATGGGCGAAAGAGGGTCGGCGTCTGCTCAGTGATCTTGAAAGGTGTGCCGGCTGAGACATGCCCTCTGTCGTGCGTCGTAGACCGAGCCATCCTTTTGCACTGGCTGATCCGCCCAAAGAGTTTGTGATTTGTCAAATAATTCCTGGGACAGAAGCCACAGAGCCTTTCTAGAAGGAGTAGAGTAGATAAACGAGTGATGGTGAGAGAACCATGCAGTTGGGCGTTTGTTGATATCGCTCAAGCAATTTAGCCCAAGAACTGCCACCGTATTCTGACTTCCCCATGAGAAGCAAAGAACGTCCTTGTCTTTGTATCGCGAGGTCCGTCCTCTTGGGCTATGCGCGACCGCGGTAGTTTCATTTTGAAAGGTGCACAATTCATTCCCGAGGTGTTTCGGAAACACGGCAGGTCTGCTCAGCAAAGCGGTTCCGAAACCAAATACGATCGTCACCCAGATTCCGTTCGGAACTTACACGGCAGGCTTGTAGCAAGGATCACGCGTTGACCTCTTCACGTGAAAAACCCAGCTGTCTAAAGGGTTTGCGGTTTGGATACAGTGGCCGAAAGTCATGATCTACAATTATCAGGAGAAGGCCAGTAGCCACGCTCACAAGCTCAATGCCGTCACTGGGCTCCAATACGCGCCAGCAACGCGCCAACCAAATTGCACAGCACCTGCAAGGTTCTCCCCATGGCACAATTGGAATGGATGTCGCAGGTTATGCAGTGATCACTGGGGCCGGGTCAGGCATAGGGAGAGCAACCGCGTTGACGTTGGCCCGAGAGGGCGCCACAGGGATAGCCCTGCTGGACCTGGATCAAAAGGCTCTCGACGCTGTGGGTGTCGAGGTCGAAGCCGCCGCCGCTGCATGCGGCACTCCTATAAGAGTCTACCGAGCTACCGTCGACGTCCGCAATGAGAGTGACGTGACGACGGCGATCAACAACGTCGCTCAAGAATTCGGGCGTCTCGACTATCTCATCAACTGTGCAGGCGTCGCGTTCAAGCACCCAGGAGGAGCGGCAGAGGCAGCCTCAGAGGATTGGAGCCGGGTGGTCGACATCAATCTCAACGGCACGTTCTATGCGCTGCGAGCAGCGGCCAAGATCATGCTGCAGCAAGACTGGACCCGGTCGTCCAGGTAAGTCGCATGGTTCTCCTGTGTGGTCTATGGAGCGCGTGATGGAAGGGACGAGAGTTTCTCATTTTGCAGCTAACACTGTCCATCCCCCAATAGGGACGGTCGCCCTCTTCAGCGTGGCTCAATCGTGAATATCGGTTCAATATGTGGGGTGGTCGGAGTCGCCTTGTCCACGGCGTACACGGCGTCCAAACACGGGGTCATAGGCCTGACGCGGACAGCGGCGGTCGACTATGCCGGCTCGGGGCTGCGCATCAACGCCGTGTGCCCGGGATATGTCGACACCCCGATGGTGACCAAAGATCAGACCCTCGCCGAGGTCGCTCGAAGGAGCGCGGAGCAAAAGGTACCTCTGCAACGCCTCGCACGGGCACAGGAGGTGGCCGACTCTATCGTTTTCCTCTGTGGCGGGAGGAGTTCGTATATCACCGGCTCCACGTTGATGGTTGACGGTGGATTCACGGCACAATGACGGGGGAGAGACCTAACGCGGCAACCGTTCAAAGAATTACATAGCAATGGAGACTTGCCTTGAAGCTGCTCGAGCACGGAGGAGAAACCAGGGCTTGCTCTTGTTCAACAGGTATCAAGTCAATGAATATATCCAATTCCTTCGAGACCTAGAATTCTGGTTGTTCAGAGCTTAATTCCCTCTGCAAGGCCGCAGCATGCAAACCTCATATCAGGACATATCTGGTTTCCTTCACACGGCGAGATTACTGGAACTGGGTTTAAGTAAATGTTGGTGTATACAATGTACGAATGGGTACAATGAAGGACTGACGACCGCAATACCGAACATGATACTGAGATATCATGTTCTAACCATTTTTTGCTTAACGCTCTATCACCTTTGATCTTTAGTGCCATTTTCCACTACCGAAGCTAGAAACGAACGATACAGTTGTTCTACGAAGCTGAGTAGATTGTACTCTAGACGCCGCGTCGCAATGCTCGCCTACGAGGGCTACCAAACAACGACAGCCTTGATGACATTGCCCCTTTTGGTTTCTTGGATTGCCTCCGTCACGCCACTTGCCGGAAAGAAGCGCACGATCCTCTGCACGGGAAATTTGCCGTCTTTCCACCATTGCAACAGGGTCGGAATCAGTGATTGACTGGTGCTGTGACCCAACAAGTGGGTTTCAATGGTCGTTCGCATATCGAAAAAGTCTGAGAGCTGAAGTCCAAGTTCTGTGCCCGGCCGGGGGAGTCCAACGAGAATGAGCTTTCCAGGACGTCCCAGTGCCTGCAAGGCCCATCCAATGACCGATGACATGCCAGTTGTTTCTACCACGTAGCTGATTCTTCGATCCTGCACGCTTCGACGCACGGCTTCGACCATTTGAGAGGGAGAGCCAGTGCTCTCGACAACTTGTGTCGCTCCAAGGTCCTTGGCGACTTCCAAACGTTCGGCCACGATGTCGACAGCGATGATTTCCCGGCAGCCGAGCACCTTCGCTGCCATGATCGCACCCATGCCGACTGCCCCGAGCCCGGTGACCAGGACTATGTCATGTTGTGTGGGTGCGGCCGAGTTCAACACGGCTCCCGCACCCGTCATGAGCCCACATCCGAGAGGTGCCAACAGCTTAAGGTCGTCTCTGTTCGACACCAGTCCTCTCACATTCACGACAGAGGCTTCCTGAACCACAGCCGCGGCGGCGAAGCTCGACTGTCCGAAGAATTTGCCGTAAATCGCCTCGCCGGTCGACGATTGGTACACACTGTTGTCCCCGATTCGATTGAGCCGGTCAAAGCTCAAGCAGTACGGCTGCCTTTGTTCTTTGCACAGTTCGCAGTCACCGCAGTAGTTGAAGGATAGGAGGACAGGATCCCCGGGTCTGGCTGCCTTCACGTCAGAGCCGACCTCCTCCACGAACCCGGCGCCTTCGTGGCCGAGGATTTTCGGATACTCGACCCCCATCATCCCGGGCGGGAGAGATGATAATGCAATGTCCGTGTGACAGATCCCAGTGGCCACCATCCGAACTCTGAGCTCGTGAGATTGCAACGGACGAGAGAATTTGATCCTTTCGAGACGCCAGTCTGGTCCACTGGTAGGAGGATAGCTTACTATGGCCTCGACCTCTTCCATCATGAGGTAGATCTCTGAGGTGCGGATAGAACCACGACTATCGTTGGACGGAGAACATATCTGCACCACCTGAGAGAGTAAGATGATGTTTTTGTGAGATCGGCCACTGAGGCGACTCGCGCCTTGATAGGAATCGCTTGACTACTAGGAGCAGATAAATGCCTCCCCCCCTCCTCCCCGGGAGTCCCGCTTCCGCCATTGGAACTGTAATTTTCCGGACTTGTATGGTCGCTCTCGATATGTGAAATCTTTAATCTAGTAGTCCAAGGCGGATGCTTCTAGGTCGAACAACTATGCAAGTTTTGATATTATGCGTAATCTGGCGCGCACATCACATGCGTCGAACCATGATTCGAGTCAACTCTGACAGAATAAAACAAAAGTGATGCGTCCCGGTTAAGAAAACTACTCCGAATGTGATATCAAGTGCATTGAGGCGACTGAGACCTATAGCTTTGCCTTCTGAGAAATATGAAGCTGATTTACCTCCTGCTCCTCAGCCTCTGACTGTTTCTTCAGATACTCTTTACGTGCATTGTGTGCCACCATGTCTGCATCCTCACGTTCCAAGGTCAAGACTGTTTCCCTATAAAAGGTAGCCTCCTTGATTGACCCGTACACCGGACTCGCCGCCTTTTTCAGGAGCTGTTTCTTCTCGATGAAGGCCAGAACCTCGTCCAGGCCTCCAAGGCCATCAACGAGCCCCGCTTCAAGGGCTTGGGCACCAGTGTAACGCTTTGATTCCAGCACAACCTCTCGGAGCAGTTTGTTACTTGTCAATTTTTGTTGTAGGAGGACAGAAATTCCCGGCCGGAGCTCGGCCCCTAGATCCAGTTCGTTCAAGCATGTCAACCCTCTATGTGGGTTCATGATCCGATAGTCGCAAGAGAGAGCCAGGAGGAGACCGCCTGCGAAGGCATGCCCATTCATCAAAGCAACGACCGGCATTGGGTACGTGAGGATTGTGTGCCAGAGAGGGTACAGACTCGACTGGAAGAAGGTGGGATCGGCCATGGCAGACTCATAGTCCAGGCCATTGGAGAAGAACTTGGCGATTGCTGACGTGATGATCACCACGCCCTTTGGGTACCTCTGGCGGATTATCAGAAGAGACAGGCGAAGAGTGCTGTTGAGAGCCGGAGTCAGCCGGTTATCTGGTTCAGACTGGAAGGTGACAAGGTAGACACTCGGAGAAGGTGTGGTCACGACCACTGCGCCCGGGGTTGCAACTGAACCGGGCTTGGAAGTCAATGGGAGAGTGAATAATTGAGACATGGTTGTCACTGTAGCCTGTGCAACATTCCTCAAACATCGAACGACTTTTCGATTCTTCAATCTTCGTGCTCATAGGAATGAATGGCCGGCAATGGACCGCTGAAGAGGGTCTCGGTTGTGAACGGCCGGAAGACCAGCCCAGGACGGGCTACACCGATCCCTCGGAAAAGACGAGGCTCCATGAGCCTGGATCACCAATGTCTGTTCCCGTGAGGGCCAGAAGGCATTCACAGTATATGTTTCAGGCGGGGGACGATTCCGGGGAAAGTTGTGGAGTCACTTGAACGGAAGCGGGAACATGATACAGACCGGGTTCCACCAGTCAGAATTGTTCGCGACAGTTCGTGAGGTTGACCTATAGTGAGCTTCTCTACTTGGAGCGATATCTATCGCCTCTACATATTGCTCGGTTGAAGAAGCTAGAATTGGCAGAACCTCAAATTCCAAATTCCAAACTCCCAGAACGAGATACCTAAAACCCTCCTGTATGACAATGGCAGCGGCCGAAGCAACAGCTTTCTTTCAGAGCCTGGCTCCAATCGCGCCAGACCCCGTCGCCGTGACGGACTCCTACAAGGACAAGGACAACCTGGCCTATTATATGTCCCAAATCCCGCTTCGGACGCCTCGCCGCCTCAAAGTCATCATTTCTGGTTGTGGTCTGAGTGGTATATCCTTTGCCCACGAAGTAAACCAGGGCGAGATCCTTCAAAACGTGGACCTCACGATCTATGAGAAAGACGCTGGGATCGGAGGGACCTGGTACGAGAACCGATATCCTGGGTAAGTACTGTGGTGCTTTGTTCCCTCGCAGCTTCATGTAAGGTAATTGAGCTGACTGAACTCCCTTCGCCAGCTGTGCATGTGACATTCCGGTGCACAACTATCAATTTGCCTGGGCTCCATATCCGTACTTCTCAAGCTACTATGCGTCGAGTGCTGAGATCTGTCGGTATCTCAATGACGTGGCGGACCAATTCGATCTTCGAAAGTACATCCACACCTGTCACAAGGTCGTTGGTGCGAGATGGGACGAGCAGCGCTGCAAGTGGACCGTGACCGTACAGCGTCTCGGCACAGAAGAACTCCCATCGACGCACTCCGACCAGGCTGGCAATGGAGGCGTCACATTGTCCACGTTCGAAGACGAGTGTGATGTGTTCATCAACGCCACCGGCTTCGTCAACGACTGGAAGTGGCCCGCCGTTCCAAACAGAGAGTCATATCAGGGTCGTATCCTCCACTCGGCCGCCTGGCCCAAAGAGCACCAGTCCTTCGAAGGTGAGACCGTGGCTCTCATTGGGAACGGAAGCAGTGGTATACAGATACTCCCAGCCATCTTGGATGAGGCCCAAAAGGTCTATGTGTTCATTCGCAACCCGACCTGGGTCACAGCAGGATTCGCGTCCAAATATGCCGGGCCCGACGGCACCAACATCATCTTCACCGAGGAACAGAAAGAATATTGGGCCAATAACCTCGACAAGTACTACGAGTATCGAAAGGGTGTAGAGGCTGAGCTGAACAACAGCTTCCGTATTTACATGAAGCACAGTGCGGAACAGCAGGTCGCCAAAGACTTTGCCACCAAACAGATGACGACAAAGCTCGCAAAGAAACCCGAGTTGATAAAACTGCTTCTCCCAGAGTTCGCCGTTGGGTAAGCTTCAGAAGCCAATACCCTCGCTATATCAAGCTGACCTGGGACAGGTGCCGGCGCGCAACGCCCGGGATTGGCTACCTCGAAGCCCTGGCCTCGGACAAAGTGGAAGTGGTCTGGGGCGAGATCGACTCCTTCACCAAGGACGGCTTGCGCTCTGCATCCGGCAAAGAGGTGAAGGTGGATTCGATCATTTGCGCGACCGGCTTCAATGTCGGGTTTGCCCCTCGATTTCCGGTGCTAGGTCGAAACAACGTCGACCTCCAGGAAGAGTGGAAGGAAAACCCAAAGGCCTACCTCTCGGTGACGACCACCGATATGCCAAACTACTTCGTCTACAACGGCCCCGCGAGCGCCATCGGCCACGGGAGCCTGGTCTCTTCGATCGACATCATCACCGACTACATTGCGGACCTGGTCCGCAAAATGCAGACCGAGAACTACGGGTCCGTCTGTCCCAAGCGCGAGGTGGTTGATGCGTGGCAACAGCACTGTTTCGCGTGGCTCACCAAGACCGCGTGGAACACGCCGTGCGTCAGCACGTACAAGAACGGCAAGAAGGACGGCCCGCTGGTCTCCCTGCACCCGGGATCTCGACTGCATTACTTCGAACTCCTCCAGAGCCACAGGTACGAAGATTTTGACTGGAAGAGTCTCTCACAGCGGCCGGAGATGAGATTTGCCTGGTTGGCCAGTGGATTTACCCGGGGGGAAACGAAGCGCCACCTCGCGAAGCTGAAAGGCGAAGAGACTGATATCGATCTTACGTGAGTCCTCTCCGTGCCTTTCTATGTGGCACCGCCAACACGCACTGCGTGTGTTTATTTTAACTCCTGCTGATCTGTACTCCCCAAATAGATGGTTCCTGGGACCGGCTGATGCATCGGCTCACATCCGACGCAGACACAACCTGGCCGAGATTCTTGCCTCTCAAGGCGTCGTGAACGGAGCCCAGCACCAGACTGTGAACGGCGTAGTGATCAACGGCAATCACGATCACTGATAAATCTCGGAAACACGAAAGCGGAATGACGAAGCACAGAATCGGCAGGGGTGCGTGCAATGGTGGCTCGCCGGCTGAGGGGAGTCAGTGACACACTCGGCCATGTGCGGTGACGAGGACACTTGATGTTGTATTTAAAATTGCCCATAGAAAGTATTCTGTAGACCTTGTCGACGAAAACTTCACATCAACGAACTCACTGAACATGATAATCTGTCTGGATTCGTGAATCTGGCTCCATTTCATGGAGTTGGGCCAGCCTTTGGGTCTATAACTACCGTGGTAAAGTCTGGCTTTCTATCTAGCAACCAGCCCATGCCTTCGATCTGTTCGATCCTGAACTTCTTGCTGGCCTCCAAGAAGGGGAAGAACAGGAAATGCGCATGTGGCAGTCCGGGGTAGAGATACCTCTTTGTCTTGCATCCGGCCTCGTGGCTCAAGATATGTTCGTAAATGATCGCTTCGTCTCTCAGTGGATCTAGCCCGTCGATGTGGAAAACTGCAGGAGGCAGTCCTTTGTGACCCCTGGGGTGCTTGAGTATCGAGTACAGGACAGCGTCGTTCTCGTCAGGCTGGTACCCGTTGATAAACATCTCCAGTGTCGGTCCCGATAGAACCGGCGCGTTTCGGTTTTGCTTCTGAGAGAGATAGAACTTTTCATACTGTGCCGGTACCGCCGTCGCAGGAGAAACCATCGGCATGGCGAGGTACTGGCCGGTCAGTGGGAAAGCCAAACCTTCGTCTCGAGCGAGGTGTGCGAGAGTCGCTGCGATGCTGCCACCGGCAGAGGTGCCGCCGACCACGAAGCCGAGTGATGGGTTGGCGCCGAGGGACGTTGCATTCTCTGTAATCCACTTGAGTGCATCCCAGCCATCGTTGATAGCGTGGGGGAAAGTGAATTCGGGGGCCAGACGATAAGAGACCGAAACCGCGACGGCGCCAAATGCCTGGACGAAATTTCGACAACTCAGTTCTTCGCCTTCAGGGGATCCAACACAGAAGCCTCCACTGTGGAAGAAGACGATCAGAGGGCTTCCGTCTTTGGAGGGCACCTTGGGCTGGAACAGCTTAGCTCTGATCATGGTTCCATCTCTTGCTGGGTACTGTATCTCGCTCTGAGCAACTTCAGCCGGTGCCGGACCCAGTGCCGCAAGAGAGGCAGCATGGCGTTGGAGAGCAGCCCTCTTATATGACAGGAGATCGTGGTCCTCTGGAGGCAATGGGTTGTCTTGGATGAACTATAGTATGGGATGAGTAGCGGTAACGATTTCCTAAGGCCTCTTCAAACATACGCTTTCGAGCTCTGGATCGATGATTGCAAGGGACAAAATCGTCTCCACGTCGAGGATGGAATCGACTGTTTGAGCCATTGTGATCAGATGGCTGGCACGGTACCTTACAGGGCATGTATTTGATGCGAGCTTGAGTCAATCTCCGATAGCCTGCCAAATTTGTATGTGGCGAGTTCGTCCCGAGTAGCTTATAATGGTGAGGGATGCGGCTAACATCTGGGTGACAGCCGGAGTTGGCACAGAGAACATAGCAGGGCATCTGTGAGGCGATGCTTCAAAGCGGACATACCTTCGATGACCTCGGGGTAGGATTGGCACCCGGCGTGAATGGCTGTATGGTAGGTTTTCGAGGGCCGACTTCCTTCACAATGGAAAGCTCTTGACTGGTTCCTCGGCTTGGTCAGGATTGAGGTTCCGGACCTTTTTCACCCATCAAGCGCCCGGCGCGCTCGGAACCTAGTGTTCAATCTCCTAATAGCTCATGACTGGTGCCCCTTCGTGGCTGGCCCTAAGTGGATCTACTGTGATCCTGTGCAGAGACTGTGGTCTGTCTTATTTCACTATGCTATTATCTGCTCGCGAAGAAGACTCCAGGCCACGACTGGCACAAGCTGGCACCTGTGACCGGTGGACACAATGTCACTTTACAATATCACTGAGCATAAGATACCATGTCAACACATCCGTGAATATCCCAAAGCTGTGAGCGCCACGCAAGAGGATGTATTACATCTAGCCGTTAAGCAGTATGTCCCCAAGGACAACCTCGTTCCTCAGCCTGGCGATATAACAATCATTGCGGCACATGCCAATGGGTTTCCAAAAGAGTTGTACGAGCCGTTATGGGATGATCTTCACGCGCAGGCGGTGCAACAAGGTTTCCGGATACGAGGAATCTGGATGGCAGACGTTGCGCAGCAGGGTCAAAGCGGTATCATGAACCAGGAGCTGCTTGGGAACGATCCCAACTGGAATGACCATCCGCGGGATCTACTTCATCTCATCAACCTGATGCGCGACGAGATGCCGAGGCCCTTCATAGGCATCGGCCACTCTATGGGAGGATGTCATATGTATGGGCCAAAACCCAGACTTTTCACGACTCGGGATATAGCTAACATAGGTAAAAAGCGTGAACCTAGCGTACCTACATCCACGGCTCTTTACTACTCTCATTCTCATCGATCCTGTCATCCAAACACTTTCTGTTATTTCTCCCGATCAAGGCCCCAGTCCCGCCCGCCTTTCGACATTTCGAAGAGATCTCTGGTCGTCTCGAGAAGATGCCGCAAAGGGGTTTAAGGCGAGTAGATTCTATCAACAATGGGATCCCCGGGTGCTGGAGCGCTGGATTGAGTATGGCCTCCGCGATGTGCCGGCACTCCTAGATTCGACGGAGAAGAATCTCGCCCAAGAAGGAAAACGTCCTGTGACGTTGACGACGTCTATACACCAGGAGGTCTTCACGTTCGTGCGTCCCAATTACGAAGGGTACGGCATCAACGGCAAACCGGTCAGCCGCAAGACTCACGCAGACCTCAACCCTACTCTCCCTTTGATCTTCCCTTTCTATCGCGCTGAAGCAGCCCAAGCATTCTTCAGACTCCCGGAATTGAGACCGAGTGTCCTCTATATCTTTGGCGGGAAGTCGGAAGTCTGTCCTCCGGATTCCTGCAAGATCAAGATCGACCTCACTGGAGTCGGCGTTGGTGGTAGCGGAGGAGCACCTCTTGGACGTGTCTGCAGCGTCCTTCTCGAGGAACATGGGCACCTCCTTCCCATGGAGGCCACGGGTAAGACGGCGAAACATACTGGCGATTGGATAAGTAAGGAGTGGCAGCTCTGGAGAAAGGACGAGGCAGAGCATAGACGAACATGGCTGTCTAGGCCCCTACGCGAAAAGCAAACCCTCGACGATCGATGGAGGAAGATGATCGGAGGCCCTTTTGTCAGAACAACAAAGTTATGATTTTGCTAGATCTGCCCCCTGCTGGCGGGGCGTCTTCACTTCTTGTCGTCCCCAGAGGCCCAGACTTCTGTCACACCTTCAGACATGTTTTCATTCGGCCTCGTGTACCAATCAATTCGCCAAGCGGGACACCTATGGAGGGGAGCAAGAGCAGTCTTGTGTGAATCGGGTCGTCATGCAGCTCACCAGCGAAGAAAGCGTAGAGTTATTGGCTTCGTACCCGGCTTGGGTCTGGTGGTAGTCACCCCTATAGTGAAGAGCCTCGCCAGCCTCGTCGGTACCTGTAATCCTTGGCATCTGCTGCTTTGAGACAATCACTGTACGGAAGCGGGTCTGAGGCGTCATTTGGGTGGGTCTTGTCACGGAATCGCGGAGCTCCCCCGGAATACCGTATGTTTCAACGCCAGCCGGTAATTTTACGGTCATGGTGGACCAGTTGAGTGGGAAGGTTTCAAGTGATCACAAAGCTCTGAACCCCAAAGCTGAGTGAGAATTGAAGACGGCAATGGATTGTTTGTCGGAACGAGGCTCACCGCATAGCCAATTCCACGAGTAAACCGGTCCAGGAGACGTGTTAAGCCTGAGGAAAGACCAGTATGCGCAACTGCGCAAGCTCGGTTTGCTGCCGCGAACTTTCACTCGATTGGAGCTACATCGACATCCTAGAACGTAAACCGCTTTCCGTTAGATTGTGTGCAAAGAGCCATGGTCCATCTCTTACTAAAGCATATACCGAGACCTGAAAAGTTCAGTCACCATCCTCCCAGGTTATGAGCTACTCTCTGGACAAAATGCAGGCGCTCCAGGGAATCCGGGTTGTCGAATTGGCAGGTCTTGCCACGACTCCCTTCGCCGGTATGATGCTTGCCGACTACGGGGCGAGCGTGTTGCGTGTCGACCGCGCAGGGCCGACCAATGCGGCCAGCCCTGATAATCTCGTTCGCCACAAGTCTTCAATGGCGCTGGACCTGAAAGCGCCACGAGGCAAAAAGCTGCTCCTTGATCTGCTGGCAAACAGCGACGTCTTGCTCGACCCTTACCGTCCTGGCGTCTTGGAGCGGATGGGGTTGAGGCCTGAGTTCTTGATCCAACAGAATCCTCGACTCATCGTTGCTCGATTGACTGGCTTTCGACGGCGTGGGGAGTATTCCACCATGGCAGGACACGACATCAACTACCTGGCCGTGTCGGGCCTGTTGTCAACCCTGGGCCCATCTGCTCCCGTATTCCCCGAGGGCCGCCCCCATCCACCGAGCCCGCCGGCAAACCTATTGGGGGATTTCGCTGGTGGGGGGCTGATGTGTGTGGTGGGAATCCTTCTGGCACTCCAATATCGAGCACGGACCGGCAAGGGCCAGGTCGTCGAGACGAACATGGTCGACGGTGCTTCGTACCTCGCGACAATGCCTCGGTTATCCCGGCACCTTCCAGGGCAGTGGGATAAGCCGCGCGGACAGAATCTTGTCGACGGCGGCTGTCCTTACTACAACGTGTATGAATGCAAAGATGACGGGACGTACATGGCACTGGCCGCACTGGAGCCGCCGTTTTGGAAAGCCTTCTGCAAAGGCATCGGCCTTTCGGACCAGGACTGGGGTGGCAAGCGAGAGGATCCTCGAGTGTGGCCCAAGATGAAGGCCGTGCTTCAGGCCCGCTTTCGCAGCAAGACTCGTGCGGAATGGGAAGCCATCTTCTACGAGACCGACGCATGCTGTACCCCGATCGTCTCCTACGATGAGTTGGTCGCCAAGGGATACGAGCACCAACTCCCTGCTCACTTGACCGAGAGCCCCGGCTTCGAAATCGGGCAGGCCGGCTGGAACGACGAGGCATTGGCAGTCGGGGTCGGTGGCGAAAACGTGCTTCGAGAGTGGCTCGGCTATGAGAAAGGCAAGGACTATGTCGTCGAAGAAGGCACGTTTGCGAAGGCAGAGAACAGCAAATTGTGACCGAAGCAAGAACAACCTTGCAGGAAGGGAGAAGAGTCCATATCCATAACCCGGGTCAATTTAATAAGCATTATCCAGACAACTTCAACACCGAAAGTAATATATAGATAAGTTCAGGTACGTGTCGGAAGGGGTAAGTGATCGACATATGACAGACTCTGGTCTTTCTGGAGACCGTTGAAAGCCTCTTCTACCGGGATCTTTTGTCCGTCCAAAGGCCTCAACCTGTGAGCGCGTCGTCTTACTTAGGGAACGACCTTCAGCGAGTATGACGCGCTGATGAAACAAGAGGGGGGATACTTTATTCAAAAGTCCCGGTCGACCAGCCGTTGAGCATTTCCGTATCACCGATCGAGTCATAGACATTGTCAAAATCCAGACCCACGTAGGAGCCTGGTTCCGTGAACTTGAAACTGTCGTCTGTCAACGGAAAGAGATTCGAGAGCTCGTCAGCACTGGGATTGAAGATGGGCAGGGCGCTTTGCTTGGGAGTCTGTCGTCGCTCCAGGTCAGCTGGGGACGGGCTGTATAGGGGGCAAAGGATCACACTTACCAGGATGGTGCAATTGCTCCCTCTCTCGTGTGAGCGATGGAGCACACAGATGCCAGGTTGCAGGAAGCCCTTCAAAACGTGGTAGGCCGTCTGCGCCACCGTGTCGCGTAGTTGGGCGAGCTTCTCCAGACATTGGACGCCCTTCTTGACCTTTTCGGTGATGAACTCGCAGTGGTTGTCGTTCACCAGTGATGAGACTTTGGGCAGCGCCACGAGGTTGTAGATGCATTCGATGACGGATATGGCCGAGAACGGAGTGATGGGCGGGCGCGATTGATTCTGCGAATTGTGGTCCATCAATGCCGTGATGATGTCGCTGGCGATCTGGCGGCAGACATGGACCTCAAAAATGAACTCACTGTGGCGGTCCCGGCTGGCGTTGGTTAGGTCCAGCTTCCTGTCTTTCCACAGATGCCGTCTTATCGACAGGCGGAGGTTATTGATCCTCTGTTGTGTTTCAAGTTAATCAGGATCACTCAAGGGGCCGAACGAAAGTAGGGAGGAGAGAAGAAGACTTACTAAGTAGACAAGGAGTCTCAGACCCATGACCTGCTTGGCTGCCGGCTGTCCCAGATTGCTTAGTTCCGGAGCAGAGTCGCTTTGCCAGACCAGAGTTGGGCACATGGATCTACTCGCCCGCAACAAAAGCGCATCAATGATGGTAGTCTCTTCGTAGTCACCAGCCTTAGGCGGCCGAAGGCAGTAGAATGAGTCGCAAGCCCGGGCCGTCAAGCGACCAATGGTGGCCAAGAACTGGAGATAGGAGAACCATTCGTACTGACTGATATATGCAGGCTGTGGCTCCTTTTTGGCGTTGCTGCTCGATGTGCGGTCGGGGGCTTCGCAATAGAGAAATGGGATGGGGATGGACCGATCGGTGCTCAGCACCTGTCGACACTCCTCGGAAAAATCATCAACCATGAAGTCCGTGTCGTGGATCAAATACGACCGCCCGTAGCGCTGGGCGGCTTGACGGTCCATGAGATAGAGCACCCACCAAAGCGCACGATTCGAACTGGACTCATCCGCCGAGCACCCGGCCCAAGTCTTCTGGTTGTTCAAGCCGGCCGTGAGTGCTTCGTTGACAGCATCGATCACGGACACCGAAAAGCGATCCACGCGTTCGATGGCGACCATGTAGAAGGACTCAACGAGCCGAAGTCGCACCAAGTCGAAATTGACAGGTCTGGTCCGGTAGTACTGGGCCATGATTCTCTTGCTCTCCACAAACCAGCCTTGGTCGTAGCGGCGGCTGTTCGTGTTCGCCAGGGGATTGAACGTCAAGTGCTCTGCCTTGGCGAGCATCATGCACGTCAAAGCCAAAAGAGTGATCTCTTCCGGCTTTGCGTCCTTGATGCTTAAGCGAGCGGTGCGCTTGTTGTAATGGGTGGCGAACAGCGCTCTCAGCCGTCGGGTGAACTCCGTCCGATGTACGACGGGTAAGGAGAAGTTGAATTCGACAAAGTAGACTTCGAGGAGTTGGAAGAGGCGCATGCTCGGGACGAGGCACGTCTCCAGGTCGACGGGAAAGCAGGCCCGCGCCTTTCGGGTCAGCTCCCACTCCGGTATTGAATCTCTCAGTTCGCGGATCTGCATGGCCAAAGAGCCATAGAGCAGGCTCTGGCCTTGACATTCGTCATCAATACTGGCCCTTTCGGTCGCGAACTCTTGTGTATATGGAGGTGGGTCGCCACGAAAGATGATACTCTCAGGTGAGAAGCCCTCGTCATCGACCGTCATTACTTGGCTGATGCTCCGGTCAGCACCGTGTGGTGAGGCCATGTAGTGAGCCATGGCTAGGCTGCAACTACTTACTCCGAGATCAAGCCCACGGCTTGTTCGCCGATCGGGTTTTGAGCAGAGACATCGTTAGTCCCGTGGGCCTTCAGTTGCCTGATTTCCTCTTCCAGTTGAAGTAGTCGTTTTTGCACGTCTGTCTCTCGCTGCGTCTTGGATGGCCAACTGGGCAGCTGCTGAGTTGGTGGCTTTCTCTGAGGGGCCTGCTGTGGTCTTACCAACATTTAGACAGGCCCCTGACAGACGAGGCTCTTCGCTTCCATGGAGGAGGGGGGAAATCATTTACCTGGCCCAGTCGTCATTTGGCTTGTGGGATTTCGGGTCCGCCGGTCTGGAGTAATCACATTCCAGTTGGTAGAATTGGCATCGTTGACATGGACGGTCGCCGCTACACTGTGAGAAGGCAACCTTGTCAGCTGCTGTTTGTAACAATGAACGTCACCCCCAACGGGATCGTAACTCGTGCTGACATGCCTTTGTCTTCCGGCGACGGCATTCGATGCTGTTCATGTTAGCGAGAGCGTTCAAGGACTTCAAGGACTTTGTTTGAGTGTCAAATTGAGTCGGATGCATCTGATGCAGCCGGAAAAGCCAGCTATGCGCAGGAATAAGACTCAGACGTACCAAGCGCAGGACACGTATCTCGAACGCCGCACGGGGCCAGTCTCGGTCCTCTCTACACGGCTGTCGTTCATCGGACGTGGGCCTTGATTGAGCATATGAGGCAAGTGAGCATGTTCGAAGGGGGAAGGCATCTTGATTTTCTGGCGGCGAAAAGTTATGGACGATCTGAAGAGGCGAAATTGATACATTTAACCCGACAGGTTCGAAGGGTGAGCTAGAGAGAGGGGATAGAGTCTCAGAGGGGGGAATACCCCAGAGACCCGACCCCGCAGATGCCTCCCTGCCAAAAAAGCCTAAACTAATCCTTACCATGCTGACTGCGGTTCGCGCGGCTATCCAGATTACTAGCTCGCCAAGTTCGGTGCTTGGGTGCCTCGGTGAGCTAACCAGATAGGGCAGGTTGTGTATGGGTATCTGGTACAGTACGGAGTACACTAGGTAAATCTGGGGAAATACGGTATTGTGTTCCGGACCTGAGGCATCTTGCGAAGCCGCCAACCAAATCTACGTCTCTGCAGATTTGTACTTTCGGCTTCTATATACGGGAGATCCAAGGGCGGTGGTTCGAGTGCACGGCGACAGGGCTATTTGCATAGTGGCTATGCACAATCTGATAACGAAACAATCTTGTCGACGCATCAACATAGGTCTCCTCACAACGAGATACATGCAAAAGTCCACTGCATCAAGATGAAAATTTCGTTCTTCCTCCAGACGTAGATCATGTTTCTGCCACTCGAGCATTGTTGCCAGGACTATAGTCCTCTAGAGCTAGTCATTCTGGACCCATCTTGGCATCACTGCACTCGAGAAAACCAAAGTCATTCGGGCCTGTACGAGCTACGCTGCGTAAGATGGAATGCGCAAGCCAGATGCTGCATCAATATGGTTTCATTCCCTGCTACACATTGCAGAACAAGCGTGTCGAACGTCTCCTGGGGCGCTGCTGCCGTGGGAGACCTCGTCTTCTCAGCAAAGTACACGGTCCGAGATATGTAGTCGATGTCTTGGCCGGGGACGCACCTGTCACGTCCTAAACCCTGAACTGGTAGCACTAACGCTCAGAACGCCTTTCCGAGAGGTCAGTTCGTAGTTTGACCCCGGACCCCGCGCTGTCCCTAGCTGGAGTACCGGCTGGAGCACCGGTTGGAGCACCGGCAGGGGTCACGGGCGGGAAGCAAATGCTTCGCGGAACCTGACGAGGCTTGGGCGAAGGTCTCCGTTCCAGCTCAACCTTCAACTAGTGTTCGATGTTGATGTCTTGAAGTACAAAAACTCCTCATCACCCTTATCTGAGGCAGTTTGGCTGGCACACTATCAGCGAAGACTTTGTTTACGCCGAGGCTGTACGATCTGTATTGGCCCTCACATTGACACTTGTCTGCTGTGTTGTGCGGCCCACCTGCCCTGCACCATGGCTTACAGCGAGAAGACAGAGGATGAAAGTGTCATCGAAACCGACCTTCGGCACCTGGAGCAAGCCGCTCCAGAGTCTAGAGAGAAGGTGCAGGGGACTGAGGTGGGCGAGGTTTTGCCCCGACCGTCCAATGACCCTAACGACCCGCTGGTGAGTCTTTCAACGCTTCCAGAGCCATAACAGCCTCAACTGACAATATCACCTACAGAATTGGTCTTGGTGGGAGAAGCACTTGGCGTTATCTGTTGTTGCCGCTCAGACGTTCCAGGGCGGCTTCGATGCGGGCTCCGCTTCAGCAGGGCTCATTCAACAGTCAGCGATCTACCAGGTGTCCGTATCGAGGATGCTACAGGCCACCAGCGCCTTTGCGCTGCTTATGGCATTCGGAGGTTGCATCTGGGTCCCTTTTGCGCATCGTTACGGCAGAAGACCCATCCTCATTCTGGCTGCTCTGATCGCGGCGATGGGAACTTTGGCCGGTGCTGTCGGTCAAACATATGGAGTCTTTGTCGGGTCTAGGGTGAATAGCTCCTAAACACACTCTCTCAGCAAGTATCTCCAGTGCTGACAGGCTAGATCCTCCTTGGCTTTGGGGCATCAGCGTCAATGTCGTTGGGCTCACTGATGGTAACAGACATGTTCTTTACCCACGGTCAGTTCACTTGCCTCGGAAAAAGACTTCGTACTGATCTTTCGCCTCGGACAGAGCGTGGCCAGAAAATGGGGATCTGGATCGTGTTTTTTGCTGCATCACCTTATCTCTCCACTCTGCTGGACGGTCTTGTCGTCTATTATGCCGACTGGAGGTGGATGATGTGGGTTACCTTTTTCATGTGGTGTTTGCAGCTTGTGTGGGATGTGTTCCTTTTGCCGGAGACGCTGTATCAAAAGAGAGGAGACATTGATCCCGTTCCCCAGAAAGAATCATGGCTCCATCGTCTTCGCTTCAGGAGATTTGACGGTCACCTTACTGCTGAAGACTTCTACAAACCATTCATGCTCTGGAAATACCCTTCTATCATCTTCCCGGCTATCTATTACGGGAACATGTACGGGTTTTGTGCCTTCGCCAGCTTGGGCATCCTCCCATACGTAAGTGCGCGAAATCACACATCGACCAGTCCACGCTGACCGAGTTACGCAGGCCTTTCCCGAGATTTATGGCTTCAGCCCAATCGGGCAGGGTCTGATGGCTTTGCCTTTGTTTCTCGGCACTGTCATTGGGGAGCCTCTTGGGGGCCCTTTCTCCGACTGGGTGTTTAGAATTCGATCGCGAAAGGCCGGGGCTCGCCACCCAGAGCAACGTCTGCAGGCAATTTGGCCGGGAGCCATCGTTGTTCCAGTACGTAAAGAAAGACTCCAACTCCGTCTATGTTCAATAAACCGGTCGCTGACGAGCTTATAGGTCGGCCTCGCCATGCTTGGACTCTTTCTACACTTTGAAGTTCATTGGATTGGACCCGCCATTGCGATATTCCTCTTCTCCTTGGGAATGCAAAATGTGGTTACCGTGGTGTGAGTCTCATCTTCTTAATGAACTGCCGGCATAGTCACGCATACGGACTTCTACTGACATTGCGGATATTAGTATCACCTATTCTGTAGACTGTTACACGCCACTGGCAGCAGAGATCGGCTTAATCTCCAACGTCGGCCGTCAGCTGTGCAGCTTCTACGTTTTCTTCTATCTCGACGCCTTCATCGTACGTGCAGGCTTCGGATGGGTCTTCGGTACATATGCGATTGCAATCACCCTGCTCTTTGGGTTAATACTTAGCTTGATGAAATGGGGGATGCTGTGGCGACAGAAGCTGGCACTTCCATCATACGCCCACGCGGCTCGTGGTTAACATGATACGCCTGTTCAGGGGGCGACAGCAACTCAGGTAGGGTTGGAGTCTGAAGACGAGTAGGACGGGCAGACGTGTGAGAATTTGCAGCCAAAGCAAGGCATGCAAATATGTGGAGATCACATGTGGTCGTGGTGATAGCCATCGTAAACTCTGCGAGATAAAGAGCTAATGAATCCGGCACGCGTGCGTTGAGGGCAACAATGCAATGAGGTAGCAAATCTGCTTTTCTGCTTATTGAAGAGCATTTACCGTAATGCAAGACTTTATCAGGTTGAACATTGACATTACGACGAGAGGATCATAGAGCTGGTCTTCAGCATCTGGTCGGGCATCTTGATATTTGCGCGCATATGGCCCCCTCCATCGACCTTGAGTCATTCACCAGGTGTTCCGTGTTGCTGGCACCGCCGACGTTAACCTTTGCAAACAGATCGTTATTCCAATGGAGCGGAAACGCCGGAATACAAGCGCCTCTCTCGACCGGACGCTAAGCCTCAAGCTTTGCCAGTGTACTTTGTGGACTCGATTCAAGCATTTGTCGACCGCCGAACTTTTCCTTCCCACTAGGGCAAGACGGAGCGGGAATTGGATGGCATTGGGAGGTCATTACATCCTGTATAGCTTCAAGAAACCAACCTTCCTCTCCCCGGAATCATACTCTATACTGTACCACTCAACGCACGCGCAACGTCCGCCAGAACATGAGGAAGATGTTCGGTGTACGATGATGATCTTCCACCTCGCAACCTCGGTTTCTCGATTTGATGGCCACAAGAAGACCAAAGCAGGATCTCGTCTTCGTTTTGAACAATAGACACATGCCTCGCAAATCGTCCGTCGTCGACCTCTAGCCCCATCAGATTGCCACTTTTGGACTTTTGTGGCTCAACAATCCGTCTCTCCTTGACATCTGCTTTTGATTGGCCACCAGGTTAACAACCCTCGACATGACATCGCCCGTTCCGTTCGCTGATCCAGCGTGGCACTCATTGCCGACACACCCCTTCTACAAGGACAGTCACCGCACGCTCCAGCGCTATGTCCGCGAGTACGTCGACAAATATATCATTCCAAACGCGCAGGACTGGGAAAACCAGGGATTTGTGCCAGACGAGGTGTGATTAAGAGAATCTGTGGAGACGATGGCGACATTGATATAATTGTTTTCTACTGCAGGCATACAAGCGACACGCTCAACTCGGCTTCTTGGCCGCATCTGCATACCCACTGCCTTTGAAAGAAGGGATCACCCTCCCAGCTGACATTCCCGTCTCTGGTGAGTATTCTTTACATCTGCACGCTCTTATTACTCCGAGCTTTGAAGTTGCACGCTGGCGAGCACGGCTGATGAGATGTGATGGGTGTAGAATGGGATGCATTTCATGATCAAATCGTATGTACCCGTCGTCTCCTTCCTGAGAGACAGGATAAGCTCCGTTCTCCGTACTTGTATAGCTATCACGGATCCTAATCAAAGTATTCCGTGAACAGGTCGTCGACGAGCTTGCCCGATGCGGGTACCTGGGAGTGATCTGGGGCATCAATGGAGGTGCTGCAGTGGGAGCACCGCCGCTCTCAGCCTTCGGCACTCCAGCTCAAAAGCAGACCTACCTGGTACCGCTGCTGCGAGGGGAGCAAAAACACTCACTGGCAATAACGGAACCGGGCAGTAAAGTTGACCCACCTCTATCTGAATCGGAGCTATCGAAGCGACTAACAATCGGCTTCTGTAGCGGGCTCTGATGTGGCCAATCTGATCACTACCGCAATCAAAACTCGCGATGGCCGACATTACGTTGTGAACGGAATGAAGAAATGGATCACTCAGGGCCAGTGGGCGAACATGGCCGTGACCGCAGTCCGAACGGCAGACAAGGGCTACAAGGGAATTTCACTTCTGCTTATCGACTTGAATTCCGAAGGAATCACCAAGAAGAAGATGTTCAACTCCGGCGTTGCTGCAAGTGGTGAGGATCATTCACCCATCCCTAACAATGGGCAGCTCAGCTCTACAAGTCGGCTTGATGCTGACATGAATGTCTAGGTTCCACGTTCTTGGAGTTTGATGATGTGCTTGTTCCGGCGGAAAACATTTTGGGCAAAGAAAATGCTGGCTTCAAGATTATCATGTCGAGTATGGACCCTAATTTCCCTGTCATTCAATGCGCCGATGCCGCGCATTAACCTCCCTGGTTGTCTTCCAGGCTTTGATAAGGGACTAATCTGCTTGATACCACGCAGCCTTCAATCACGAGCGGATTTGGGTGGGCATCACGGCCAATCGCCTGGGCAGGGTCGCTCTCGAGGACAGTTGGCTCTGGGCGACCAGCCGTATTGTTTTTGGCAAGCCCTTGATCGAAAACCAGCTCATCCGGGCCAAGTTCACTAAAATGGCCGGCATGCTGGAGGCAACCGGAGGCCTGATCGAGCAGATTGTCTACCGCACTCAAGTTGCTCCAGATGACCCAGCGTTGGCCTCGTACTCGGGGCTTCTCAAATACCGAGCTGCCCATGATCTAGAAAAGATCAATCGGGAGGCTCAACAGATCCTGGGCGGCATCGGTCAGACTCGTGCGGCTGCAAGTAGAGGATCGCGGGTTGAGCAGATCAGTCGTGATCTGAGAGTGTTGGTGGTCAGCGGTGGAAGCGAGGAGATCTTGCTGGACACCGTGCCGAAGCGAGGCAGGGCCTCCCAGCCCAAGGACACCAAGGCGAAAATATGAGTTCGATCTAGGCCAGGCATGTAGACATGCTACGCACACCAAACTCAATGAGGGTCAACGACGTTCAAGAAGATGCCCAAGAAAATGTACACATAGCCTCACAACTGAGCTTGTAAGACAGAATTAGGCCCTGATCGTATCCTGCTGCAGTGCTCTCCTCTCAGGGCAAGGACACAATACGCTTTCTTAACTAGGCTGAGTCCATTCATCTAATCTATGTGCCCTAAAGCGTCAACGTGCTCTTTGTACTGGCGTTGATCACTGTAAAGGGCCTTAGATTCTACTACAACTTGGACGGAAGTCCATCCTCTCTATATGCAGGCACGTCCAGTGGCAATAGCCTCCGCAAGACCTTGTTGTTGGTGTTTCGTGGCAGCTCGTCTAGAAACACGACACCTCCGCGAATCTGTTTATGCTTCGACACCTTTGGCCGGACAAACTCCTTCAGCTCCGCTGCAATCCGTGCCAGATTTTTGGCGTCTGGCTTGGGGTGGCGAAACTTTGGGTTCAGGACGACGAATGCTCTTGGGTATTCCGTCGTCCGATCGCGGCTGGTGACTCCGCGGACCGCGACCTCTTCGACAAACTCGTGGCCCAGCAGCTTCTCCTCCAACTCGGTCGGTGAAACCTGCAGCCCGTTGACTTTGATGACGTCCTTCAGGCGATCAATCAGGATCAAGTAGTCGTTTTCGTCGAGGAAGCCCACGTCGCCCGTGCGAAGCCAGTCGCCATCCACAAAGGACGATTTTGTCGCGTCTTCGTTGTCTTTGTAGCCCATCATGACTGATGGACTGCGCACAAGAATCTCTCCTGGTCCCCGGAGCCCGGCATCTCCCCCAGACTCATGGTCGATGAACCGGATCCCGACATTGGCCACCAGTTTGCCGCCAGAAACAAGGGGTGCTTTGCCGTGGTCTCTGACGCCGCTCTGCGCAATTGCGCCCGTCAATTCGGTCGCGCCATAGGTCTGGCACAAGGGGACCCCGTTGAAGATATCGCGAAGGCTCTCTGCTACTGTGGGATGCAAGGGCGCAGATGAACACGTGAGATATTCTAGGGCTGGATAAGAATATCGCCGCGTAGTAGGGCTCACTGCCAGCTGTTTGGCAATCGCTGGGACCAATCGTGCCAATGTTGCTCGGCGGTCTTGCATCAATCGGCAGTAATGATCCAACTCGAACTTGGCCATCATGCAGACAAAGGCCCCCGTCCATGGCGCCATGAGCACACAGACGTATATGCCGTACGCGTGCGATAGCGGCGGGAAAAACACCTCTCTCTGGGAAGATCTCCAGTTGTCGGGATTCTGCGCATGCATCTGAATGCATATTGCCACCAGGTTGTAGTGAGACAACATGACTGCTTTCGACTTGCCCGACGTCCCGCTGCTGAGAACAAACAGGGCGCAGACTCTCCGACTGTCCTGGCCCGCCAGCGAATACTCCTTCAGCGGCGTCGAGGAACGTGAGGCGCAATACACGCCGTCAGTCAACATCTGATGCTGGTCAGCCTTTGAATTGGTGATCGCAAAGCCCGTCGCCCTCTTTGGAATGCATACTTGCAGATAGCTGGGATTAGAATACCCATTTCCAAACGTCACGATCGAGGGATTTCTGACCACGGACTTTTGCTTTTGCAACGCAGACCTGACCTTCTCGAGCAAGTCATGGTGCACAATGACCACGGCGGGATCCGTAGTCTCCAGTGCGAATTGCATCTCGTCCGGATGGAGCATGGAGCTGATGGGACAAGCCGTGGCGCCCAAATACCATATGGCTTGGACAGCGACTACGTAATCGACCTAATCTCGAGTTTAGGATGTCTTCTTTGCGACAAGATTGCACCGTGCAACGCTTACGCTACTTGGGCCGACGATAGCGACTCGTTGTCCCGCCTGCAAACCCACTGCGTCCCGCATCCACTCGGCCGATGATACTGTTTGTTCGCGCAGCCCGCCATAGGAAATGGATCTGCCAGTGAGGGTGTCTTCGAGGATGATCTTCGATAGAGGCGCCTTCCGGGCATCGGGCCTCAAGAACTCGGATATAGATAGGTCGACAGGTATCGAAGCCTTCACATTAGAGCGCAGATAACGCATGATTTGGATGACTGTTGGACCTCCAAGGGATGGTAGTGTCTTCTCTGTAATGGTCACAACTAGATCTGGCAGTACTATTTTCTAGGCTATGTGATCGGTTTGACGTGAGGATAAGGAAGCCTTTGCTCAATCACTGGTGGCTCTTCCTCACTGCAAATGACAACATGGAGACCGCGGACCTCAGCACAAAGGGATGTCTGTGGAGTTCCGTTGATCCTGAAGCCCCGGATTGAGGGCTCTCCAAACCTCCAGAGCCGTGGACGAAACATATGGACCATACGGTGGATAGGCATTGCAGCCCTCTCGCATCACAAGCCAGATTCATTCTCGAATCGCCTTTCATAGAAAAGAGTCTTGAATGCCGTCCTCACACTCCAGAGCCTGCCCCTGGTGGAATTTGAATTACACCGTACAGTAATGTGCTTGGAATTTTACGTGGTTGTATTTTTGCTTGTCCACTCCGTACTAACTCCGTATTGCGGTTTTAAATATTCCGTTCCGCACATTCCATCAGTCCCGGGCTTCTCCTATTGGTGGAGGACCTTTCCCCGCGGGATACGTGCCCGGTCAGCATTACCGGGCCGACATTCCCTCCGGTGCCACCGGCTCTATCTAGAGAATCTTTTGAACTGGGACGCCAGGTAGACGGCAGTACCACTACAGTCATGCGTAGCTCATGCCTCAAACGACACGCTTTTAGCCAGATTCCACCAGGATACAGGCTGCCTCTCACCTATGTAATCAGATATCCGTTGCGGAATGTCGATCTACGGAGCTGTGGTTGGGGGTGCCAAGACAAAATATGGCTTGGCTCCAATGATTATCTGCAGGCACGCCGATGGAGCTGTAGACTGTCCTTCAGGCAAGGGAGGCTCCAAGCTCCGCGATCTACTTGAACAATTAGTTGCCTTTGACTGAAGCATACAAGACGAAAGGGGTGGCAATAACAGCATCGTGGCCGGTGTTCATCCAGTTTGCAGGCATGACTCTTTCATCCATCTTGACTCCCAAGGTAGATCAAAGGACAGGGGAGCTCCGTGAGCTATCTTCAATGCCACAAGTGTCTCCCGATGTGTGCCTGACGGTCGATGGGCTGCTTAAGTTTGTCGCCGCTGACCCCCAGCCACTTCCACTAGTTGGGTACCCGGCCAGCGGCACTTCTGACTACGTGGAATACACGGCCAGAGATCTAGATGTGCTCGCAGACGCTGCAGTGGCTGCGTACATTCAACGGGGGTTGAAGCCTGCGGTTAGCAAAGGGCACTTCTTCTCGGACGAGCATACGCTGATATTTGCGATAGGATCCCTCGCTGGAGGAAGCTCCACTCGTCTCGATCCTTGCTCAGCCGAATTTTGAATACATTGTGTCAATCCTTGCTTTAAATCGCCTGGGATATGCTGTCTTCTTCCTTTCTACCCGGCTCTCCTCAGTCGCTTGTCTGCGCCTGTTGGAGAACACTGGTTGTTCGACGGTCATTACGACAGAGAAATATCGTGCTTTGGTACACAATAGCCAGACAGGATTGCGGATCCAGATCCTCCCATTTATCACGGAGAAGGAAATCAAGGGAGTGAAAGCTCCCACGTTCGTTCGCGAGTGTGATACTCTGAGAGAGGCTAAGAAGATCGCCTGGATCATTCACTCCTCCGGGACCACAAGTATCCCTAAACCCATATACCTCTCGAACTATGGTGTGTTGGCCAACGTGGGCAAGAATTTTAACATGAGGACGTTCTGTGCATCGCCGCTATACCACTCGCACGGACTCATGTCACTGTTTCGAGCGATTTATTCGCGAAAGCCCATCTACTTTGGAAATTGGTCTCTGGCTCCCACGGCCCGGAATTTGAGCGAAGCAATACGAGCGGCCCGGCCACAACTCGTTGCTGCCGTCCCCTACATCCTAAAGCTTCTGAGCGAAACCGAAGATGGCCTGGCCGAGCTGGAAAAGGCTGAAATGGTCCTGTATGCGGGTAGCAACTGTCCTCAGGAGCTGGGAGACATGCTTGTGTCGAGGGGCATCAACCTTGCCGGAAACTATGGATCGTAAGTTATTTTCCCGACCGCATCACATCCGGGCTTTCAGCGATTTAACCCAAGCGGCGCTATCAGGACCGAGATCGGTTACATCATGAACTCTTTTCATAGAGACGGGATCGACGACAGAGCCGACTGGAATTATTATCGCCTTCAAGACTCCACCATTGAGCACGTATTCATGGACGAGATTGCGCCGGACTTGTTCGAATGCGTGGCCCTCGAGAGCTTACCTTCAAGATACACGTCGAACTCGGATGATCCTCCAAACTCGTTCCGGACGAGGGATCTATTTCGGAGGCATCCTGACCCTAAGAAAAACCACCTCTGGAAATATGTCAGCCGATTGGACGACCGCATTACTTTGATGAATGGGGAAAAGGTACTCCCTGTCCCCATGGAGAGCACCATCCGGGCGAACTCGTTGGTCAACGAGGCGGTCATTTTTGGCATTGGGAAGACGGTGCCGGGGATTCTGATTTTCCAAAGCGAAAATGGCTCCCGCCTGAGCAACGAAGAGTATATCGACAGCATCTGGCCGACCATCGAGGCAGCAAATGCTGTGGCCGAAACTTTCTCCCATATCCCCAAGGATCTAGTTGTCGTCATCCCTCCTGGCATCGATTGGCCGCACACCGCCAAAGGCACCTTCATCCGGGCTCAAGTCTATGAGGTGTTCGCCCCTCAGATCGCGGAAGCATATGACCGTTTTGAGAATGGCCAGGGGGCGCAATTACAACTTGAGCTGCCTGAAATTGAGACTTTCTTGCTGGAAAAATTCCATGCTGAGCTCTACGTGGATATCGCCTCAGTGGATACCGACCTCTTCGCTGCGGGTGTGGACAGCCTGCAGACAACACGGATCTGGTCAATCATCAAAAAGCAGCTTGATCTTGGGGGGAAACAGTCCATGCTCAGCCAAAACGTCTTGTTCGAAAAGCGGACCATCCGAAATGTCGCAAGATATCTGTATGATTTACGGGTCGGCGGCAGCACCGAGATGCAGCCGAGTGCAGTAGAACAGATGAGAGAGCTCATCGACCGATACTCGACTTTTGCGAAGCGTGGTACGCATGTTCTTGTGAGTCAAACCCCCCTTCGTAGGTGGAGTTGACTTCATTTTCTAATGGCCATTGATTCATCAGCTTATCACCGGTGCTACTGGAGCTCTGGGCTCCTTTCTCGTGGCCGACGCCGTCCGACGCCCGAGTGTCTCGACGGTCTGGGCTCTCGTCCGTGCGTCAGATTCGACTGAAGCTGCGTCCCGTGTTCATCATTCCCTTTCATCCCGAGGCTTGACGTTATCCAAGTATGAAATGTCCAAGATTATTGCCAGGCCCAGCGATTTCAGTCAGGCAACACTTGGTTTGACCGTCGAAGACCGCCACCAGATTCGGTCCTCGCTGACACACGTTATCCATGCCGCCTGGGCGGTAAACTTCAATCTCGGAGTTCAATCCTTCGAAGAGCAGCATATTCGGGGTCTGTACAACCTGATCAACACTTGCTTGGAGGTGAATCTTGCGACTCCAGCCGAGCTGTACTTCTGCAGTTCTATCTCCGTCGCCGGTGGAACTCCCAAGCCGGCAACGATAGCCGAGAGAGTGATCGATCAGCTCCATCATGCCCAAAATATGGGCTATGCTCAGAGCAAGATGGTGGGAGAACATATCGTTCGCAATGCCATGCAGTCCACAGGGATGTATGCCCGCGTCGTGCGGATCGGACAAATAGTCGGGGACACCGGTTCTGCCGTTTGGAATGAGACAGAAGCCATTCCTCTGATGATTCGGAGCGCCATCACCACGGGCGCACTGCCAGCTCTGGATGAAGTGAGCTCCCCTGTCTGTTGACCGTCCTGCCTTCAGCATAGACACACTTGGTTCTCCATTCAAGGCCCATTGCATCCTTCTAGAGGCTTTACTGATGCCCATGTGCCAGGTCCACTCTTGGCTGCCTGCCGACTATTGTGCGCGTGCGATAGTCGACATTGCTCTTCGCCACGTGGCACAAAAAGCCTGTCTCCCCGAGGATACAGACCCCAGTCTGATCTACCACATCCGCAATCCCCGAGTCTTCCATTGGACCAAAGAGCTCCTACCTGCTCTGCGGACTACCCACCTTCCAGCTTTCGAAACAGTTGAAGTGTCCGAGTGGCTCCAGCGACTCAGGGAGAGCGATCCAGACCCCAGAAGAAACCCCAGTGTGAAACTGATTGACTACTGGGAGCGGAAATACCGGAACGGGACCTACAGCAAGCCGATCAACGGTACGCCACCAACGAATGGCGCACATCTACCGAATGGGACAGGTTTTCACCACGGTAAAACCCCCTCCCAGGGTGGCGACACGATCAATAGTGCGCCTGCGGAAGATGAAGACCCTGGTGCTTGCTTTACAATTGAAATGAATCGTGCTATCGCCGCCACGTCGGCATTAGCTCAGCCGCCAGACCTTCTTCAGGACAACCATATACACCGTTTCGTGGCTGTCTGGCTTCGACTCTGGGGGGTTTCTGAGCAGAACGGAGTTTGAAATGGGACTGATGAGGCAGAAAATAGGTTGACTAGGGAACATGACAACCATCCTGGTTTCCACCACAAGTGCCTGGTTAAGAGGTTCGCGGGGTAGGCGAGAGGTTCGCCTCTGGCAGTTGCATCTGCCAGACTGTCACCACTTAGCCCCAATTACAACAACGGTCTACACACTTTGTAGCTAGCAATACAGCTTTTCCCGATTGCCAAAAGTATCCATTATCTTCGTATTTCCCATCACTTACCAAAAAGCAGTGCTCTGTTGATTCTGTACGACGTTCTTCCCGGCGAATGCGCGTTCTTCGTGTAATCAGGGTTCGGGTACGATAGTCTGATGAACAGTTTCATTCCTATAAGATGTTCGGCGAGCATTTCGATTACGCAGCCAGACGCCTCACGCAGGCTGCAGGAATAATTTACTATGCGTTCCGTCAGTGGTCCAATCAGAGTATCCGCCTAGAGATCCACCTTGCTCCCCCCCCCCCCCCCCCCCCGGGGCGATGCCACCACTAATATTTTCCTTGGCGTACGTGCAGATGGAAGCCCTAAAATCCCAAAAATGGAGGCCTGAAACCAGGCCATCATCTACCGCAGCTATCATCCATCCACCGCAGTAGCTTTCCTCCCGTCCTCCACCGCAGTCCCACCATGTCGCCTCATTCGAAATTTCTCGAGTCCCATGATGACTCGGCGGCAGAAGACCGTCAAACCGATGACTCCACTACACAGCTTCCGTAGGCATCTTAAACCACCAAAAACTGCAATCCCGAATTCCCAGCGCTTCTTGCTCGTGTGTTGCAGCGATGGTAGGCGTGGCGGGGAAATCCAAGGGTTGCAACACCTGCAGGAAGCGCAAGATCCACGTACGTATCGAGATTCACTGGGGGGGGAAAGGAGCTAAAGTCGGTGACAGTGTGATGGAACCCGGCCGTCCTGCGATCGGTGCAGAAAGAGTGATCGGGTATGCGGAGGATATCAGCGGGAACGACATTTCAAGAATCTGAGTGCCTTGGATCGGGACACCTTGTTGACCCGGACTCAGCCCTTGACTTCGCTCACAGACTTGCACACGATCAACGCCGGTTCAGTTTTCGATCCTACGCCTTGCAGCACCCCCGAAACGGACGACACCACAACTTCCAAAAGCCAGAATGTTCAGGGCCCAAGACAGGCCCCGAGTCTCTCGGAGTTGTTCGTCGACTTCCTCGACAACTACATTCCTAGAGGAGAAGCCGTGCTTCAGGATGGGCGGAAGGGCCAAGTTTCCTGGCTCCAGGCCATTGATCCCTCGCTGGTAAACGACGCCTCTCTCGATCTCGCAATCTTCGCGTTGAGTCTGGTCTGCTTGGGTCGCAAACACGGCGACGAGAGCCTCCGGCGTGAGGGCGCGGCAACCTACGGCAGGGCTTTGCACCGACTACGCGACATTCTTTCACACCACCGTCTGCTTTTCGAGGAGCAGACGCTTGCCAGCTGCATGGCGTTATCTACCTTTGAGGCAAGCATCCCGCACAGCACGGAATAGAACCGTCGTTGACCGAACACGCAGCTGCTAGAAGTTTCAGGGGACAGTATCGACGGATGGGTCAGCCATGTGGAAGGTATGGCACGGCTGATCCAGCTTCGGGGTCCGGAGTCGCATGTTGTTGGATTGAGCCATCGTCTCTTCTTGGGCTTCAGATCTACTTGTGTGAGTGTGGATTCTCTACATATTCCCTGAACAGCAGCTCACCTCGGGCAGATCACCTACGCCTTGGCTACCCGTCAATCGACCTACCTTGCACAGCAGGACTGGCTGACAGTGCCGTGGGAGACACAACCGAAGTCGGACCTTGACCGGCTGCTCGACATCATGGCCCAAATTGCAGTCTTAATCGAGAAGGCAGCACGACCGAACACCGCCTCCTCCGCTTTCGACATCCCCCATGCACAGAGATTAGGACTACTACAGCAGGGGTGGGAATTCCATTCTCAACTTGAGAGCTGGTACCAGACACTCCTACTAAATCAAGCCGGGCCGCCGTACTGCGAGCGGCCTTCGTCCACACGTTTTCTTCCTCGATTGGCCTCCGTTTTCCCGAAGGCACTACACTTCCAAAATTTCGAAATTGCACGCCTTCATCTCTCCTACTGGACCACTCTCCTCTTGCTCCACAGTAGCATCCTCACCACCCCCTTCTCGTCTCCGAGCGACGTTGATCCGACTTCTAGCCTTCCGGCGTCTGGGGAAAATGATTTCATCCACAGACGAGCGCTGGAGCTGGCGAGAATGATCGCTAGGTCGATGGAGTATCTGCTCTCGGAAGACATGCACGTTCTCGGACCGCAGAAGGTGTTCTTCGCCTTGCGCGCAGCAATGCACGTATTGGCGAGCTTGGGGGAAGAGGAGGAGATAGACTGGTGCAAGGAGGTTTTTGAGGAGCTTGATCGCCGCGGGTATCCTTTTGGCAAGATCTTGGCGAAGTGCGAGTGGGACGACATACCAGCACTCTTGTCCGGAAAATCTACTACGGGAAAGGCTGTCCCATCCCAAAATTCATGCACGCAAAATGTTTGAAACGGGTTGAGAGTTGTCTCCAGCGAGCCTGTTCTTGAGCATACTTCTATGTGCGGCAGACAGGCCCTCAGTCCCCGTCTAGAGGATCAAAGTCCGGAGGGACGAAGATGGTGAGATGCTGGTGCAGGCACGCAAACAGGTCCTTGAGCCAAGCCAGTCTCTCCTCAACATAGAGTCCTCGTCGCGCGAGAAACACCAGGGTCATGCGCGCAGCCATGAGTGAGCGCACCATCAGGAAAGACCGGAAACTTGAGATCTCTTCTCCCTTTGAACTGTGGCCGAGCTCTTTCTCCTCCGTGGCAATTAGCAACGCGGGCACGGTCGAGCTGAGATCGTCTTCGAGCTGCAACAACACCTCCAGAGACCCTAGCGCTTCATCGGATTGCGTCGCGGCCTCGGCGAGGAGGATCTGCAACTCGTGCAACCTGACCCGAGCGTACCGCATCATGTTCCACAGGAAGCAGGGCCCAAACCCTGAATATATGTGCACGAACACAGGGGCTCGCCGATCTCTGATCAAAGGCGCAATCCAATGCGGCAGCGGCCGATACTGGTCCTTTGGGATTCGGTCGTAGCTGAATTGCCACGGAATATTCGAGATGAGCCTCTGCCATCGCAGGTCCAAGAGATGAGCTCTCTCCAAGAGCGGGGTAGCAGAAGCATGCTGCTCATATCCCGGCAGGGTGCTCTTTCGCTCCATGTATTCGGCGCACAAAGTGGCGACATCAGCGACCAGCAGGTGCACTTGAGCGGACATCGGCTCGTACACTTGCTTCACGAATGACGGGTTATATGTCGGTCGCAGACCGAATCGTAAGCATTTGTAGAGCTTTCAACAATCAGCAAGGGACGAAAGGGCTAGGACCTGTGTATACAACCTCTTGAGTGTGGACGGCTTTGAAAAGAGTCGGGCCTAGGGGTGTCTGGAGAATCCCAGACCCGCGATGTTCGAGAAGCGCCGCAGCTCCTCGCGTGTGGGCGTACCAGCTACTGAACGCCGTTTCAGGGGACAAGTAGATCTGGAAACTCATAAGTTGTTACCTAGTAAAGTGTGTAATACTCGAGGCCATTACCTCGCAGAATCCCAACAATTGGCAAGCTAGGAGCGTCTCGTCTTTGAGGACCAGGACGGGGTCCCTCAAGGCGGCGTTCGTCAATCGTATTGCGTTGCCGTATTCGGTCAAGGCCGCATTGGATGCCGTCCGCGAGTTGCATCGCCTGGCAAAGTTGGCCAAAGCAGTGGATTTGAACGCCGAGAGGAAGAAGGGCTGGTCGACGAACCCGGGGTACGCATCTGGAAGATATTCGAGATATCCCGCTCTCCCCAGTGGAGTGTTTATCTGGAAGACGTAGTCGAAGAAGAACCTCTGCACTGCCAATTCGTAGAGCGGTTGCTCCAACACCCCTTTCAGGTCGGTCGACGGTGTGGCGGCAGGGCTTGTGGTGGATGCGAGACTCGATGCACCGCTTTCGTCGGTCTTGGTCGAGCGTTTCTGCCACAGTTGGTGGGCGCGACGAGAGGCATGTGCGGTCTCATCGTAGTGGAGCAGATCAAAGGCGTCCCGAAACTCGCACGTCTTGCCTGAGCGACGGCAGCGCCCACAGGTTGGACGGGCTTCGTCACACTTTTGTGTTTCAAAGATCGGATTAGCAGACGGGCAGGGGAACGCCGATCTAACGCCTACCTTGACCTTGCGGACCCTGCATGCATTGCACGCTTTGCTCCGTGGACCTCCGTATTTGTACGGCATCTTGCTGGACGAAGCGTAGCCTGGCAGCGAAGACGGTCGGATGTGGTAATTGTCAGGAAGAGAGAGGGGGGGCAGCTCAGGCACGGCAGCTCAAAGGGCCCATGGACGTGGGCTCAATAAGGCCCGACGATGATGAATTGGGCATAAAGCGAGACCCAATCGCATCGCCTGGGCTGTGAGGCATGTCTCGCTTATTAGAGGCTGCGCGGGCTGCAGACGAACTCAGCCCCAGGACGCGCTGAGATTTCCGCATTCGGCATGTAGATCCACCATCCCCAGACCCGCCCCACGAATATATCAAAGGAGACACAATCTCAGCTGGGCGCGCCACGATTGCTCCTTTTGTCCCATTTCACGAGTTGTAGGAAATAGTTGATCGCGAAGGTGCTGGGTGGTTTCGCCCGTAATGTCTGAGATAGAAGCGTCGAGATGTATATATATACCCCTTGGGTCACCCTGAAGCTGGACACATCCCAAAGCCCGTTACGGATTTCCAGCATTCGCACCAGAACACAGCACAGCATTTGACACAATATGGCCATTTGTCCATCTCTGAGCAATCCCAGTAGGTCTCTCTTCCCCCTTGCAATTAAGCCAGAACTGACTCTCTGGAAGACGAGGCCAAGCCTGTTGTCGGTGACCTGTCGTACCATACCTTGACAACTTATATCGCTGCGGGGACCACTATCTGCACATGGATACTGTGTAGTATTCTGACTCTTGCACATCTCCTGAGATATACAGAACCGAGACAGCAAAAGCAAATCGTCCGTCTTATTTGGACGCCAGCGGTGTTCGCCATCTTCAGCTTCTTTGGAGTCTGGCATTACAACCTTGCCAACTACCTGACTCCTGTTGCCGAGTTATACGAATGTTTCGCACTCATAGCCCTCTTCTTCCTGTTGGTTGCGTACCTTGCGCCAGAGTCCTTCGAAGGGCAGCTTCATTTCTTTGTCACCCACGCTGGGACGGTGAAACCTTCCGATACCTCAGAAGCAGACTGGTTCCGCAAGACCTGGATCACGGTGATACAGATCTTGCCAACCCGTGTCATAACAGTCATTGCCACGGAGATTGTCGAGGCGACACAGTGCCACGGAACAAAGACGTATCGACGGGCGAACACCATTATCAGCATCGTCCAAGGTATCCTGACTGCGATGTGCGTTATCGGAATCCTCAAGTTATACTTGAGATTCCGCAGTCAACTCCACGCTGTCGACCGACGGATTCTTTTCAAGATGGGGGTATTCAAGCTCGTCGTCTTTGTCCAGCTCGTCCAACGGATTATTCTCAATGCCCTATCTCAAACTGATGCCCTCGAACCAACGAAGCATCTCAGCTATAACGACCTCAACATTGGATTGAACTCCTTCCTCACCTGTATAGAGACTTTTGTGTTTGCTATTCTATTTGTCTGGCCCTTCTGGCCTCAGAGGACATCTGCAAATTCGAGGGCAGGAGTGGTTTCTGCAGTATTGGACGCGGTTAACCTTGGAGACATTTTCGCCGGGATGGTTCGTGCTGTGCGGCTTTATCGAGGGGATTATGCCGTAGCCGGCACCACTCATCGGAGTTGGTATGTGGATGGCGACCACTCTCGATATGCGCAGGGGCAGGGATTTGTGATCAACAAATTGACGAGCGACGACCGCAGCTAGAGCCTAGGTGTGGGTCATAGGCACTGCTCAGTGCAATGTCTCAATTTTGCTGGACTTGGAACAGGTGCTGTATTTGTACTGGTTTTGATAGCGAAACGATTGATGGTCCCGTCTCGCCCGCTGTTTGTCTTGATCCTCAGAAGATGCTCTTGTAGAATACTTGTAGTAATCCACTGAGGCTTCCTCCACAGCAGATCGCAAGGCTGTCGGAAGAACCTCGGCCCCGACGGTGATACCCTTTTAGCGTGCATTTTGACTCTTGTGATTCTCTTGTTCTTTCATCGTCTCTTTATCCTTCTTGGTCAAACCTCTTGTGGTGGTGAGGTGGCTGTCGCAGCGAATCCATTGCCGTCTCACACGCTGCTGCACAGGCCTGCACAACATGGCTCTGTCAGTGTATATATCATAAGTACCACCGAGGTCCTTTTCAAGCTGGTTCATAGGACAGGCAACATGCGCTGGACTTACCAGAGGCGTCTTGTGGAAAGGATGATGCCTCAGGGCAAGACGGCTTATGCGATTACAAGAACAATGGAAGAATTTACTTACAATGTCGGCGCCATTCACTTTCTGCCGGGTCTCGAGCACCATTTGTCTTGGCTGCGAGCCGGGGGTTGAATTTCTCCCCACGAATTTGTTCTCGACTCAGTTTCTTCCATCTCGTTCACCTTCATACGTCTCTTGTCGATCAGAACCCTCTCAGTTCCGCTGTCAAATTACATCAGCCTCAACCACCGCTATCACCGAGAAGGCCCCTGTCAAGTTTCTCTTTCAGATCAGACTCCTCACCTCTACCAGAACTCAAGATGCCTAACAAAAGGTGGAACGATGCAGAAAAGCTCACCGTAGCTTCACCTAAGCCCCTAGCTACAAGTTTACACGCTGACCATGAGCAGCTCCTTCGCACCGCCATTGCGTGCTCTCCAAACTTCAAGATCGACGCTGTCAAAGTTGCTAAGATGTGGCGTAAGCGTTTCCAAGGTCCAGATATCTTTTAACAACTACTGACTTTGACTGTAGCCGGCGATGACGACAAAACAAAGCCCACTGCTCGTAGTGTCCGCGACAACTTCCGCAGCATCATGAATCACGCCGAAGACCTCGAAGCCCTGCGTCAAATCAAGCAAGGAGCAACAACAAAAGATGAAGTCGAAGTCGACGCAAAGACTGATGTCAACCACACTGGCCTATCTGCGCTCAATTTGTCCCCTCCCCAATCTCCAGTATCCAAGAATCCAGTCACACCTCAACGCCGCGGCTTGAGCTTGAAGGGCAAGCGCTCTACCACGAACAAGTCCAGCACCGGATCTAAGCGCAAGCGCTGGGTCGAAACGCCCTGTTCCGAGGATGACATGACCTCAGCAAACGAGACCACCTCCGGCGATGAAGCTGATATTTTCACCCCAACCCCTCTTGCCCGAAAGACCCTGCCGGTCCGCAAGACCCGCCGTGCCGCCTGCGCCGCGCCCTCGGACGGGCCTGATGGCATGGAGAGCGAGGAGATGGATGCCGGTGCAAAGCACCAGGACACCGAGGGTTCCGATGAGGAGTATGACCTTGCCAAAGAGCGCGAGGAGAAGGCAGCACGCAAGGCGAAGCTTGCGAGGCGGGCTCGCAAGTGAAGGGCCAACTCGAGAGACAGAGGGGGCGGTCGGCCCGTGTCAAAAAACAATGACACGTTATGTATGTACCAAGCAGATCAGAACACAGCACACACTGTGAGAATCGTCTCACAGCAGCAATGAGAATGTGATACCGTGCTAGCTTTTGCCGTCGATTCGTCTCCCCTTCTCACCGTCTACCTACGTGATGTCTTGATCTACTGACATGGATGTTCGACGTCGCCCTAAATGCGCCTTCACTGGGTGTCAGTACCCGGTTGTTTGTGTCGCGGCCGTCCTTTGTCAAGATACAACCCGACGTTGTTGGTGTTGCGCGCGCCCTTCCCATACCGATTCAAGAGAGCGGTCGACAAACTCTTACTCTTACAACGTGAACGATAGTGCCGCGGCAGACTTCTTTGGCTTCGTTCCGGCGCTGTTCGATGTCCCGAAAGTACAGCAGAGCACATTTCAGGCTTGATCGCCTCACAATGGCAAAATTGGACACAGCGTGTTCCAAAGCCAAAAAGAAAAGAAGGAAGGAAAAGGACTCAGATTCTATTCTTTTGCTCATTCGTGTCCTTTCACAAGTACCCGCGGTGTAACTTGCAGGTCGACAGTCAGTTACAGGGAGACCTAATTCGTCTTTGTCCATGGGGAAACTGGCGTGATTTCCGCATGTGAATAATTTACGACAGTGTCTTTTTGGCCCACACGATGCGAGAAGGTATTTTCTTCCCCAACGCGAGTGCGCTGTCCTTTCCTAGGACCCCAAGCCAGTTCTCCAGTTTTCGCCTGTATCAGCACCCAACACCATCCATCCCAAAAGAATCGAGAACAGTTTTCGGGCCAGCCAGCGACCGTCATCTCCATTCACCGCACAGCCATTTCGAGAATCACGGACTCTCTTCTTTCGCAGCCACTGCGGGCTCAAAGTGGAGTCCGTCTGGCAACTCCATCACAGCTTCGCTGCCCGATTGCGTTCGAGCAGTGGCATTCCTCATGGGCTTGGGCCCGTGCACAGAGAGCCTCTTCTTGGGGCTGTTCTGCCGGTTGCGCTGCAAGGCGCCGGAGTTGACGACCTTGATGTCGATGTTGTATCGCTTCCGAATGGCCGTGAATTTCGGCGGGATGCTCGACAAGCTCATGCCCAGGTGTTTGGCCACCTTCTCTGCGTCGACCTGGCAAACTGGGTCAGAGGTGATGTGCCCATGCAGCGGTGCTCAGAAGGAGTTTATGGTTCTAATACCTGGATAGGGCCCACCGAGCTTTGGATCGCGGCAATCAGCACCGCAATATCGGTTTCCTTGACCTGATTCTGAGCCATTGTCGCAAATTACTCTGCTCTATATGCTGGATTGGGCTGGGTTGAGAAGAGAAGGTTGTCCAGGGCTGTGTTGACAGAAATGGAAGATGTCTTTGGAGATTGAGCTTCCGGTTTCGACACTCAGCTTCGAGCCTTTTATACTTCTGGGGTTCCTGCCAACAACGGCGCTCTACGACTTTCCTCCCTTCTAGGGGGCGGCTGGTACCTCAGCCTGTCTACCAAGGGCAGCCAGGATGCTCGAAGGCCGTTTCTGTCATTACAATTAGTTGACGCAGTTCCATGACTTATTGCACGCAGGCATGCATGGATCCAACGCACCATCGATTGGCTTTTAACCTTGGAAATCCCCCAGAGAAGGTTCAAAAAGGCCATTTTCCGGCACCAAGTGGGTGCTGGGTGCTTGGAAAACGCGGGTTTACAGACAGAGAGCCGAACAGCGGCAAGAGTCAAGAGGATTTGCTCCATCCCTTACAAACGTCGGCTCCGTACCCCCACCCTTGCTAGTGGCGAGAGAGATACTGAATTTATCTTTGTCTTTGGTTGTGTTATCGCTCTTGGAACTACAGGCCCGACTGCTGCGTCACCTGAACTCCGTGAAACACTGGGTCCCATCGACTCAGCTCCATGGACCATAGTTAACTCCAAACTAGCATTTAGTGGCAGCAGACAGGTCCATCTAGGCCCATAGCACGCTTCAGTAACATGCCAATGTGTCGCTCATTTCTTCATACTTTCTCCCTATATTTACACAAGCTTCCCATATCATTCTTCCACCTTTTCCCTCCACCCATACCCTTCCTAAGTGCACTCTCAACAGCGTTGCTACCAGGTTGTCGCTGTTGCTCAAGACATTTGCCAACTTTCCCACCATGCCCTATCAATGGACTGCTGAGCGAGAGCGTCGCATGCTGCTGTTCGCAATCTCTTCTGCAAACCTGAGGCCGTCTGCCGACACATGGCAGCGCGTTGCCAGTCTCCTCGGAGAAGGCTTGACAGCATCAGCTGTGAGGTACGTGTCGCCTGTTGCTCGGACATAGGGCACGCGTGGAATTTACTGACCTGCGGCAGTCAAAAGTACTACAAGCTGCGGAATGAGATGACAAAGCTCTTGGAGGATCAAGGAGTCCCAACCCCGACGACACCAACCAAGCGCAAGGCTGAAGATGACGACGAGAAGAAGACACCGCCATCAAAGCGAGCTCGAAAACCCAAGGAGAAGTCCTTCGAAGGTATCCCGTTCCGCGACGAATCCGAGAGCCCTCAGAAAGTCAAGTATGAGGATATGGCGGTGAACGGAATGGACTCGTTCCACAGCTATGACGCCCAGTTCACTGCAGCAGCCTTTTTCCCAGCGGTGAACATGGGAGAGATGATGAGTGGGCAGAGCAGTGGGAACAGCAGCAGCACCAGCTTCATGGCTTGAGGCGGAGTAAGTTCCAGAGTTTGCAGGGGGGCAATGATTGTACAACGGCTTCAAATGTTGGCGGAGAAACGCCTTGAAGTGACTCAGAAACGGTGTGAAAATGCCGGCAAGAACGGCTCAAAACTGGGAAGAAGCGACTTCCAATTGGCTTTGGGGTGGCGATGGCTGTTAGTCCCTGGTCGATCCTGCAGCAAAAAGAAACAAGGGGGCTGGGAAGAAGGGATTGCGCCTGCATCACGTTGGAGGGTTGCAGGGTTGCAGGAATTCCCAACCTCCTGAATTTTCGTGGATATCAAACGTTGTATAAACATGTCTGCCTGGCCTTGTATATGCAGACTTGTCGTCCATTTTGCCTGGAATTTTAGCGTCTTGGCGGAGAATTAGGGGTGGCTTGGCGCGCCCAATAAGGGGGACCACAAGGCTCGGGTGGAGCGGGCCTCGACCCAGAAGAACCGGACCCAACCATGCTGATTGAGAGATGTGATAGACCATTCTGCATGCCTCCGCTCACTCAAGCCGCCTTGGATAGCCCTAGATAGGCCTGTCCGGCGAAAGATAAACGGACAAGGGGCCATGCGCGGATGCCTCTTTGTTGCGGAATGTGATCGTCCCGATCCTCTTGGGAACCCACACCGTCTCTCCTTGAGTCCTTGCTTTTCTCCTCTAAACGTACATCAGGAGCATACCCGAAGCCACTAGAGTACCATTGTGAGCTGCACGGGCCTTGCACAGCTATCGACAATGGTCTGGCACAATTGCACTTTGCCCAAACGAATCACAGCCCATCTGTTGAGCCCTTAGACCGCTGTCCTTCAACCGGTGAGAGCGTTAGCCCTTTTCCCACCAGCTGCATGTGCAGGATTTCCCTTTTTCGAACCTCCCAACCTCCCCATTTTCTGTCATGCGATTCTGGCTTCTGACCATCACGGCCAAAAGGTGCGAGTGATTGCAGGAGCCCTCCTCGTGTTTGAGACGGCCCCAAAAACGTCCCGCTCCGGCAGGGGAAACGACCTTGACGCTTCGCCACCTTTAACTTTCTACCCACCATTCTTTGAAGCCCAACTTATTGACTTCTTCACTACCATCTACTTCCTCCTCAATCCCTCCAAGCTCCCTTCCGTACGTCGCGACCAGTCACTCTTCAAGACGTTGACAATTTAACATATCGCAACGCAAACATGGCACCAGCGCAATCTGCCAATTCCAAGCAGGAGCTTAGCACCAAGGATGCCATGTTCCTCCTCGAGCTGATGCGTGACTCGCCACAAGCAATCCTCGTAAGTGCTGATCCTGCTCTGCCCTGTCCTTCCACTCCTCTGGCCATCTCTCAGGCACTTCGCCCATTTCACCGTGTGCCGCGTTCGGCAATGTCATCTCACTTCACTTCACCTCACCTCACGACCAAACCACTTTCTCCTTGCCGTTCTTTGACTCTGTCCCCGTTTCTCAAACAAGTGTATCTAATTCTCTCTCCCGCCTTGACAGTTCCACATCGGCCCATACTGCCAGAAGACAGGCACCAAGCCGAACACGATCGTCAAGCGGCTCGGCGAGATCAAGAAGCGCAACCGCCTCAACATCGTGACCACCACAAGTCCCCCAGGCGGCGGCAACAGCAACTTCGCCGCACCTAGGGTGTCATCCGCAGTGAAGCGTGAGAGGGGCGGTGACGACAGCGAGGCCAAACCAAAGGTCAAAGGCGAGTGGGCTCCTAAGACCGGCAAACAGCATGCGCCCGAGGCCCTGTTCACAGAGCGCGTCAAGGTGGAAACCAGCAGTTCTCACGGCCTGGGCAGCGTCGCCGCCTACGGACTTCCTTCTCCTGCAGAGTCTGCTGCCGGAACGCCCTTCATGCCTGTTGCTGCGGCTGGAGGAGTTGCGGCATCGCCAATGGCCGCCGCCGGCGCGATCATGGCGCAGATTCCCCTGTACATGCCCCAGAAACGGAGCTCGAGCGACCGTGAGGAGTACGAGCGCGATAGTTCCGCCAACCGCAACGGGGTGACGAACAAGAAGATCAAGACTGAGATTTGAAAAGCCTTTTACCGTAAGGCCTAGCGAGGGGGAGTTCAAGTCGCTTCTCGTTGCTGGACGAGGGGCCTGTTTGTGTCGGCGGCGCAGAGAAAGCACTGGGAGATGTAAAGATATCAATCGATCGAGCTGGAAAGGGCAGTACTGGGTCTCCGGTTGGCGACATTGGGTGATCGTTGGACAGACCTAGCTGGAGCTGGAGCTGGAGCTGGAAGGGGGCGGGAAAGGATTAGCAATTCAAATTACTCGAGTCATCCCAGATACAGACAGGGACGAGGAAAAAAGGAAGACTTGTATGAGCTCAGTCTACAAAACTCGAAAAGACGGAACTGGAGCTGTGTTGGAAACAGACAAAAAATAAATTATTTTTGCTGGATGACTACCGTAAAAATCAATCTTGTACCTTGGAGGGAGGGATGCCCAAAAAAAAGAGACAGAAATGTATCCATCCAAGAACAACTAGTCGAGAACGATGACAGATATTGGCTCGCCGACATCCTTCTTCTTGCCATTCTCTGTCCTGTCTCGTCGTTTGATGCCGTAACGTACTCCAATCCCCGGTGCTGATATCGTTCCCTGCTTGCAATTTCCGCCGCTAGAGGTCACGCCGCTGGACGAAGCCGCTTCATCCAGAGTTTCCAAGACCAACGTCGTGGGAACAGCAGAATTGCCAATGGGACTGGTACTCCTAATTCCTGTAAAATGAGGTTCGGGTCTGGAGTCGGGGACAGGTGCGGGCCCGGGATCCGCGGAAGCGGTGATTTCATTGACACGAGCAGACACGCAATTCCGGAAACTGTTTAGCAATTGGATGGTCAATCCGGTCGAGCGCATGATGTCCTTGATGGTGCTGGGCGAGAGTTCAGGCATCTCATCGTCCGGGCTTGTCTCGATATCGTGAGGCTGCTGGGTCACAGCAGAGTCAACGTGTTGGGAGATATGGGGAGTGTTAAGCGTTCCTATTTCAGTCTGGGCGGTCGTGGGCCTTGTATACATCCCTGCTGCTGATGCAGGTGTTGCTCGTGGATAAGGAGTATCATCTGATAAAGATGCAAGTGAGGCTGCGCGGCATTTCCCCCTGTCGGAAGGCTGAGAAGGTCCCGCAGCTGATGCGGATGCTGCGTCGTCGGCGCTTTGCTGAATTGGCGCAGTGCTAAGATGCAGTCGTCGTTTTTCGTCAATGCCTGCTGGGGAAACTTGACGGTCCTGGCTCCGACGCACAGAGGGTTCACGATCATGGCTGTTACCATTTTCTCCCACTTCCGAGCACTCGACAGCTGCGGCGGGCCTCGGACTTGACTCGAGTAGATCATGGATCCTCAGTCGCGGGTCAAGCACGGGGGAACTTGCATTCTGGCCACCAGCTAATACTGCAGTGTGCTGGGCTAGTCTCTCACGACCGATGATGACCTTTCTCCTATCTTTCAAACTGCGGGTGTGCTCCTCGCCGATTTGTTCGTGTAGCTTGAGATCATTTTCATTGGGCAGTTGCCGCTGACAAAGAGCACACCGATATTCACCATTCTTCGTGACATAGCCAAAGGATTCAGATCTTGGTGGCGTAGTCGTACTTGGAGAGGAGCGACCTGCAGTCTGGAGCTCCACCGAATCATGCACCTCTGAGAACCGGCGTTTTCGAGGCTGGGAAACACTCTGCTGGGCAAAACAATCCGTTGGGTTTCTTCCCGTATCAGGACCGTCGGGGTTCGCAGGGCCTCTTTCGAACTTGTTCCTTGCAGCCTTAGAAGTCGTCATCTGGGTGATGCCGGGCCTTTTTTGAGGAGCCGTGGCCTCAGTCGCTGGTACATCATTGGCGCGCGAAATTGGAGGTGATCCCTCAACAACTCGAAGACGTTTTGCAGGAGCTTGAAGCGAGTTTTTAGATCGGACCTTGAGGATTTCGACCTCCCTAGGGCTCAGGATGCTAAGATCCTCGTCATCAAAATCGAGCAAAGGTGGCCGATGAAGTCGCGCCGAGCCTCTCGACGGGCTGTTCCTGCGACAGCCGTGGCGATTAGCCAGTTCGATTTTCAGTTGCTCTGCTTTTGCAGGAACATCCTTTGTGAAGAGAGTCTCGACCTCGTGGAATGTTGCCCCATCCCCGTAGTATTCCGCGATGCTCCTCAATTGACTTCTGAACTGGCGAACTGTTAGCTCGAATACATGTTAATTGGAATTGAAGTCTCACAGATTCCTCTCCCAGGGCAGCGCAAGCTGCCGCCAGTGCCCGGAAGAGAGTGTCTTTGAAGTCCCAAATCGAGGACATATTGGGGATCCTAGATGCAGTCATGGAGGTGATGCCTCGAAATGAAGACAAGGCGAGTCATTGACATGGACTGAGGGCGGTAGACAGGCGCGCATAGAAGAAAGGTGCGAGTCGACAGACCCTTTGATCCACGGCGCCCAAAATACTGGTTGTGGCCATGAAGTGGAGCAGAAACAGCACCTAGTCCCACGGGCTGAAGCCATCGGGATTTATGATGGAGGATGGTGACTCTGGTGAGGAAGCGAGGGGTGAAGCTGCAGGACCATGACGGAGCGGGCGCAGTTGGGCCCTTGTGCCTGCGGGCCTGCAATTAGACCCGTTTGCTACCAGCATTAGCGGTAACAATGTCATTACAATTTGGGACCAGGTCCTGCATCTCCCACTTGGACCAGCTGTTGATTGGAGCACAATGGTTGCAATCACAGTCGACCAAGGGCCTTTTGGATGCAAGAATGGCCTTCTCGCATGAGATGGTGCCTCGAGCTCCAAGGCTGTTGGTTGCCGTCAGTTCGGACCGCGATATCTGCGTGTCAAGCTCCCACCACTTTTCCCGCCGACGTTCCCAGCCTCTCCTCATGAATTGGCTCCTTTTGCCCTCTGTTACACGCAACTTTGCCACTTGCTGCATGCGCCATCAGGCTGATCCTGGTAATATTAGCTTGTTCGGGGACTCGATAGCAAGCACCGATGACACGGATGGTGCTGAGAAGATTGCTTGATGCGAGCAGCGCATGATCGTAAAACGCAAGTCGCCGCGAGTCTGGGCACCCCTACGATCGCACTGGCCTGAGTCACTTGACCGAGGAAATCAGAGGTGAACGGTGGGCTGCCATGCTTCCGTGCCTTCGCGGCAACGAATCCAGAGCCGTCTCTCAGCCTTGACTATTGCGGTGGGCCGGGAATGGGCAAAGGAATTCCCATCGACAAAAGGAAGCAAACCAGGAGAGCCAAAAGCGCGACATGCACATGGTGATGGTTAGAAGCAACTCCCAATTACGAGAGAGAGGTTGACCAGGTTCAAGCGAAGAAGGCTCATATTCTGCAATGTACGATGTCACGGCTATTTGATAGACCCCGTAGGACCCAAAAGTGGCATGTATTAACGGCGCGGAATACTTCACTGGAGCGGAGCGATTCGCCGTGCAGATTGAGCACGATCAGCTCTGCCTCTGTCTTGGTACCAGTCTTGCTGATAGCTGACACAGGAGTTGCTAACGGTTTTCCGGAAGAAGTGTGGTCTTGTTAGGCTGAAGGAAGAAAGCAAGCACGGGAAACAAACGCGAAAATGGCAGAACGCGGATTCGAGTCCGATTGTTCAAGTGTCGAACCTGCTCAGCTATCTAACGTGCACCGGATATCTGGGATGACTGACCAGTGCACTTGTTTCTTCCATCCAAGCTGGCATGACCGCATGATTGAATTCGGGGCAAGAGTGACAGGTATGACACACTTGATGCAGAGTCCATTCATTCCAAGCAATCGTCTTCTCATACAAACTTCAGCTCAAGCCGTATCCTATTGTGTCATCCCATTTCCTGTGTGGAACCCCGGCAGAAAAAAAGCCCGCAAATCTTATGTTCGTCCGCGTTTCCTTCCTATCCTGCAAGTGAAATTTGCCGTTCCTCCAAGCACGCCGTGAGCGATGAAGGCTACTTCAGGATTGGAGATCGAAAGTTGCAAGCCTCGTGAATAGTCAGCAGTTAGGACCTTGAATGGTAGCAGTGTGCATACCGGACCGCAAATCGAGCTCCCTCATTCATCTTTGCATGGTTCGTCCTGGGCCTTGACAGCAACGCTCTCCTCTTCAATCTCGGCCTTGACCTCTGGAGCGGCGGGAGCATCTTTCTTCGCATTTCGCTTACGCTTGATGGGCGTCGTGGTCTCTTCATGATCGGCGTCCGTGCCCTTTCGCTTCTTTCCGGATGCAGCTTTGCTTCCAGGAGTCTTCGGGGTCTTGGCTTCCTTGACTGGGGTCACAGCATCGCCGCTGACGGTCGTGTCGCCCTGCTGAAGTAGCTTTTCGCTCTCCTTCTTCAACTTGTAGAATTTTTGACTACAAACTCGGAAGTTAGCAAGTTGGTCTGAGCCCCGACATAAACACACCTTTAAACGAGAAAAAGGTGAAAGAACGCTCCAAAATAGTCAGCGGAAACAGTGGAAAAGTGATAATACCTGCAAGCGTTTGCGTTGAGATCATTGCCGAGTTTTTCAGCCACCTTTGGCCAGATCGAAGTTGATGGTGGGCTCATCTCCGCAATCGCAAAGAGGAGCAAATTGCGCTCGGAAGCAGGATCCCACTTGAAAGGCATCGTGAAGGCTTTGGGGTGGTGGAGGAAGGGGAAAGGGGAGAACAGTCTTTCTAGATGTTGCTTGAAGGTGGGAAATTTGGACGGGGGCTGGTGTTCAACACGAGAATAAGGTGAAGTTTAGTGAAAGTGAGAGGGGAAGTGAGAAAGAGTTGAGGACAGCGGTAACGTGAATTTTTAATCTCAAACACAATGAAAAACATGTTAGAGCAGCGTGAACTCACCGACAGGCATTTGCAGTCACTCCACCTCCAATTGCTACCGCAGCCTGTTCGAACTTCGCGCGAGAGCAGTTATCTGGCTCTTCGATCATGCTGTACAGCAAGAGCTTTTCGGAGGCATCATCCCAAGAGTTCGACATGGTTGGTGACGAAAGCTCCTTCAGGTGAAGTGGGAGGGAATGCAACTGGCGACGATATGGTTTGATTCGGTTGACAGAGCGAGCAGTGGATGGCGAAAGGCGAGGAAGGGATAGAGACGTGGGAAGGTGAGAGAAAACACGCAACTTAAGGGCAAAGGAGGGGAGGGAGGCTTAATAAATTGACCCAAGGCAGCGGTCTTTGGCTGTTTTCTCATCTCATCTCTCTCACACACGCACTCACACACACACATTGATTGGATGTCGAAATCAGTGCCTCAGATATGCTCATTTAAACAGAACTCGTGTTCATCGTTGATGTGATGGTCCAGTTGCCTTTGTGTACCTCATACTGCGGTGAACACCAACTCCCCAACCATCGCCATCTTTGACAATTGATCCAATCGTATGCCATGGCATGTCGCTCTTCTGTACCTGGAGGTGCCTTGATTGGAAACGGTCTCTCCGCAGAGCTTGCCCAATTTCAATGTCCGATACCGATGGTTGACTTCCTGTCTGCCAGCGCTTTACTTACCAGGATTGCCGAGTCCGACAGGGCCATGGAATACGCTCGTGGCCTTGTCAAAGCGGCTTCCGGTAGAACTGATTGACCAAATTGTAGAGGGGCTCGCTCGACAGGCACTGAATTCTGGAGAAGGTGCCAATGCTGAAATCAAGGACACATGGCGCAGGCAATTTCCTCAATCCTCATACCAATCACGCTAGAGATACAGTGCTTTGGCGCACAAAGTGGCCATGGCCTGCGAACACCTGACCCAGGTTGTAATATTCAAGGCAAACCCTGCACATGCAGGTTGGACGGAGTATTCGAAGCATCATATTGTTCGCAGACAGTGTCCCTCACATACCGCAACAGTAGCAATTTTTCTGCCGATCTCAAGCAAAACGTTTCCTGACTGCGTCGTGTGCTCACCTGTTGCCGGCATCCTGGGATCGCGAAACGAGAGGTAGCGAGCATTAGCTCGTTGGAAGGCCGCTGACGCTCGGTGTGATGACCAATCGCAGTTCCAGGAAGGGTGCGCAGAGATGTCTGGGAGATATCGTAATCGTGGACACGGCTCACGGATAGAGACGATAGATACCTGAGCAGTCCATAGCTCGAAGAAAGGAGTAGCTAGAAGAGGCTCCAGGCATCCATCAGCCAGAGAGGGATTAACTATCAGAACACCAATATCAAGGGATAAAGTATCGGTGAGAGGAGGACGCGAGTGCTCACTAGGCTGAATTCTCTGGGCGTTCGCCTGCCAACCACCGATTTGCTGCCAAACCGGAGGAGCTGGCGAGCCCCTCGTTGTGATTAGGCGCGTCCCTACGGAGTATTGAATCTGGACCCCACCATTGACTGTTCTCTTTTTGCTGCCACTGCGTCCCGTTATTGTTCCATCCCACCAAACACTCCCTTATCCTCTGCCTGCTCTACACGCAATCTGGACTTTCTTTTGCGTTGCATTGTCCAGTCTTGCACCACAATCCTTCCGTAAGGTACGTCAGCTCTTGTCTTGGGCCGCCCCCGATCGTCGGTGCCTGTTCGAGACTTCATATTCCTATCTTTGCTCCTTTACGCCCCCAACTCTTCAAGCGCCGTCTTATTCTGTGCCGACACTGACAACAAGATCAGCTACAAACTGAGTCGCATAGGTATCTGGAACCCGAATAAACAGTCATGGTGAGTGCTTGGATCCATCCTGGAATTCCGCTTCTGCTAACCCTTCTTCATAGCCTGTCTCCGGGTATGTCCATCCAAACTGCCTCGAAAGCCCCTCTTTCCACTTGCGCGCCGCTGTGTCTCCTAATGCCTTGATCTCACTAGCCTTTCCGTCAATCCCGACTGCGTCTCAAAATTCAATGATTTGAAACTCGGTCGCGGCGGTCCAAAATACATCATCTACAAGATCTCCGATGATCAGAAGGAAATCGTGGTAGACGAAGTCGGCAGCGAGCCAGACTACGACGCCTTCAGAGAGAAACTCATTGCCAAGAAGGAGGCCAATGGGAAGGACCGTCCTTCGTATGCCATTTACGACGTCGAGTTCGAACTTGAGGGCGGTGAAGGCAAGAGGTATACCCCACGCTCACAATGTCAGCTTTACGGATATGTGTACTAAGATGAACGTTAAGATCCAAGATTGCATTCATCACCTATATCAACCAGGACAACACCGGTGTCAAGGTATGTCTGCCGCCGCCCTTCCCCGGAGATAACCAAGGCTGATAAGATCTGGTGCAGTCCCGCATGGTGTACGCCAGCTCCCGCGAGACCTTGAAGAACGCCCTCAACGGGATTGCCATGAACTGGCAAGCAAACGACCCTGGCGAGTTGGAGTGGGCCGACCTGCTCAAGGAAGCTAGCAAAGGCAAAGGGACAGTCTAAGAACAAAATGACAGTGGATGGCGTTGGACAACACTTCGACGTACCAGCAACAGAACACGTTTATCACAAGATACATCTTGGTCTTGTGGTACCAGGAAGAAAGGGCACATCTTCTGACGAGCCGAGCATGGCACACAGGTTGAGTATGCGCCGTTGGAGCACGCCCGACATTTGATGAAGCTGTGACGAAGATAGAACACTGCAACGTTGAACGACCGAGATAGATCGTCTCGAACCAAAACTCACAGCATTTTCTCATGTCTCAAAACTTCGAGCCTTTCAATGTGAATCTGGTGTGGTCTGCAGCAAGGACGGAACCCAATATGACTGATACTGCCTTCCGTCAATGTGTGCTTGTTCGCCTCGATTGATTCCACTTCTTTGAGTGTACACCTCCCTGCATGTCTCTGGCACGATATTATGCGCATGCGTCCATTTGATCCGACTTCTTGGCTTCACATCTGATGCCACACTGCAGCTGATCGGAGTCGTAATTTTGGTATTTCTGAGTACTGCGGCATAACAAGCAGCGATATTACTTCGTATCTACTGGGTAGGTAATGTCTAGATACCTAGGTATGCATACGAATGCTTGGTCCCGTGTGAGTTAAGCCGCAAAGATGCAACAATTGATAATTTTCAAAAAGTAACCCATGTATCCGTAGATCATGTTCCAAGGCTGATGTACACGATACCAAGCGGGAGTGTGTGGGGTGATGGAAGGCTGATGTAGCGGTAATTTTACGCCGTGCCAAGGCCAGAGAGCTAGCGAATCCTCTGCAATTGTGATTGAACTTGATCCTGAAGCAACGACCTCAGACAACTGTTCTCGCATCTTCCAGGTTCAACTCACAACCAACCTGCTACGACAGCGGCCGCCGAGCTCCAGGCTTAGGCAGGGTATTCAACGGTCGACTTTCGTATGCATTGATCGAATTTCTCATCCTTCCAGCAAGATGTATCTCCGCTCCTTACCCCGTGCAGCTCGTGCTTCAACCAGCACCTCGACAGCATGCACGCGAATTACTTCTCCCTCGATTCGATGCTTCCGATCCTCAGCGCAGTCCTTGGCTCCGACTTTTGCAGCTACCCAACAGCTCCCTCCCATGACTAGCCAGTCCCAGATGCGATCAGCTCATGCCATCTCCAACCCTACCCTCGCCGGAATTGAGAAGAGATGGGAAGCAATGCCGCCACAAGAGCAGGCTGAACTATGGATGCAATTGAGAGATCGTATGAAGGTTGATTGGAATGAGATGACTTTGCAGGAAAAGAAAGCTGGTACGTACCGGCCCTGTCTTTCCCGGAGGAGCGCGGCATGGAGATGCTATGCTTAATGGAGCTTGGATTCGCGCCGCTCTCATGGAAGAAAGCATGAGACAAAGCTGGAGAAATCCTTACTGATGTTTTATAGCCTGGTGGATTGCATTTGGACCTCACGGACCACGTGCTGAGGCAGCCCCGGGCGAATGGACCAAAGTGTGGCTTTATACGGCAGTTGGCCTTGGAATATCGTTGGCTACGTTCATGCTCATCCATTCTATGGCAAGACCTCCTCCACGAACCATGACCAAGGAATGGCAAGAAGCTACCAACGAATATCTCAAGGTGAGTCAATACTGCTATGAGGTTGCCACGAATCCCAGGATGGCCTCGCCAGGTTCCCTCTTGGTCAAGAGCCAAGCTGACAAGCCCGTCTACAGTCCGAGAAGAGTAATCCTATGTATGGTATCAGCCGTGAAGGATACACTGGCCCAGGCTTCGTTCAAAGCAAATCTGCTAAGGCCCAGGGCATCAAGCTTGAACCGGATGAGTGACCGACGGTGGTGTAGAGGGGCAAAGACATGCAGGCTTGCGCCAGCGCAGATGGCGGTCTTTTTGTACTGTGACTAGTATCTCCAGAAAGCAGGGATCTCATTGTGTTTTGTGAATACAAAAAAAAATCAACAACATTCCCTGCGGCTGTGCTTTTCGGGCGCTCTCTGGTTCGTGAGATTGTACATAGATTAACACGGACGGTGATTGGAATCGATAGCACAAAGCCGTTTCTCAGATTCTTCGTACTTCAAGTCGCTGACAACTCGTCCTAAGCCCCTAATAATTTCTTGATTTTCCGTGCCGAGTATGTGTCTGATGGGATGGCCTCGAAAATTGACGAGGCACATACTGGAAGATCGGGCCTTGCCGGGGTCTAATGGCAGTTCCCGATTAGGCATAGCGCAAACCCGAGCTCAATGAACAGCAACTTTGATTCCTGACCTCAAGTTTCTTCACTTTGCTCCTGATCCCACACCAACTCTCCCCTCTACCTTTCCATCTTCCACCTTCTCGTTCATCCGCAAGCATGCTCAAGAGGTTCGTGAGCTCCTCATCACAGACCTACACAGCTCCTGGAATGCTTTGACTGGCTGTTGCTGACCCTGATTGAACAGCGGCATCGCCCGTAGCTTGGGCAGGTCTGCCCTTGCTCGACCTTCCATCTCCCGACGCGCCTTCGAGCCTCTACGGAAACAGGCTGCTCCAGCTCTTGCACAGCGATGGGCATCGACAGACTCAGCAAGAGACGGCAAGATCCACCAGGTCATTGGTGCTGTCGTTGACGGTACGAAGAAAAAATTTCCATCCTTGCGCCCATAGAGCTCCCACAAAGCTCGACAGTCACCATATACGTGCGAGATTGGGCCTATGAATCAAGCTAATGGTTTTCTTCCAGTCAAATTCGATACCGAGCAACTCCCTTCCATTCTCAACGCCCTGGAAACTGATAACAATGGCCAAAAGCTTGTTCTGGAAGTCGCGGTACGAACTCAAGATGAGATTATGGCTAGCAAGCAGGAGACTGATGGTGAATAGCAACATTTGGGTGAGAATGTCGTGCGATGTATTGCTATGGATGGTAAGAGAGAATTCCTCGCACAATCAATCGTCCCAGATCTAATGGTATATTCAAGGTACCGAGGGTCTCGTCCGAGGTCATAAAGCTACCGATACTGGCTCTCCGATTAGGATCCCAGTCGGCCCTGGCACTTTGGGTCGCATCATGAACGTTACTGGTGACCCGATCGATGAGAGAGGCCCCATCAAAGCCACCAAGTTGTCTCCCATCCACGCCGATCCTCCCGAGTTCATTGAACAAGCCACGAGCGCCGAAGTCTTGGTTACCGGTATCAAGGTCGTAGACTTGTTGGCTCCGTACGCCCGTGGTGGAAAGATCGGTCTCTTCGGTGGTGCAGGTGTCGGCAAAACTGTGTTTATTCAAGAGTTGATCGTATGTACATCGGAGCACGCTAGATTCAATGGCTAACTATTCGCAGAACAACATTGCCAAAGCCCATGGTGGTTACTCCGTCTTCACTGGTGTCGGTGAGCGAACTCGTGAAGGTAACGACCTGTACCACGAAATGCAAGAGACCTCTGTCATTCAGCTAGACGGCGAGTCAAAGGTCGCCCTAGTGTTCGGTCAGATGAACGAGCCTCCCGGGGCTCGTGCTCGTGTCGCCTTGACTGGGTGAGTTACTCCTTCCCTTCTTGATCCCACAATCCCGCTGGCAATCCTGTCAACTCCCGCCCGGGACTCTACCAACATCCTCTACTAACCAACAGCCTTTACCTGCCAACATATGATGCTAACCTGTCGATCGACAGACTTACTGTGGCTGAATTCTTCCGCGACGAAGAAGGCCAGGATGGTATGGATCATCTGTCCATCTTGGTGTTTTAGCTATTTTGCTGACTCTCGTGGCAGTGTTGCTGTTCATTGACAACATCTTCCGATTCACTCAAGCCGGTTCCGAGGTGTCCGCCTTGCTTGGTCGTATCCCATCTGCTGTGGGTTACCAACCTACCCTTGCCGTCGACATGGGTGCTATGCAGGAACGTATCACCACCACCCAAAAAGGATCCATCACTTCCGTGCAGGCCGTCTACGTGCCCGCTGATGATTTGACCGATCCTGCACCTGCCACAACCTTCGCTCACTTGGACGCCACCACTGTGTTGTCTCGAGGTATTTCCGAACTGGGTATCTACCCGGCTGTCGACCCCCTCGACTCCAAATCCCGCATGTTGGATCCTCGTGTCGTCGGACAAGAACACTACGATACCGCCTCCCGCGTCCAACAGATGTTGCAAGAATATAAATCCCTCCAGGATATCATTGCCATTTTGGGTATGGACGAACTTTCGGAAGCCGACAAATTGACCGTCGAACGAGCCCGTAAACTGCAGCGTTTCCTCTCCCAACCCTTCACCGTCGCTCAGGTGTTCACTGGTATCGAAGGCAAGCTCGTGGATCTGAAGGATACGATCAGCAGTTTCCAGAAGATTATCAATGGCGAAGGCGACGACCTCCCAGAAGGTGCTTTCTACATGGTGGGCGACTTCGAGAGTGCAAGGGCCAAGGGCGAGAAGATTTTGGCAGAGTTGGAGAAGTCGTAACTTTGTCGCGAGAAGGGGTGGAGAGATACAGGGCACGAGATTGTAATGCAAGAGCGAAACAAGCTTTATTCGCAGAGCATTGTCTCGAGTGCTGGGTGTGAAAAGTGCAGGGGGGGTGAAGAAGTTAGAAGCCGAGGACTGCGCCTTTGAAGAAAGAGGAGCAGGAAACTTGTACATTGAACATCCTCCTTTTATTCCTGAGATCAAAATTTCCGCTTGTTGCTATTTCGCGTTCGTCTGCGTAATCTGTGTTGCTAACAAAACGCGTCGCTGCTTACTGAACAATGCTGCATATCGCTCTGCAGGCAGATGAGGTTCAATCGCCCGAAATGTTCATAGATCTCCTCGTGAAGAAACATATGAGTGAGCATGGGGGAACGAAGAGACAATTGATGGATCTTGTATTGAATTTCCTCAAGACAGCGAGGCCTATATCCTTGCATAGTAACCTGTCTTCTGGTAGCGCTCGGGGGAGTTGGAATAGGTATTGAACGAGTCCTGCTGGTTCTGCTGTTTCTGCTGTTTCGTCCTGCGCATTTCAAACCTCCACATCCATCGTTCAATCACATTCTGCCTCTTTCCCTGCGCTTTCACTCGACAGGCGGCGCACAGTTTGGCCAGCCTGTGCAAGGCGCGGTCTTCGTGTCTTTCATTGCATAAAAGCGTCACCACTTCTCAGCTTGCGTGTGTCCACTAACGCCGCAGACTTTCTCATGAACGAGAAAGATCGAACTGAACTCTACCATTTCCTCCTCGTCTTCCACCACATACTTCGACCTTGGCTAGATGTCGAGCCTGTCGTCGTTTGGCCACGCGGAAACACAGGAGGTCTGTATTGAAGGATGACTGGACAACAGCTTGCATCCTGTGTCGCAGGTTGGGGAAGATAGTGGTCCTAAATATATATTAGCATGCAAAGCATAAGTGCAGCCCTTGGGATGGCACGGGCTCGGTTGTTTTGGCTGCAATCCTGCCCAGACCATGCGAAGACCGTGCCTCCCTATGCTGAGGACAGAGACGACATGTCTGAGAAAGAGGAAATCCAGCAACAAAGGAGAATCAATCACCACTGGGCTGAGAAGATAGCTGCTTGCACCTGTCTGCGCCATGAGTTACGGCGGTCCAGGTCCGAGGCGGCGCGCAAAGGCTAAACGTGGATTGCGGATCGGGCCCGCCGCTCCACCGCAAGAACCAAGACGGTTTTTCCTCAGCGCTTGCATTTCCATTCCGTGATACTGATGTGCCGTGGTGCGTTGCAAATGAACTGAAATGTGTGAGCTACAGCCCGAAGCGATGCGTCGACGCGGAGAAGCATTCACGGGAGCAGAGGATCCAATTCAAGACCTGGACGAGGGACAGCTCTTTGAGCTGCTTGAACAATGCAAGTTGTCAGAGGATCTCTTGTCTCTGCTAGACACACATCCCATGTTGACGCAGATCGAAGTGTCGGAAACACGACAATGAAGTGAAGCTGGTGTGTATCTCGGTATAGCTGCCCTCCTGGCGACTATGTCGAATCTAAGATTGATCACATATTCACTCTACTCGATCAGCCATTCCAACTTAGAAATCACCATCCAAACCTCTCTTTTGAGGATTTCGTCTATCAAACTGGTCCTGCCTAGAGCATCATTTCAGGCTCCGGGGCCATTTGCAAGCCTTCGATATGGCAGACTCCGAAGCCTGCTTCTGCAAGGGCTCGACACAAATCAAGGAGACTTGCCTCCTGATGTTGAAGCTCTTGCGCAGCCTAAACCTGAAATTCAAGAACGAGACCTTTGAGGCGATAGCAAATGAAATGGGTACAGATGCCGAATCGCTGTTGCAAGTCTCCCTGCCGTGAACGGAGTGGCTGTTTGTGTCTAACATGTGTCTCACAGCTGCTTGTATCAACAGATACGTCTGAGCAAGAAGCTTGCCCGGCAGCTTGGGTGTCGCTGCGCGATTAACGAGGAGGAGCAGCTTCGACAGGACCGGAAGAAGCGAAAGCATGAGAGGGCACAGAATGCGGACGCGTCGAAGCAGCCTGCGAAGAGAGCGCGAATTATGTCTAAGGAGCGGCAAGACGGATACAATGCTACGGGTGCCAATGCAACAGCTGTGGTTGTCCCGAGACTGCAACAACAGAAAGAAGGAAAAGAGAAAGACGGCATCGTTGCAAGCTCTGTCCTTGATCGTGGCGTGGACGTCGATATGGAAGAGAGCGCTGACAATGACCAGGCTGGTAAGGTTATTCATTTGTCGCCAGCTGATCGATCATGCTAAGAATGGACAGTCTCTCAGCTCATTTAACCAAATCGAGGCCGACCACGAGCGCGCTCAAAAGACGTCCTTCGTCGATAAGAACAGCATTGCATGACCGGCAGCTACTCGTCTCGTCTCGATCCTTTGCGTTCTTGGATCTTGAGAAGATGGCCAGCAGGCTGCTTGGAATTGGTATGATGGAAAAGCACGGCGTCCAAGGTCATCAGCGACACCACAGTGCTGTCCCATCTCGTCTGCAGGGCCACGGCCGTATCTACCAAGCTGCCAAATGCGGCTGGTCAGGATGCTTTAGATCAAACCTTGGAATGGACCTGCTTCCGACCCGAGGCGCCGTCCGCATCTTGTTTGGTCCTTCGATTCCTCTTTTCCTTAATGTGTGATCGACTATGTACATCCGACCTGGATGACCCCAGCATGGGAAGATGCGCTTTATCAACTAGGCGCCATCCTCCAAGTGAAGCTCAATCCCATGCGCCGTCTAGCATGATTGGGCAGCTTCCCACTCGCCTCGTTACTCGTCCACGGCGCTCCGTATCTCCTCCACCGCCGCCTCTAAGGGATCTTCGCCTCCAAATGCAACCCTCGATAGCCCTGCAGCACCTCGCCCTATCTGAGGTGTCACGGTGTATCAATGGCCCTGATGCTGCTTCGTGTTTTCTCGCGCCGCTCAAGCTCCTTGGCCGTTGGCTTGGCCTGGACTATCCATGGATCTTTTGTGCCCGTCTTTTGGCGCAGTGTACCCATCCCGCCGTCAACTACCGTATAGCATGCGGGTCAGGCTTTTCGTCGTACCCCCGAGTATCTTTGCTTCATATCTGGGGGCCTGGAGCTCGCTCTAAAGTATGATCGGCCATCTCCCGCAGGCGTGACTTCGTTTTGATTCAACCTCCTGTTTTCCTTTCTATCACTCTCGATCATATCTACCTCGCTACTACCTATCAGCGGGCGCATCCAACATGGCAAACTTAGACAAGACAGATGTTCTAGAGACGATCGACCCTGGACAGGACTCGGGCGATTCCATCACCCACGATGCGAAAACACCGGGGTATTCGGAGAAGAACGTCGCGCAGGCGTTTCCATCCGCCACGGTCGATGGCCATGGCACTTCTCTGAGGGTAGATGCCCTTCTCGCTCCCTGCACAGCCGCCAGAGAAGAGACGCTGACCCATCGAGCCAGCGGCTCTTCAGTTTCGCCCAGCTGCTCGCCTTTTCGTTGACCTTTATGGAGTCTTGGGAAGTCATGGCCATGTTCGTCGCCTCTCTGTGTCATTCCCCAAGCCATCCTTGCTTCGTGGCGGTGAAGGAGGATGATTACCGTCTGACCATGTTCGGGACAGTAACATCTCGGCCACCTTCTGGAACGGCGGCCCGCAGTCGCTCTTCTGGGGCTGTATCGCCGTGGTCATCGGCTCTCTTGCCCAAGCATATTCGATGGCCGAGCTGGGCTCGATCCTCCCGATCGCCGGGGCGCAGTACCATTGGACCCATATCATGGCCCCCGAGGGCTCGAGGAGATTCATTACCTGGATGCAAGGTGCGCGCCTCTGCCTCTCTGATCGACCGCTGTGCAGCCAAACGACTTTCCCGCCACTGACCCGAGGCATAGGTTGGGTGACTTGGTTCGCCTGGGTCTCTGCTCTGGCGGGCAGCACCTCGGGCGAGGCTGCGCTCTTGCAAGCCCTGATCGCGGAGAACGTGCCAGGGTATACGGCCCAGAGGTGGCATCTGACGTTCATCATGTGGGCTCTGCTGATCAGCTGCGGGCTCATCAACACGTACACCTTCTGGCTGGTGCCCTGGCTCGAGCTTGCCTCGGGCATCCTGCACGTCATCCTGTTCGTCATCTTCGTCGTGGTGCTGGCCGCCCTGGCGCCCAAGCACGACTCGCACTTTGTCTTCTTCACCGACTCGATCCTGTCTGGCTGGGACCGGAGCAGCTTCGTCGCGTTCAACCTGGGCATGCTGGTACCGGCGTGGGGTTTTATCGGTCAGTTGCAAGACGGCCATCCTACCCCCTTTTTTTTGGCTTGGTGCGAGAGTCTCCTCTAACATATGTAACCACCCCGAAGGATTCGACGGTGTCGTTCACATGTCGGAAGAGGTCCGGCGAGCGAAACACGCCGTCCCGCGCTCCATGATCCTGACCATCGTCATCAACGGCGTCATGGCATTCAGCATCATCCTCGTCCTGCTGTATTGCCTGGGCAACCTGGACGATGCCTTGGACGCGTCTTACCCCATCATCCCCATCTGTCTGAACGCGACGGGGTCGATGGCGGCCGCGAACGCGATGGTGTCTGGGCTGATTATCATCACCTACTTCGTGGTCGCTGCCAGCGTTGCTTCGGTTTCGCGAATCACCTGGGCGTGGGCTCGAGACGGGGCTCTGCCGCGATGGCTTGCAGTGGTGAGTAACTCTCGACCTGCCTCCTTTCTTGCCCTATTTTCTTTTCTTAAGCTGGGTTTCGTGATATTTACGTGGCTGCGACCCCAAAGATTGACCGCAAACGCCACGTCCCGACGAACGCGACGTGGCTCCCCATCGTCATCGTGTGCCTCCTGTCGCTCTTTGAGATCGGCTCCACCACGGGCACCGCGTTCAGCGCCTTCACCGCCCTCTCCTCCCTGGGGCTGTACACCTCGTACATCATCGCCATCGCGTGCATCCTGCACGCCCGCCTGACGGGCCGGCTGTCCGCCGAGGCCGGCGCGGCCGTGCCCTACGGCGGCTGGCGCATGTGGCCCGGCTGGGCCACGCCGGTCAACGTCTTCGCCCTGTGCTGGACCGTCTACTTGAGCGTGTGGCTGCCCTTCCCGACCACCTTGCCCGTCACGGGCACGAACATGAACTACGCGCTGCCCATATACGCGTTCGTCGTGCTCTGCTCGCTGGCCTATTGGGTTCTCTGGGGCAAGAGGCATTGGCCTGGCCTGAATCTGGCGGCCATCGGGATGGTCGAGGCACACGAGTAGGGAGGAGGCAAAGGGCGCGCGGGGATGGGTGTCATGGTGTCGGCACGCAAGAAGGGATGAAGACGTTGGGTGTGAAAGGGAGTTCCTGGTGACGACTCGACGACCACCGTGATAGAACAAGGCAGCTATGTTATCTATAACAGCCTCACTAGCCCCCTCTTCGGGGATCAAATAAGGACTGTCGAGAGAGAGGTGGCCTGCTTGAGATCATCCAAGGGCTTACGGACATGCCGCTACGTCGATATTTGGCTGCGTCTTCTACTGTAACAACCTCTCCACACGGACTAATAAGCCTAGCTCTCGACATCGGAAAGCTAGAGATGGACTCTCAAGACTCGCGCCTCCCTGACAACCCCGTCCAGCGGATTAATGATCCCACCATTCGTGACAACGTAGAGATCCTTCTTGTCGGATGCCGTGGTTCCGAAGGCCACTGCTGTAGGACCTGTTGTGTCAGGGTCGATCTCGAAACCAGAATCAGGGTTCAGCACCGATGTATCTTCTTTAGGAGACAACTGAGGTCTGCGGAGGCCGAGAATGACTTGACGTTCGGGCTGATCACCAGCACTGGTGGAAGATGCAAGTTGTGGAAACTTCAGCACGGTATCCATCGGGTTCGTCGCGACATAGATACTCCCATCCCCGTCGAGGCACAGGTCGTCGCCACCGCAGCCGCTCGCAAGGATATCAATCTGGAGCTTCTCGCCCTCTGGAGTGCGGGCCGCGACTGGCCTATCACCTTGGTGGCTCACCCGCGCTCGTCCCAAGACTGCCCGGTCCGAGTTCGTGAAGTAGACCCAGCCATCCCTCCCGTCGTGGTGGTACTTGATCCCATTGACGCCCGGCCAAGGCGGCCTTGTCGTCATCTTGCCCAAGAGCGCGTGCTCAAGCCAGACGTCCACGCTTCCGGTCTTGATGTTGTAGGAGTACAAGCGCCCTTGGTACGACTCGGCCATCAAGATCAAGGGTTCCGAGGGGTGAGGGAGAGCGGTGCCCCCGTTGAGCCATGTCACGGTGGGAACGGGAGCGAGACGCCTGACTTGGGCTTGATGCGGCACTTCTTCGCCGGTGGTTGCGCCCTCTGCGCGTTTTGGCGCTGGGATGAAGGGGCGCATGTCCAGCTCGTAGACCCACCATGTCCCCTTCTTGCCGTGGATGCCAGAGAACAGGTAGAACAAGTCTGGCTCGGTGGGGGATTCGACGATCGCTTCCGCGGCCGGAGTCGGTGCATAGGACCCATGACTTTCGCCTTCTCCTTCCTCAGCCACGTTGCCGGCCAACGGCTCCTCGGCCTGAGCGTCTTCGAGCTCAAATTTGTGAACCAACTCCACAGTCCCCTGCGTGTCTCCATCCGCTGCATGAGGGTTGATATACCAGATACTTCCACTCAGCATGTCAGACGCGAGGATCGAGCCGTCGCGGCGCACGGCAAGGTTCTCGAGGAAGGAGCCGGGACGGAAGGTCGCTATCGTGGTGTACCCTGCGGGCTTTTCAGGGAGCGTTCCTGTAATGTGTACGGGAGGATTGTTGTCCTCCGTGGTGATGGAGGAAGCCATTGCCAGCGGAAATTTGGACGGCGAGACCTGAGATGCGGTAAAGACAGTAGGCAAAGGAGAGTGTCGAGCGAAAACTTGACCGATCGGGGACGGGGCAGAGCACGCATACTAATAGTAGAAATGATATCTTGCGTTTAGTCACTCGAATTGAGGCATTCGGTCAAGCGTGAGGTGCTTTGCAGGCCTCGCAGTCGAGCACTACGCTCTTCCGACAACACTGTTCATCCGTGGGTTGGTAAGCACAGTCAATTACTCACCTTCATCTCATGGGCTGATGTTCCTCAAGCTTTGATTTGGACATCTCAGGCAACGAGGGCGGGCTCCAAGGGCGAACAAAGTCAAGGTGAGTTCATCTCTCAAGCCATCACCGATGTCCGGATGGGGAAATTTCTGGTGTCCCAACAACAACCAGTGGGTGTTCATGGAGCGCAGCAACTGGACGAGATGTTTCATCTGGCGAGCATCTGATGGATGAATCCTGCTCCTTCGACGGGAAGCTTGTTATGATTTCAAAGCTGTTGTTCTATTGCCAGAATGGAAAGTCTGTCGTTGGATCAAAGAGCCCAACCACTGCTTTGCCTTTTCGCTCAGCCTTGCTCAGTCGCAGCCTTGCCATTGTCCAATGTCCATTCTTAGGGAGGAATTCACAGTTTGGACCAAGTAGCTTGTTTGCTTTGATTACTTTTGAGTTTTATTACACTGATATCTTCTGCACAGCTGGACGGCTACAACCACAACTATGATACAATGCCAGACCACTGTAGCTGGTGCATCGCCCTGGTACTCGATCTACATGTCATCTCCATGCCCATCAGCGACCAACCCCTCTCGCCAGCATCTCTGCAGTGCAGCAATTCCATCTTTTTTTCTAGGCCTGATGCCCTCCCTGGAGCAAAGATCTGATGTGTAGGATAGACAAGATTTCGAACTTGAGTGGAGTGTAATGTAACAAGATTCGTAAAATGTACAAAGAGGTAAACCAACCGTTTTTCCGATTGAACAAATCTCCTTCCATGTAGGTCAAGAGATTCTCGAGGAAGGGAGCGGTTGTGAGAGGCGGGTGGTAGGAGGCTCCGAGGGCGTCATGCTGCGGATTGCTGCTATACCAAAGGTGCGAATGGAAGTCGCTGGAACGCAGGAAGAATTGCAAGTGTCAGGCGCAAGAGTGGGGAGGGCTGGACATAGCTCTCCCCATCCGACTCAGGATATGTTGCTTAGAATCCGCCCATTCCTCCCATGCCGCCCATACCGCCGCCCATAGGCATTGCAGGCTTCTCCTCTGCAGCCTCCACAATCGCAACTTCGGTGGTACCCAGGAGAGACGCGACACCAGAGGCATCAACGAGTGCAGTGCGCACGACCTTGAGGGGATCGACAATGCCCTTGCTCAGCATGTCAACATATTGTCCGTTGGCGGAGTCAAAGCCCTTGTTGAAGTCAGAACCGAATTCATCCATGAGCTTGCCGACGACGACGCTGCCTTCCAGACCAGCATTCTCAACAATTCTCCGAGCAGGTCGCGTGATAGCGTTCTTGATGATGCTGACACCAAGTTGTTGGTCGAAGTTGGAAGGCTGAACACCACCGAGGGCATTTGCAGCAGCCTTAATCAAAGCAGTACCACCACCGGGCAAAATACCCTCTTCGACGGCAGCGCGAGTAGCGTTCAGAGCGTCAACGACGCGATCCTTCTTCTCGCCCACCTCGACCTCAGAAGCTCCTCCGACTTTGATGACGGCGACACCGCCAGACAGTTTAGCAAGACGCTCTTGAAGCTTCTCTTTCTCGTACTCTGAGGTCGAGGGATCAGCCATGACGCCACGGATCTGCTCGCATCGCTGGGCGATGGCATCTTTGCTACCTTCGCCGTTCAGGATGATGGTATCTTCCTTGGTGATGGTGATGCTGCCGGTCGAGCCCAGCATGTCAGGGGTGGCCTTTTCCAGTTTGATATCCAGTTCGTCCGTGAAGACGGTAGCGTTGGTCAGGATACCAATATCACCAAGGATGCTCTTGCGGTTGTCGCCGAAACCGGGGGCCTTGACTGCCGCAACTTGAAGTTGGCCTCGAAGCTTGTTGAGAATGCAGACAGCCAATGCTTCGCCATCAATATCCTCAGCAATGATCACAAGAGGTCGGCGCATTTGCGTAGACGCCTCGAGGGCGGGGATAATGTCTTGCACGGCAGAGATCTTCTTCTCGGAAAGGAGGATCAAGGGCTTCTCAAACTCGATCTTTTGTGACTTCGTGTCGGTGATAAAGTAGGGGGAGGTAAAGCCGCGGTCGAAGCGCATGCCCTCAGTAACCTCGAGCTCGTCCTCAATTGTTTTGCCTTCCTTGACCGTAATAACTCCCTCTTTGCCGACCTTTTCCATGGCGTTCGAGATGAGGTTACCGACATGTGTATCACCGTTGGCAGAGATGGTCGCGACCTGGGCGATTTCGGCACTGGTGGTAATGTCCTTCTTGTTCTTCTGCAGGAAGTCGACAACTGCGTCAACAGCAGCCTGTGTACCTCTTCTCAAGTCCATAGGATTGCACCCGGCAGCGACGTTCTTGACGGTTTCAGAGAAAATGGCGCTTGCGAGCACGGTGGCGGTGGTGGTGCCATCACCGGCGACTTCGTTCGTCTTTGAGGCGACATCTTGGATGAGGCGGGCTCCGAGATTCTCGAACTTGTCTTGGAGCGTGACAGCTTTGGCGACCGTGACACCATCTGATGCTTTTGTTAGTTCGGGTTCGTGCTGGTCCCCAGATCACGGATACTCACCTTTGGTTATCTTGGGCGAGCCGTAGCTCGACTCAATGAGGACATTGCGGCCTTTAGGACCAAGCGTTGTTGCAACAGCCTTCGATAGAGTCTCAACACCCTTGAGCAGCTGGGCTCGTCCCTCTACTCCGAACTTGAGCTCCTTATGAGCAAAGCGCAGTTGTTGTAGACTTCGACCGGCTGATCTGGAGTATGGAGAAGAAGAGGACAAGGAGGATCGCGCTGCGGAGGAGAGAGCGCGCTGCATGGTGGGCAAAGCAGTTGGACGAGTCGAGATGAGGAAAGGGGAAGAAGGAATGGGACAACTGATGGCTGGTGATATGGTAGAGAGTTCGAGGTTGATGCCAATAAAAATTTGGAGATTCTCGAAATCAACAGAATCGCAAACGCAGCATGATTCCAGTTCGGGCCTAGTCGCTTGGCAACCAATCGGAGTCGTGCGTCCGCCCCCTCCGACGCTTCCGAACATCTCCCTCCCATTACTCCGTACATACTTGTAATACTGTGGCCAGAGCTCCCATATTGGCTGAAGAAACACATCACAGAGAATCAGGAAACAGCACAAGGTAGACTTTGAGTGATTGGCATGGTGACAAGCTCGGACCCCTATCTTGTGACGGTGGTGCTTGGAGTTTTGTACAAGTACATGCAAAAAAATGAAACGATTTGGTCCATGGCCAGCTGTCGGTGAGTGCCTCCATCCGCTCCATTGCTGGATATCTTTTCGTGCTGAACTTTGCTGGTCGACATGATCTTCGATGTGGCTCAAGTCGGTCTAACCCTCCCTGCGCAAAGAACACCTTGAATGATGACCCGATCGAAACATAAGCCCCTTGTGACATTTTTATGACTTTTTCCTCCGAGCGAAAGTAAAGGAAAGAAAGGAAAAAGAAACAAAATCGGTTGCGTGATTCCGGCATGGTCTTAAACTCCTCCCAGACTACACCACGAGTGCTCAGAGCCATGGAATATCACATCACTATTCGTCGTCATTCAATCCGGTGTCCCGAGGTCTTCAGGTATGTGCAGTTGGTGAGCGATGAGACACGGAGAACCTATCCAACACCGTTAGCGACCCCTGATATGGTCGGGACTTTGCAACTCACAGAGACTTAAGCGTCATCGACCAGGTAATCGCCCTCGTTCCAGAAGATCTCGTCGTTTGCCATGCTGTTCATCATATCCTCCTCAGCGATCACGTCTCCTATATTGCGATGCCCGAAGGCGGTATGCGCAGCCAAGAACTCGTTGTCAGACATGGAGGGAAGGGTCTGGAACATCATATCGGCACCGATCGAGTTGTTTCTGGAGGAATCCGTGGAAGAGCCATACATGCTTACGCTCGGAAAGTGGGCTCCTGCATATGCGCGTGGCATGGTGTTCATGATGGCAGCGCCAGAGTGTCCGAGCTCAGGACCGGAATAGGAGTTGTGATTGATGATACCAACACTAACATGGCCATGAGGACTGTAATCTGCTCCACTCAGGGTATTGAGCTGGGTGAGTGGAAACTGTCTCGGTGTCAGCGCAGCTATAAGAGCTCAAGAGGCTAACTTACTGTGGTATGGTGGCCATCGATAGTGGGGATGATTTGACCATATGGCAGAACAGCCACATTCTGTTGAGGAAGTATGTGGGAGTCGTTACTAGAAGTTGCTTGCTGAGCGAGAACGACAGTTGACACTTCGCTTGACGCTTCGTCCATATCATCCATATCATCCATATCGTCAGTGATGGTACCACTGTGAGCAGTCTCATCGTCGATTCCAATGTCTTCATAACAGCCTTCAAGGTCTTCGTCCATGTTTGGCGGGACTTCCTCATCGAATTCAGCGTCATCATCGGAAGGAGCGGCCATGACAGAATAGTCACGCTTGATACCGCGAGTGCGACGAGCAGGGCCAGCGAGCTCTTCTTCCTCAAGCTTGACAGCAACGTTCTTGTCTGCACCTGGAGACTGGATAGGCGAGACGACAGAAGGAATGGCTGCATCAGGTAGGGTCGTAGACGCTTTGGCCACGGCTTCTTTCTTCTTCGACTTGCTGCTGTTGTGACGGCGTTTCTTGGGTGCAGGATACTCGTCGTCGGAGTCAGAAAGATCTGGAACAGGTTCGTTATCGTCATCTTCCTCATTTGCAAGGAGATGGCGACCTTTGGCTTTACCTTTGGCTTTACCTTTGGCCTTGGGTTCCTTCTTGGCTTGTCCATCTTTGTCTTGAACAGTCTCCTTCTTGCGAGAACGCTTCGGTTTGTCATATATGGAAGCTTCGCCATCTCCATCCTCTTTGGCAACAGGAGCCTCAGGGAACATAGGAGCGATCGGCTCGAGCTTGACTTTGTTACCGGCATTGGTATAGATCTTTGAGGGTTCTTTGGTAACCATGCCACGCTTGACGGCTGGTGGAACAGGAATACCAAGTCGAGCCATGAGGTTTCGAAGCTTGGCAAGATGTTGGACGATGGAGCCTTCAGTGAAGGTGGGACCCATGAGAGCAGCAACTCGACCCCCTATGATTGTTACAATCAGTAAGGATGGGAATATTCAGTTGGAGGTTTCTGTACTTACATGGGATCTTCAGGCCCGCTTCTGCGCACGCGTACTGAACACACAGCAGGACGCCTTTGTCGAGGTCATCTGTGTATCGTCAGCAAGGTGGATATCTGTGTGGTGTGTGACAAATCTATACGAACCACTCCAGCGATTGAGCACACGCTTTGCGGGGCGATTCCTGGCAGGCATGTTGACTGATACTGAGAATCAAGTGGCTCCAGTCTGTTGCTCTGTGTTGTCAGTTGAAGGGAACAAAATTGGTGAAGGAAGAGGTTTGTTTTCCTCCTGGAAAGCGTTGGGACGTCGCGGCAACCTGGTGAATAGCCCGCGGCGCAGACTGGGTGACATCAATTTCGTCGGGGCAAGAGGGTATCGCGAAGGGCACAAGACGAATCAAAAGCCAGAGAAGTCGTCACTAGCACTAAATGAAAGCGGAGAGAAATTCTGAACGGTGAATAGAAGACAATAGGATGAAAGACAGCGCAAGAGGAGGTGGTGTTCTGTGGATGCAAGGGTGCGTTGTGTTGAAAAAGTGCTGTTCTCTGCAATGGTACTTACCAAACAGACCACAATCGCCACCAACAAAGGCCTCAACGGTGTTGAAACTCACTCTGGGCAGGATGACAGACGTAGCAGAGGTATAGAAAAAGAGTTTTGATGAAGCAAAGGGGGTGGTGAGAGATGTGAGATGGACGGACGGGGGAGGTCGAGGGCTGGATGGCAAAGAGGGAGAAAATTGGGGGAAATGCCTTTGTACTGACGACGTGTTGGCAGTGAAGACCATCAGACCAACAACGAGGTCGCCAACGCCCGTCATCTCCTCCGGCCCCTCGTTGACATAACACAGATAATGGAACTGAAATGATATTGTTCTCTCTTGGTCGCCATCTTCCGCAATGACCTTCAAGGCTGGATGTTCTGAAAAAGGAGTCTTTGACCCTCTGATGAGTCGGGATGTTGTTCACAGAGACACCTTGTCGACTGCCCAGTTGATAACCTCCTACTGACTGAGAGACAGACTATCGCCCTCTCTAGACTGTCTAACGGTTCGTGAGTTCCCTCCCCTTCACCTGATTGCGTCTCCAGAGCCGAGTGCTTCGAAACGGGTCACTCCACGACGACAACATGGCCTTTGGACTTCGGCGCACTACCTTCTTCTTCTGGCTGACGTTCGCCCTGCTTTTGAATCGGTACAACCTCCTGTGGCTGAGGTGGAAGTCTCAGCGCTATTGCTTCGGTCTGAAAAGGAGGCTGAACGGCCTGATTTTGTTGGTTGACATAGTCTTGGTTGCCATACGCGTCAAAGCCACTGATGGGACCGCCATTTTCCTGGCTTGCGAACGCCCATGACTCTCTGAATACTGGCGGAAAAGGAGGATACATGGAGACATCCGGTAGCAACTGATGGCCAGCGCCACACGCAATTGCGGGGAAGCCAACAAAGGGCGATCGTTGCCGTCCTGAATATGGAACGCCTTGAGCCACAGGATTGCCGGAAACAAACGTGGTGGTGGGAAGAGATAGCTGTGGCAAGCCAGTTGGGCCGGCTAGGGTATGCCGGACAGATCGAATGAATGCTTCTGGCTTTGCTGGAGTGGATTTGCCGGCATCGCGCTGAGACTCTGCTGTGGTCACCGTGATCGGCCTCGAACCGTTCCCGACTCTCTTCGAAGGACTTGCCGGGTTGTCTTTCTCCAATCTCTGTTTCTTTGCCGCCGCGGGCCTCTCGTCTGAACTCTTCGCCTTTTGCTTGGACGGTGGGGGCCTCGAAGCTGAGCTGATTGCAGAACCGCTGGTGGAACTGACACCATTCGCCTTCATGAGTCTCTCGTATCGTTTGGCTCTTGTGGTCCGTCAGCACGCCAGAGTCCAGACACGGCCATACCACCAAGATACACTTACGCTGCTCCTTTGCTGACTACACCACATTCTTTGGCGACTTCCACGAAATCAACCTGATGCTGTCAGCTTCCATGGAGTCTGGTGTGTGGTTCATATGGTCTCACTCACCCTTCCGTTGGTGGCATGTTTGACGCAGCTCAAGAGGAATCTCAGTTGGTCGTCGGACGTTGCGCGAGACATTGTCATTTCTGAGGGAGACTGTCGAAGATGGAAGGGCACCTGTTGTGGGATGCTGTGCCTGAGGGCTGCGAGTATGAGGTGAGTTGATGGAAATTCTGACAGAGAAGACAGTACCTGAAGCTCAGGATTCTGAGAGTTGCTGTCAGAATAAGTACGTGCAGCGGCCTTCATCTGCAGGAATCTGTGTCAGCCGCTGTCTTTCTTTCCTTGTAATGTCTTTGATTGTCCGGAGAAGGGATTGCTAGGGTCAAACTGCAGAGTTTTGACCCGGAGGTCTGAGCATCAAAGAAACATCACTGACAAGCTGAGGCCCAGGCAGCATTGAAATCGTGGACTACAGAGGCATGCACACAATGCCCAAGGGCGGCGAAGGGATCATACTGAAAGCAGGTACGACCAGAGAAGACTGAGGTCGCGGAGATTGTTGCAAATCGCTTGATGTGGCCCTGTGTGATGTTTGGGGACCGCGGTCTTTGTCGAAGAGGTGAGTATAGGCTCACTATGCCAAACCGCGCCTGGGCGCGGTTTGAAAGAGCCCTTGGCCTATCGCCTTTCCAGCGTCTACGCTCCTCTGGATTGCTCTTTTGTGCTTCTGTGAAGCGCAGAGACATAATCGCGCCCCTCAAGGATGTCGGCTTCGTGGCCAAGTGGTCTGTTCGATCTTTCACCGCACATGCTTGGGATCCAAGCAACGCCACAGCGCCCTCGAAGCATCCGTAAAGACCTCTTATCCACCTACCCATAACTTCAACCATCGTCTATAGAGATCCGGCGAATTCGAAAGGACGCCACTATGTTGACAGGGCTCCCTTATACTCTCCTCCCTTTGCTGCTTGTACTAGGAAATTGGAGGGTGAGCTGTTTCGCTTTCTCATCTTTGTCCTCTTTTGTCACGGCAGTCGGTCTCTGAGCTCGTCCATCAGCAACATTGGCACATAAAGACGCTCACAGCGCCATACAGCTTCAAGATATTGCTCTTCTGCTCCCCTGTTCCAGACGGTTCGCAATCCTTATCTGTGCCCGCCCAGCTCCAAACAATGGAGCGCCATCTGCTGACTTCTCCGACTACCCATATACGAGACAAGACAAATCCCCTTGAAGTCAAAGCATATTCGGTCCTCCTCCCTGCGTTTGGATCCATCAGCCCATCCGTGCAGCGGACATTTTTGTGTGCCTGCACTCCGCTCTTGTCGGGGAGAGACGACTGGGCTGCGGGTTGACGAAAAGTTGGGGAAAGAACAGGAGGAGAAGTTGTGTTTTCAACCAGAATGAATTGTTGTCAAGCAAAAATACGAGAAGAGACCCAGTCTTTCCTCCCGTTTGGGATGACGACTTCAAAGCAAGACGGTGTGAGCGTTGGTGAGTTCAAGATGGTCTCTGAGAAGCCTTCAGGCTCATGCAGCATGCTAATACCTGCAGATACCGCAGATACAAACCAGGCAGAAGCTTACATGAACACGACCTGGAGCAATTGAGCACAACCCTTCGCACGATTCTGGATCCCCTCATGCCGTGTTGATCCTCCGGCTTGAGACTTGCTCACCCAGAGATAGAAGGTCTGATTCCTTTTCTGGATCATTGATACACCCATCTCCAATGCAATGATAGGACGAACATCGAACCAGACATTAGATTCTAGCTCATAGCTGTTTTCACCCAGGCAGAAAGCATGAAAAGCTGCACGGACAACCGCCGACTCGGATAAGGCTCGCGATTCAGGGGATCGAAGGGGTGACCGGGCCTCGGAATATTGTTCTTCCGTACTATATACCTCAATACCTCAGAGAGAGGTGCCTTGGGTTTCAGTTGAAGTTGGTCTGTTGGGACGAACAAAAGACGTTCTCTTGTCTAAACCGTGTCTGTTATGCTGATGGGAACACTTGGTCTGTTTGTTGTCCACATCCTCTATGTTTGCTCCCCAGTGGAGTCTGATATTTGCTAGGACTGCCGCCTCCGGGCTGACTGTTTTCTTTGTCTGCTCCTTCAGGTTCTACGCTATCCTAGTATTCCTTTGACGAGCCCCGTCTTTCCCCAATATCCAAGATTCTAAGGCCCGGTTGCCTCCTTCCCGCGATAGCTGTCATGGCACGTGGAGATGGTGGAAATGCTTGGTATTAGTTCCGTCCGTCCTTGCAGTTACAATGGTTTGCAAGCACCGAGACTTTTGCTAGAGGTCGCAACAACTTGGTGTCCTGCTCACGCTTTCGTGGTTCAAGAAGGCTAGAGATTCGATATCGAAGTCCGGCTATTTTTCATACACATCAGGTCGATCACTTGTCCCAAGTTCTAGACTCCGCCCAGTCTAAGCCCTCAGAAGGGCGCAAGCAGAATGCAGAGACGGATCGGTCCACAGTTAAGCATTCCCAGCCCAGCTTCGCAGAAGAGAAGATGGCGGATATCTGGTACTACACATGCATCCTCATGCGTCAGCAACGTCTTTAGGCAGCTTAACCAAATCTCACCGTCTGTTTCCAACATGGGCTGCTGCATCGGGAAATGCCTGGCCCGCAAAAGGACCCATGCTTCCGAGGCGGACAGATGGATGATGCCGGGACGCGTTCGCCGCTGGAGAGAACAACAGTCAATGCATGGGGCACGAGCTGTCTCTGGATGCCAGTGCCACTTCGAACAGCGTTCGGGCAACCGCTGACAGGACCTTGAACAAGATCGTGGACCATCTGAGTTGGTAGATGGCAATGGGAACCGGCGAGATGGAAATTGGGGGCTTCGGACATGGTGCGGGCAGCTGCTGCCATTGGCTGACGTAGTTGGCTTTCCCAAGATTCTCGTGGTGAGACGTGCGACACAGCTTCGTGACTGCGATTTCCATGTTTTCGTCCTAAACAATATTTGTCCTGTCCTTAATCTCCTCGAATACCTTCGAGAGCTCTAACATCTTAAGCATGCTTCCTCCGCCCAGATGACCTCCGGGCCAATGCGCAAGCTTCCCACTACCCCCAAGTGCGCTGCTCCAGCCTCGAGATGGGCTTCCAGTTATCCCAACCAAGCCCAGCTTCTTCGCAGGCACAGGTCGACCGCTTCCGGTGGCGCTTCTTTGCGCCAGGTGCTGCCCAAGAGACACCTAGCACAAGTGAGGCCTGAGCCCATATCCGAAGTCTGGTTTACGTCCACGTCCCCCAGAACTGGCCCGGAAGACGACCTCCTTGGACCTCCTACGCCTGGCAACAATAATAATGACCACAAGCCGCCGGATGAACGCTTGATCAGGCTAGGGAAGAGTATGTTCCACGTGGAATCATTAGAAGAGGCCATTGCAAAAGCTGACATTGCCATAGCGTTGCGAATATTGTCGCCTCTCCTCCCGGACATCCTCACCAAGCCCCTCCCACCCGAGATCCTGTCCCCCAACATCTCCCTACATCTCTTCCCCTCGACTCATCCTCATCTGCCGGCTGTCAAGGGCCGTGTTGCTTACCGCGCCTCTCTCTGGACTGCCCCGGTCGCCTGGGGCTGCGTCCCTATCGTGGGTAATGTAAAGTTGAGAATCATTTCGGAGAAGATTGTGCGGACAGGATTCTCATATGCCACTCCCCCATCCGAGGACGAGCAAGATCTCAGTGCAGAAAAACTGGTAGTGCGATGGAAGACGGAGCCCAAAACTAACGGCAATGGCAACGGCAGTCCCGAAGCCGCCGCATCTACCACGACCGACTCGAACATCAATCGCGGGCTGTCGAAACTGCTCGGCGGAGATAAACCCATCTTCAACCTCAACAAAGGCGACGACTTTACAGGTCTATTCATTTTCACTTTTGACTCCAAGGGCAGGATAGCAAGCCATACTATTGAACACGCGGAGGAGAGCAATGGCTTCGACAAGACGAGCAAGGTGGTCACGCTGACGGACTGGTTGTTGGGCAAAGCGAAATGGGGAAGGAACAAGGAGCAAGAACTCGTGCCCGGGTTGGCAATGAGAGTTTGTCGGGACGAGTGGAACATCAGGAGGGGGCTGCCCCCGAATTCCTAGGACAGAGTCGTCGACACCCGACCTGAAATCATCAGGCGTTGATGAGGGCCCGGCGATCAATCCATTGCCAGCTCATATTCGAGCTTGCAGCTTGATTCGTCGACTTCATTCCTTTCAGATGTCGATGTTCGGAGTGCGCCTTTCGCACTCCTGTCTAAGAAATTAACCCAAGGTGAAACAAAAGATGTGCCTCGAGCGGCTTCGTCGATAGCATGGAAACAGAACACATCCCTAATTCGGCGCCGCTCTACTCTACTCATCCATAGGATTTTAAGTTGTAACAATTATCAGTGTGAAGAGAAAAGTATTTCCAGATCTTCCTTGTGCCCTATAAGCGTCGAGAACAAGTCGTTAGCAAGAATGGGTGTCGATTTTGCCAGCCGTACTGTTCGACAGAGCCACATAATTCATCCTGAGTCTATAAACCTATTAATAGTGATATTGACATGAAACCTGTTGCGCTGTCCTGCAAAAGAATATTTTTTTTTGGGTTTGGGCGGACATCTCATCGCGTCTTCAATACCCAGCTAGAAAGCTATCATCCTAAAGGCCTCCCTCCCATCACAAAAGTCGGAATATGGGTATCTCTGGATCAAAGGGTCGATTCAAGGGCAAGGACCTGGACACGTCAAGTCAGCGAAACTGGTCGAGAGCAACGACAACTGCATCAATCACAGAGGTTAGAGGGGCTCCAAACTCACCAAAGCTGTCCTTGTAGGAATGTAAACCTGGGTGAAGTTCTTCCTGTTGTTCCACGGCAGGTCGGTCGTGAAAAATCTCGTGTCCTTTGCATTTCTCCCGTGCCCGCCATACTCAGGGGCATCCGTGTCGATGACGATCCGATAGACGCCCGGGACATCTACGCCGACTCTGTAATCGGTGAACGAGTTCGTGGGGTGGAAGTTGAATATCCACAAGAGACCTGCCCTTTCAAAGACCAGCACCTTGTCGTCCTCGTTTTTCAAAGAGATGTAAGCCTGGGCGCTGTGGAGCCAGCCATATTTCTCTTCAGTCCACTGCATAGTCCGGTCGAATTCGTTCAGGAACCTGTAGCGAAGAAGGTGGTCTTCGGTCAAGTTTAATTGTCGGCGGGCGTACCAGAAGGAGTTGTCATTGCCTGCTCGAGGAAAGTCGAGCCACTCTGGGTGCCCAAATTCGTTGCCCTCGAAGTTGAGATAGCCTTCGCCACCCAGGCCATGGGTCACGAGGCGGATCATTTTATGGAGGGAGAGCGCGCGGTCGATGGTCGGTGTCAACGGGGTCAGGACCGACATGTGCGTGTACATCTCCGCATCGGCCAGCCACATCATCAGTGACTTATCACCTACCAGGGCCTGGTCGTGGGATTCGGCATAGGCAATGGTCTTCTCACCGTGCCGTCGGTTGGTGAGGGTGAATGCGATGTTGCCGATATCCCACTCATCGTCCTTCTTCTCTTTGAGAAGCTTGATGTACATATCAGGAACAGCCATAGCGAGGCGGTAGTCAAATCCTATTCCGCCTAGTGAAAGCTTCAAGCACAAGGCGGGCATGCCGGAGACGTCTTCAGCAATGGTGATGCAGTTGGGGTAGATGTCGTGAAGCATTTCGTTGGCAAGCATGAGATACACCACGGCTTCCACATCCACGGATGGGCCAAAATATTCGTGGTAGCCTCCCGAGAATCCTGTGCCAATGCCGTGATGAACGTAAAGCATGGAAGTAACTCCGTCGAAACGGAAGCCGTCAAATTGGTACTCCTCCATCCAAAATCGGAGGTTGGATAACAGAAATCGTAACACTTCGTGATGACCATAGTTGAAAAGTCGTGAGTCCCATAGCTCGTGTCGACCTTTTCCACCTTCGTGGAAGTAAAGGTGGTCGCTGCCATCGAACATATTGAGGCCGTCCAGTACGTTCTTGCTTGCATGAGAGTGCACAACATCGAGGAGCACTGTGATTCCCATGCCGTGGGCCGTGTCGATCAGTTCCTTCAGATCCTCCGGCGTCCCGTACCTGGAGCTCGCTGCAAAGAAGGAGTTGACCTGATATCCGAAAGAAGCATAGTAAGCGTGCTCCATGATTGCCATTAATTGAATGACATTGTACCCGAGATACTTGATTCTTGGGAGCATGTTCTTGGTGAACTCCTTGTACGTGGCAACCTTCTGCTCAGGGGAAGAAATACCGACGTGTGCTTCGTAGATGCGGACGCTCTTTGGATAGGGAGGGCGAGGGTTCTTGAAGACATAACGCTCCTCCTTGGGGGGGTTCCACAGCACGGCATCGTAGACCGGGGACACGGAGAGTTCTTGGGTAACTCTGGTGATCCAGGCTGGTATTCTTTCAATGCGCTCTCCGCCAGGAATGACCATGGAAATCTTCAGTTTGGTGTTATGTTGAATGGCTGGGACGCCGTCTTTTGCAGGGAGCCTCAGTTCCCATACACCATACTCGTTCTTCTTCATTGGGTGTGCCTCTCTGTTCCAGTTGTTGAACTCGCCGATCAAGGAAGCTTGCTCAGCGTTGGGAGCCCATTCCCGATAGACTATAGAACCGTCTGGCTCGAACGTAAAGCCAAAGTTCTCATATCCACGGCTGAATTTCTCCAGGCCACCTTCTGTTTGATCAATCTTCTTTATCCATTCCTGGGCTTTGGAAAACCGGTACTTCAGGTCTCCCCGGAACGGTTCTAGCCAAGGGTCGAGCTGTATAACGCCTAGTGAGAAGTTAGAGAGACTGTAGAGAGTCATGAGGGTTTGCATACCTGTTCCGTCAAGGGGAGCTTCCCCGCTGGCAGGCGCAGCCATGACCGAATTTGCAGAGTCCTGATTCAACGCCATGAGGGGCAGTCGAGGTCACAACGGGAGCTGGGAAGTGGTGCAATAGTCAATTGGGTCGGGTTAAGGGAATGTCAGAACTCAAGGGCGGAGAAAGGGCAATGTTAGGAGCTCAAAAGTATTTATCGAGCTGTTCCTGGGTGGCCGGAGGCTTGTTGGAGGAGGTTTTGTGCCTCGATGGGAAAAGTGTTGAATGAGGTGTTTACCTGCGCAGCCAGCGAGACCCTTGGGGGATGCGGCGAAATTGTGGTTTGAGGGTCTCGATAATAATGACATCAACCCTCAACAAAGCACCACCAGCAACTTTTGACGTGGCTTTGACGTGGGGAAGCTCAGCCAAAGGCCCAAAGCCCAATCCTCCCTGTGTCCTCAAGCCAATCAACGCACCCATCAAAATCTGCGCCGCCACTTGCTTCCTTCCGACAGTTTTTCCGTTCCGGACAGTCTTCGTTGCAACCATCCATCCCCATCGCAAAAGTCCAACGCGCTCGAGGCCTAGAACTACGAAGTTTTACTCGACACTCTCTCCCTCGAGATCGCCGCCCTTCTTCATCAGCTCTACTCTTTCACCGCTATCCACGAGTGGCTTCTGGATGACCTTCTCTTGCTCATCATTGTCTATCTTCAGCCCAACGCACTTCGCAATGAAGTCGCACAACAGCTCCTCTGCCTCAAGAGCATTCCCTGTCAACGCATGATCATCGTTCTCGAAGAGTTTCAGTTGCCGATCCCCCTCTCTGCCATATGACTCGTAGAGACTCTGGGAGCAGTGCCATTTCAACGTTCGATCACCGGTGCCGTGGAGCAAGAGCAGCGGCCTTGGGGCCAGCTTCTTTATCCCGCCTGTACCTGCGGTTTGGCTTGCAATGGTCGCACACCCTACCACACGTTCTGCCAACGTCAGACACGCTCTTGAACAGGATGCTTGACATTTACCTTTCTCTTGTGCGCCCACGGCGAACTGCAGGCTATCGTTAGCGTGTGTGCATACTGGCGAGATCTGAATGCTGTTCAAGTACAAGACCATCATCCCAGAGGTAAAGGAAAACTCACGACTGGCGTGCCTCCAAATGACCAACCAACCAATACAAATCTGTGAATGGAATACTTCTGCTCCAGATGATCCATAGCCGCAGTCACGTCTTCCACGCAAGGAGTGTCATGGGCCGGATAGCGGTAATCCAGTCGAAGTACAGGTATACCCCGCCGAAGACTGGCAAGTTTGTCTCCAATAGAAACATACATCGATGAAGGACCGATGACGCCTCCGCCAGCGCCAGAGACGAGTATCGCAGCAGCTGCCACCCTGTCCTTGTTGTCTGTGTATCCTGCCGGAAGATAGAGAAATCCACGCACGCTTTTCCCTCCAACAGGGACTGAAAGACGTTCCGTGGTACAAAGGGATTTTTGGACCTGTTTGAGGGTCCCGAACTTCGTGGCGTGCTCCAGTATATTCATCCCAGTCGAAGTCATTTCGACTTGCGATCGTGTTCGGCTGCTCGAGGTCCTCTATGTCCGCTTTTTAGCTTGAAGCTCCGCGGTCTTTTGCGCAAAGTCGGCAGGAATTCAAATCTACAAGCATTTCAATGAAATGTTGATTTACAGCCTTGTCGCGGCACATTTCGCCGGATATATTGACGCCATGCAGTAAGGAAACGTCATTGGCACAAGGGTTTCATCCAGTAGATTCAATATGGAAGCGCATTGCCGACAGCCTGGGATCCTCTCAGGCATTTGGCGTAACCTTCCCCTGCTCTTTGAGTGGTTGGTAGATCGGCTCCCCTTGACTCGCTCATCCACGCCAATCGATATTTCATCAGGACTCCTCTCATGGCAAGTACATTAGATACTTTGTATGGAGTTGAGGAGCAGCACCTGCGCCGGTGAAACTTCGGAACAACTCGCACAGGTTGTGGCGATATGGAAATGAGGGGGCATCCGTGCAGCTGCGCTTGCTATCGCCTCTCCGAACAATCGCGTTGACTCATACCACCTCCCCCTTCGTTATTCTATCAAGATTGCTGCATGCAGATAGGAGGCAGGAATTCTAAATCCTTGGGCGCTGGCACTTGAAGCCCGCCCTCCGTGTGAACAACACCAATGCGCTCGATAGTGTCTCTTCCAATCTTCCTTTGCCCGGCCCTCGATCGCACCTTGACCGCATCAACCACGTCTATGCCACGCCGGCTCCGTTCGTCGTATATTGCCTTCAGCAAGCGATCTCTTTCGACTCAACCGCAAAGATTGTCCTCGTCGCAATTTCATCGTTCCGACTTTGCAAATCAACCTTTCACCGGGACCTACGAGCCAGGCTTGCCTACGTCTGGCCCATTAGCTGGAGCTTCGATTTATGGTACTCCTCGCCTGACTCCGAAAGCTCTGAAGCAGCATCTTGATCAGTTTGTCGTCGGCCAAGAGCGAGCTAAGAAAGTGTTGAGCGTTGCCGTATTTAATCATTATCAACGAATACAAGAGCTGCAGAGACGTGAAGAGGAAGAAGAAGAGCTGCTTGCACAGAGGGAAAGAAGAGAGCGGCATCCTGTTGAAAATGAGTTCCCAGGTCAACAGTCCACGATCCGCATGGGCGGACCCTCAGCTACCCTCAACCCACGGACAGGCGGCTCGCTCTTAGTGGATACAAGTCCTCTGACTCTGGAAAAGTCGAATATCTTGCTTCTGGGTCCCAGTGGTGTGGGAAAGACACTGATGGCAAAGACTCTTGCTAGAGTTCTCTCTGTCCCCTTTTCCATGTCTGATTGCACACCCTTCACTCAAGCTGGATACATTGGCGAGGATGCCGAGGTTTGCGTCCACCGGTTGTTGGCAGCAGCGAACTATGACGTCGAAAGAGCCGAGCGAGGCATCATATGTTTGGATGAAGTTGACAAAATAGCAACGGCTAAGGTCAGCCATGGCAAAGATGTGTCAGGCGAAGGCGTCCAGCAAGCACTTCTGAAGATCATCGAAGGGACGACCATCCAGATCCAGGCAAAACCCGAGAGGAATGCTCCTCGAGCAGGTGGACAGTCACAGACCTATCCCACCAACAGTCCCTTGGGCGCCGGCTTCTCATCTGGATCGTCGGGGCCCTCTGCCACCCCAGCAAAAGGCGAGGTTTATAATGTTCGAACGGATAATATCCTCTTTATCTTCAGCGGTGCATTCATTGGCCTTCAAAAGCACATCATGGACCGGCTGACGAAAGGGAGCATTGGGTTTGGAGCCAGTGTACGATCTAGCTCCAATTTAGCCTCCTACAGTCGCGATCCGAAATCCACCACTATCACTCCAGTCCCCATCCTGCCAGGATCCCAAGAAGAGGCTCTCTACAAGAAACATTTGCCCTTCTTCACCCCGGCGCCAGCTCCTGAGCAGACAACTATGGATGGCTCTGCCCCAGAACCGAACTACTTCAACCCTTTGGACCTGGTCACCCCAGCCGATCTACAATCCTACGGCTTCATCCCCGAGCTTATCGGACGTATACCGACGACTGCCGCCTTAGCCGCCCTCACCCACACTCTTCTATTGCGTATCCTGACAGAGCCGCGCAACTCGCTAGTGGCGCAATATGTCACGCTGTTCTCGCTCTCAGGCATCGAGCTCCGCTTTACTACCCCGGCTCTCCACGTAGTTGCTTCAAACGCTCTCGCCATGGGCACAGGAGCTCGAGCTCTGCGAACGGAAATGGAGACTATCCTTGGTGATGCTATGTTCGAAGTGCCCGGGAGTAGCGTCAAATATGTGTTGGTAACCGAACGCGTGGCAAAGAGAGAAGAAGGAGCCATCTACTTTGGGAGGGGCCAAGGTGGCAAGTTCCACGCTCTGATCGCTCAGGAGGAAGGGGACTGGGAAGACAAGCAGAAGAGAAAGGACCCTAACCGGAAAGGCGAGGCGGCATCCGCCAGCTTTGAAGACTGGAGAACGAAGACAACAATAGCTGCTGGAAGCGGTGGCTGAGATTATCCACGTCGGCTGTCCTCCTAATGAGACGATGACGAATGATGAACATCAAAATCACCTCTATTGATTGACCAATGCACTCACCATATGGGATTTCCTGGATTTGCCGTAAACCGACCTCATCCAAAGGCCTCGACTTGATGGACAATGGACATGATAAGAGGTCTCTAGCCGCACCGAATTGTATTCAGAGTCGGAGTTCGACCTTCGGCAGCCTTGCCCTCATCACCCTCAGCCTTGGATTGTACCTCACCCTTGGTCTGGACACTTCACATACTCATCCTTTCTCCTCGCCAAGCAGTCGACCTCAATATAAGCGGATCCTCTTGCCCGAAAATTCAAGAATATCTGTTACACTGGTCAATTTCCTGTCGCCTTTGGGCACCAATTATCGTGACCACCTACGAACAAGAGCTGATTACAGTCACAAAAGTGGACTCACCCAGAGACTGTCGAGCCTTGCTGGCTACAGAGGTACTTGTGACCTTTGTGGTGACAGCGTTACGGCCAGGACGCATAGGGTAAAAATCTGAAAGCCCCTAGCGGGCTGTCTGCAAACTTCCGGGAACATCTGTTCTGCAGGGAGGCACCGATTTTTTGTCTCCCTTGGGGGGGTTCAATTCTCGCTGTGGGCGTGAGATTTCGCTTTTTTACTGGTTTTTTTGGGCTCTATAGATTGTCAGACTAGTTTTGTGGGTTTGTGGGAGGAGGTGCGGCAGAAATGGTTCTGGCGCTGTGAGTGAATCATGGCGCACAGCTGGAAAGCATGAGCACAATCGGGCAAGAGGCAGTTCGAGGTTGCATACTTGGCGCAGAATCTTTCAGGCGGCGCAAGGCAATGACTTGTCAACAGAAGCACCCTCAGGCATCATTCCGTGAGCCGAGCAAGTGCTTTTACAGATTTCAAGGACACTTGTCTGGGAAGACTAGCACTGCGCATCAGCCAGCCTTTGAGAGGGACTACATCACTCTCGGCCCAGGAAGCGATGCTCACAAACTCAACCCACTGGAGTTTTCCACCCCTGGTGAAGATGTGGATATCGAGCCAGATTCAAGGAGTGGATTAGAGAAACAAGACAATATCAACAGCCTGGAGCGTGAACACCAGCATTGAATAGCAGGCGACGAAGGGATATATCATTCCGCCTGGGGACTCGAGTCTGAACTGCTGGATATTGGCAGAATAGAGTGAAGGATTCTATTCTTCCTTGAATCCAAAGCGATACAACATGTCAACAAAGGTGACCAGTGTTTGTGCTATCGTGTATAGCAACCCACAGAAAAGGGGCTCACAGCCTTGACTTGGCCCAAAGCGCCTGACAAATCCTCCATGTTCATTGCATCATATGCCGTGCGGAGCGTGAACAAGCATTCGGCACCATCGGTATTCTTGCAGATTTTGTCTCTGCCATTTGGTGCCAGAGAGTCATTTTGAACCGCGTCGGCCCTGACAAAAGTTTAGGCATTCGTGTGCCTCGCTTCAAGCAAGCTTCGGAGCCGCTGTACTCCATCGAGGAATATAGCCACCAGAGCTGTATGGCTGGGTGGCCTACTAGTGGCCTTATTGTGACGTAGGGGCGATTCGGCGATGCTCGGATCCTTCTCCATTGGTTCCTTATTAATATCAGGTATTGTGTCGCGGCGGCATTGTATATATATCAACCACAAACACTCTCCCTTTCCCATTTCCCTTGGCCCAATTCTCCTGCTCTTAGATTTTCGCTGTACATAATTTCCCAGATTGTCCACTACGCAATCAAATCATGTCTGCACCGCGCGTGCTCGTCCTCGGCGGCCACGGAAAGGTCTCGCTGTTCCTGCAACCCCTCCTGCTCGCCAAGAAGTGGCATGTCACCAGCGTCGTCCGCAACCCGGCGTACGAGTCGGAGATCCTGGCGCTCGGCAAGGACAAGCCGGGCAAGATCGAGGTGTTGGTGGACAGTCTCGACGACGTCAAAGAGGTCGGCGACGCGCAGAGGGTGCTGGAACAGGTGAAGCCGGATATCGTGGTGTGGAGTGCCGGTAAGTTTACATGCTTTACTACTATACCATGTGCACACGTCCCGGAGCGTTCAGGCAGCGAGCTCCTAGTATCTTACCTGAGAGTTCAGCAGTGTTGACGTGGGCGGTTTGATAGGGGCTGGTGGAAAGGGCGGACCGGCGAGAACGAAGGCCATCGATATGGTCGCCGCGAAATGCTACATCTCGGCGTCGCTGGCGATGCCCAGCGTCAAGAAGTTCCTCATGGTTTCGTACCACGCGGTAAGTAGTCTCGAGTCCTCAGCTTGCTTGGTCCCGTCCCCTCGCCTTGTATTGTAAGCCTCGAGGATTCTGCTGACACCCCGCGTGTCACGCGACATAGTCCCGCAAGGGCTATCCGCCGTGGTGGACCGACGACGACAGGAAAGCCGCCGACAACATCAACCAAAACATTCTGCCGGTCTACTACCAAGCCAAGGTAGAGGCGGACGAGCATCTCGAGGCGCTTGCGAAGAAGAGGCTGGACGGCGGTGACACAGCGTTCCAAGCCATCAACTTGAGGCCCGGCACGTTGGCGGACAAGCCAGGCACGGGCAAGGTTACGCTGGGCAAGACGCCCGTGAGCGGCAGTAAGTTTCGAGTCCTTTTCCTTTTCCTTTTTTTTTTTCATTTTATTTTCCCAACCTGCTAGGGCCGCCAGAAATCATGTTCGCTGATCACTTCCCACACAAAAACAGGTGTACCCCGCGAGGATGTGGCCCGCGTGGCCGCAGCGCTGTTGGAGCGGGACGATACGAGAGGTTGGTTTGATTTGCTGGAAGGCGACGTGCCCATCGAAGAAGCAATCGACAATCTCGTCAAGAGCGGGCACAACGGTCTCGAAGGAGAGGATATGCAGCGCATTTGGGGACGAGAGACCTGAAAATACCCTATAAAGGACCGCGCTTTGTTTAAAGTGCACTGCTGACCTTTCTGGTTGAGGAGCGTGATGGATCATTCACCCGCACTTGCCAGTGGCGTCCGCTATAGACTTTGACTTGATTCTCTCCGTCAGAACCTGGTCCTAGTCGAAATGGCACTTCTCGGTTCGAGAGGCTGTAGTGCGGTAGTCATTTCAATAAAAGTACCTGTTAGTCCCCAGCCTATTCTGAAGTCACTTGTCGATAACATTGAGTCACCTTAGGCTTGATCCATCGTGAAGGCTCTCTTGGCCAGATGCAATATCGCTCTGAGCCAGAATCTATGCATTGTTTGTCGACGAGGCTGACGGTGGTGCGCCCGCAAGTCCCTTGCTGCTTCTCCGCCCACGGGATCCGCCCGATATTGCGTCACGATTCTCCATCTCCAAATCTTACTAATTGATGGAACGATAAATCAGACATGGACGTCGATAGATTTCCATTGCGATATCGTTGAGAGAAGAAGCTTTGCATGTAGGTTGGAAAAGCATCTCGGAATCATGGGTTCAGCGTCACATCCTGACGCAGACATCTACCCGGAAGCAACAGGCCCGGCGGCCAAGATTGTTGCGGCACATCAGAAGGACGAGCCCATCACTTTGTACTCGGGATGGTTTTGCCCGTTCGTGCAACGAGCCTGGATCACTCTTGAGGAGAAGCAGATTCCGTACAAGTATGTCGAGATCAATCCGTATCGGAAGGAACCAAGGTGTGTATCAGATCAACGCTGCACTCGTCTGGACCGGTATTTTTGTACCAACCGAAAGGCAGTTTTCTCAAGCTCAACCCGCGAGGTTTGGTTCCCACCTTAGGCTGTCCTCAAGAGGATGGGTCAACCAAGCCGCTGATTGAATCCAATATCATCTGCGAGTATGTCACGACAGAGACCTAGAGTGCGAGGTTGCCGTCAGTTGACAAAATCAGATACCTCGACGAGATGTATCCAAACCAGACACCCCTGTGGCCACGCGATCCTTATAAAAAAGCCGTCATGAAAGTATGGGTCGATCACATAACGACCAGGATCCTCCCAGCATACCATAGGTAGTCAGCGGTGCACTCAATCTTGACTCAGACATCTCACGGCGGTACAGGTTCTTGCAACATACGGAGAAAAGCCCGTATACCTTGGAGAAAGCACGGGCGGAGCTCCTGAACGCCCTCAAGACATGGATTTCCAACGCAGATCCTGAGGGGCCATATTTCATGGGCAAAGACTTCACCTTTGGCGATGTGGCTCTCGCTCCCTGGGCGGTGAGGATGTGGGTGCTCGACCACTTCAAGGGCGGCCTGGGAATTCCTCCTCCAGGCCAGGGCGGTGAAGACGAGCAGCTGTGGAATCGATGGCGGAAATGGTTTGATGTCGTGACAGCGAGGAAATCCGTGACCGAGACAATGAGTGACAAGGAACACTACATGCCTATATATAAGCGGTATGCGGAAGACCGGGCCATGAGTGAGATGGCCAAAGCCATCAGAGAAGGGAGAGCGGTGCCCTGAAACAATCAACCAGAGGACGTCAGTCAAAAGTATGGCATGCCGTTCTGGAAGAGCTGCCTCGGCCGGCAGGTCATGAATTCTGACAATGAGCGACAGAGCTTGCGAATATACAGAACAAGCTGTCAGTGGTCATATCATTCAATGAGATCTATACAACTGTCCATAGGCTGTGGCGGAAGAGAACTACGGAGCCATCTCAACACGGAATCGACGAGGCGGAAATTTCCTTGGCGCGTCTTCCGCGTAAACACTGCACGTTTCTCCGTTCAGCACCCGTTGTGTCCTTACAGTATTCTTGCTCCAACGGCCTCATCCTAGCTATCCTTGCATACGTCCTACGGCAAACCCCATCGAGGTATGGCAGAGGGGCCAGTGTTCATCGATACCGGTTGACGTAGCGGCACTTTCACGTCCGACTGCTGAACCAACATGCCACGCGCCCCTCGAAGAGCAGCGCATCAGGCCCGTAACAATGAAGTCACAACGACACCCACTCGCAACGCCTTGACAGCAGAAATCCCTCCATTTATGCTCGAAACCCCTCCTCATGCTCCCTTCCTCACTACTCCCTTACCACCGTCGAACAATCCGGGCAACTCCATTGTTCCAGGAACTAATCCCCCACGTCGTCAACACGTTCGGAACGAACCAACACCAACCGCTCATGGAAACGGAAATATCCACCAAGAGGGCGCCGAAGAGACACAGGCGTCGCAGAATGGTCTTGGCTCAACAGCCTCAGAAGGGGGTCACGCAGACGAGCAGTCACTGCTTGAATCTGTCCACCATGACATTGAAGATGCCAGACACCTCCAGGGCCTGAGGGACATTTCATCGTTGGCAACATGGACGTTGTCTTCTACAAAGCCCGGCTGTGGGCTGCCACAGCTGCGGAACCCGAGCCCAGCTCTATTCTGGCAGAGTGATGGGCCGCAACCTCACACTCTGACGTTACACTTCTTCAAGCTTGTCGCCATCGTCAAAATGAGAATCTACCTGGACTTCGAGCTGGACGAGTCGTACACACCGACGAAAATGAAATTCTATGCAGGCATGTCAGAAGGGAGTCTGGTTGAGTTTGGCACATGGGAAGTCAACGACACTGTTGATCTGGAGACGGGTGAGGCGCACAGCAGCATAGAAGGCTTACGGGGCTGGATCGACATACCGCTGAAGGGTGTAGGCGGTAGAGAGCCACGCTACCATGGAAATTCGGATATGGTAGCCAGTCAGGGAGAGCCTACGCTTTACCCCCTCAGATCTGATCTCCAGGAGAATCCGGGAGGGGATGTGCTGAAGGCGATGGTGGTACAGATTCGTATTTGTGAGAACCACCAGAATGGCAAGGACACCCATGTTCGGGGATTCCAGGTATTTGGACGAGACTACAGCCACCATGCAGAGATGAAGAGCCATGTGAGGAAGGGCAAAGGCAGTAAACAGAAACAGGCGCTGGAGGGTGATGACGATGCCGACAGGGTTGCTGGGCTTCAGATGGCGGACTGGATGGGTGAGGCTGAGATCCGATAAACGCTCCATGACTTTGATGACTCCTGCTACGACACAGACATGGACACGGACATTGACGATTGAAAAGCATTAATGCATATTGGGACGAGCTGCTGGATCACGATCATAATCCTTACGAGTTATTGCGAACGGTGCTCTGCAGAATTGTTCTGGCGTTGACCTCAGTGAGCACGATTCACACAAGTCACACGGCACACCTGAGACATCACTCTTCACTCTTCACGCTTTACACACCGCCGCCACCACAATACCTCTCCTGCGATCTCCTCTTCTTCTCTACCACCGCTCGGACTGCACTTCTCACCCTCAACCTTAACAATCATAAATAGCATGCAAGATGGTCAGCCTACGTGTATCAATCCACCTTCTTCTCTGTCTCGGCATCTGTTTGCCATGCTGGTACCTTGTAGATAAAATCCCTCAAGGTTTGGATCACCTGGGGGCACTTTGACTCTGGAATGATGCTAATCAAGTTACCTCAGATGCCTGGGTCAATGATCGGTGTGATAGTCTCCCTTACCAAGCTCGAGCGTCGTCCGCGACAGGCCGAGTCTCCATCCCTTCGACCTGCATGTTGCAACCCTACGGCTCGACCAAGATCCAGTCCTGCCTCTCCGACCAACGCCTCATATTCTTCGGTGGTGCAAAAGCTCGACAAATATTCTGGACTGTGGCAGAAAAGCTTGGCCATCAAGATGCGTCTCAAACTGCTAGTCAGAGCCTAGAAACCAATATCGAAGGTGCTACAATGTTCAACTCGGACGGCGTGGAAATCATTCATGTCTGGGACTCTACATTCAACTCAACCAGTCATGCCCTTGTGGGCATAAGGCCAACAGAAAAGAACTACGCTCCTGCAGACTACCCATGGATGATCGATGACGTTCACTTCTTTTTCAACGAGGATGGCGTCCATCTTACCGACGAGGCTGCACCTCTTCATGCCGACACCGTGTTAAATTACTTCTGCAACAAGCGTGTCGACACGCCATCAAAAGCCTCCCAAGCATACTGTTGTGCCCCCTATGTCGGTCCAAATGCTGTGCAGAAGATGCTCCTCTTCATGAGTTCATGTGCGATCGTCTATCACCTCTTTTCGTTCTTCGAATACAGAAAGCATGTCACCGATTGTGAAAGAGACTGGGTCTCCTTTCCAAAAACACCCAGAATTGCTGGTGCGATGGCTACAGTCTTGCTTGCCGTACTGTACTGTTTCGTGGCCGATCGTACTGCCTTGTTCGACAAAGGTCCGAAAGTGGCCGAGCTGGGCAAATTCACATGCATGACAGGCCTTGCGTTGCTCGCTGGCCTGGCAACCTTCAAACAAAGTCTGACTCAAGATGAGACCACTGATGAAAACATTGCCACACTACCAAAAAACCACCAGGTGCTTTCCAGGCAGCAGACAGAGGAGTGGAAAGGCTGGATGCAGATCGTCATCCTCTTCTACCACTACTTTGGCTTGTCCAAAGTTCTCTGGGTCTACCAGTTTGTCCGGCTCTTGGTCTCTTCTTACCTCTTCATGACTGGATTTGGACACACAACCTATTTCATTACCACGAACGACTTCTCATTTCGCAGGGTGGCGAGCGTCTTGCTGAGGACTAACTTGCTCAACATTATTCTTGCTTTCGTGATGGGGACTCGGTATGATTTGTACTATTTTCCAATGCTGACCAGCTTGTGGTTTCTCATTGTCTGGGCGACAGTCCCTAGGACTGCAAAACCTGGCGTGGACGTGGGCCGGTTTGTCCGCCGGACTGCCATATCTGTCACCTTGGTCAGACTCGCCCTAGGAGCCAGCAACATCGTTGCACCGTCAATCGCCGTTCTCAGCAGTCCAGGCTTCGGCCTTCCTGAAATCGATGGACGGGAGTTGATCTTCAGATTCAGCCTCGATGCATACATTGCCTTCGTTGGCATGATCGCGGCTGTTCTTTATGCACAGTACGACACATTCTTCGGCCTCCAGTGTCATAAAACTGCGCTGGTGTCCATCCCTTGGTCACAGCTGGCTTCGAGATTGACACCATGGGTTGCCGCGTTTGTCATTTCAGCATACTGTATATTTTGCGGCTCTTTCCCAGACAAGTTTCGCTACAATGAGTGGCACCCTTTTCTTTCGCCTTTGCCTGTGCTGGCTTTCATTGTCCTGAGGAACTCGACTCGAAAACTGTCCGCCTCTCATAGTCGGTTTTTTGCTTGGTTTGGCCGATGCTCACTGGAGACTTTCGTCTTTCAATATCACATATTGCTTGCTGCCGACTCTCGTGGTGTGCTTCGCCCAAGACTAGCCTGCAAACTCATGGGTCCGCGGACGTGCCGAGGAGGTTTTGATATTCTGGAGACCGTCACCGTGGTTGCTGCGTTCCTGTGGATGAGTGCTGCTACGACAAATGCTCTATCGATAATCACCAAGAGCCTTACTGACCTTGGACCTAAGACGCTGTTCACTTTCGTTGGCCTATGGATGCTCAACTTGGCGTGGAGGTCATCGGCCGCTGGAACCGCATAATATTGGTGCATGTTGAAGTTTCCGTCCATCAACCCTGTACTCTTGGTTAATTCCGCCCCAGAGGTCCACCTTACCACAATGAGACGCCCTTCTCCAACTTTGAGCTTTTGTCTACTCCACACTTTCGGTACGTTTTCTCGATGTGACCTGGCGGCGGAGAAGAACGCTTCCAAGGTCGAGCTTTGACGATGGCCTGGATACCTGATGAGTCAATGATTGAAAGGAGATGCAATTCTTTGCATGGCCGGGCCATGATTCAATCCATAGGGTCAAGCATTTATGGGAACGTCGTGCCTCCGATATCGTACCTGCTGATCTCACGCCCTCTTCAGCAGCCACGCAACTCCATCATCGACCGGGATGCTACCACGGCAAAAGTGTGCCGTGCGGTCTTCGGAGGCAAGGTGGGTTTTGAACCTGCCTCCACATCTCACTACTCTTTAGACCCTTCAGTCCCGGTTGAGCGACGCTTGTGTCCTGCCACAGGAAATTCCTCGTTTGCAGCGATATCTAACGGCTTGTGTTGCGCAATTTGTCTAAGACTTTCTTCAATCGAGGAGATACACGACTTGCGGTAAAGCAACCCCATAATGCGCGAGGACAAGCCGGAAGGAGACAGCGATGAGGTCGCGGTGGAAGTTCCCCTTCAGCCTGGGGAGCCTGTTGTGGCTTTCGATGCATCTGTTGAACCACCATACGGATGGGTCGTCTGCATCGCCATGCATTTGATCAATGGCTTTACATGGGGGATCATTGCTGTATGTTTACTCGGCCAGGAATGTCCTATTGAGTTCTAACCTTCTTGACTAGTCATATGGCGTGTACCTATCATACTACATTGATCATTCCATATTCCCGGGCGCCACAGATTTGGACTATACGTTTATTGGTGGCGTCAACTTCGCTTGTGCCATGCTGTGCGGACCTATCGTCAACTTGTTTGTCCGAAGACTTGGGACGCATGTACCTATGTACTGTGGCTGCATCATGTTTGCTGGCGGTTTTGTCGCTGCCTCATTTGCCACAGAATTCTGGCACCTTATTTTGACGCAGGGCATCCTCGTCGGGTATGTGACTGAAGCTTTCATCTGATCGTGCCTGTACTAATGTTTTGGCAGGCTGGGAACAGGTTTTTCGTGGTTACCTGCTACACCAATCCTCCCACAATGGTTCAACAGAAACAGAAGTTTGGCACAAGGCATCGCAGCGGCAGGAAGCGGCGTTGGTGGCGTTATCTTCTCTGCCGCAACGACACCCATGATCCAGAATCTCTCGCTTGCTTGGTCACTCCGAATTACTGGCATCCTCGCATTTGTCGTCTTGTTTACCGCATGTTCGTTAATCCGCGATCGAAACAAGACAATCCGTCCAAGCTACAAGCCGATAGACACAGATCTCCTGAAGAGGTATCGGGTCTGGTTACTTATTTTGTATACATTTTTCTCGATCCTCGGGTATATCGTGATGATCTATTCTCTAGGTAAGCCATCGTCTGATCCCTCCTGTTTCGTCGACATGTGGCTCATCTACATCTCAGGCGCGTTCGCAACATCGCTTGGGTTGAGTCAGGACCAAGGCGGCACCGTGATCACCATTATGAATGTCGGAACTGCTTTTGGAAGGCCTTTCGTCGGTGTGCTTAGCGATCGATTCGGCAGGATGACAGTGGCATGCCTCCTCACCGCGTCCAACACCGTGCTAGCATATGCAATCTGGATTCCCACGAACTCTTATGGGCTGCTCATATTCTTTGCTCTTGTTGTGGGCGCCACGAGTGGTGTATACTGGGGTGTACGGAAAGAACATTGTTCACGTTGTTAACCATGCTAACCTGTGCTTAGACCATTGCACCTCTTTGCGCCGAGGTTGTCGAACTGAAAGAGCTTCCGTCGGCACTCAGCCTAATGTGGGTTACTGTGTCCACGCCTGCTTTATGTGAGTCCTTACACCACCCATCATCTGACGAAGCAGCAGCTCATTCCGCGTGCAGTCTCAGAAGCAATTGCGCTGGAAATCCGCCGGCCTCATTCGTCCCGGCCTTATTTGTGGCCTCAAATCTATAGTGGCTTGGTCTTTCTGATCTCTAGCTTTTTCATGTTTGAACTCCGGCGGCAAAAATGGGGCTTCAGCAGGGAGAGGCATAGATGAAAGTTCTCAACACAAGATGTTGGGGCAACGACCTGTATATTCAGTCTAGGACCACATCCCGTCTTATGACTACCGACATCAGGCTTTGTGATGGGACAAATATCTCCCATCCGCCATACTCTTCCGTGGCGACAAGCAAGCCAAAAAGAAGCGCCCGCCGCCTCCTTCGCGGAACGACAGGGATAAAAGTACCACTGGTGACCGATTCTCGCGCTTCAAAAGTGTACTCGCCAATACTGTCTCCCTTCATTGGATTTACAAATGAAGGCCGTGTAGGGCGAACGGCCATACCATAGGCCGAACACCCGGCAGCATCCAACTCTGGGAGGAGGCCAAAGGCCGTCTTCTGCTCCACTCCTATACTCTCTCCCAACATTGCCACGACAGCTTGTTCCAAAGAAAGCTGGTTGAGGACTGGAGGTGGCTTTCAATGGATCTGCTCGGGGGACCCTCGTTTGGAGGAACTGAGCTCCGGCTCAACCTCCAAAATCGCCGAAGATCTGGACATATTCAAGGACAGTTCCAAAGCTTCCAGAGGCTTCGGCAGTCCCTAGAGGGCAGGTTTGAGATAGTCAGAGCTCAGACTGTGACATGCCAAGAATGGTACTGTTCTGGGTGCAGCAGTCTGCCATGTTGAGAGGGTCTGAATTCGTATCGCGGGCGCACAAGGATGCTGCTGTGTAGAGTATTCCAGTTGTATCTATACTGGGCATGGCCAAAATGGCTCCGATGAGATTCACCCGCCCACCAGATCCGAAAGTGCGGAGAAAGTCAAGATCCCATGATCCCAACACAAGGCTGGGTGAAGCTAGTCATTAGGTCCGAAATGCCTGCGCCGGCCACATGCCTCGGTATCATCCACCCACGGAATGTGCTGTCCACTAGTCCCATCTAATCATCAACAGCCGAAAACATCTGGCTTCGTTGTGGACGTTCTTGTGTATTATTCTTATTCTTCGTTGGTCTCGGTCATCTGCCACTTAATACCAGACTGTCAGATATGCCACGATAGTCGCGGCACCGCAAACGCAAATCATGCCCGTGAAAGAGATCTATATCCTCCGGCACGGCCACCGGCTGGCCTGGTCCTTGAACCCGAGGACGGGCAAGTACACTTCCAATCACCCGTTCCCGACACGTCTACCAGCAGATCCGCCGCTGGCGTCGCATGGCGTGCGTCAAGCGCAAGAGACGGCAGCACATCTCAGCGAAGCGTTCGCCGACTTGATCAAGCAAGACCGGCTGCGGGTCTATTCCAGCCTGTTCTACCGCTGTCTGGAAACCCTCCACCCGGTGATGGAGGCCATCTTGGAGCAGGTGCCGGCACATGATGTCAAAAGAAGGAGAAATCTACAAGTTCGCGGCGAGAGAGGGCTGGGCGAATGGTTCGGCCGCGCCTGGTTCGTCCAACCGCGCCCCGCGGATCCTGAGAGGCTGCGGAATGAGTTCTTCCCCTGGCTGGACGACTCGTACGCTTCCCGTGTCGTCCCGCCGGAGAATGGCGAGCGGATCCACGACCTGCACGACCGTGTGGCGCGCGCGTTGGCACGGGTCATACAGGACGTGGACGAGGAGTATGCGCGAGCCGGGAGGGGCAACGAGGAAGTGACGGTCTTGATCTGTGGACATGCCGCGCCGATTATCGCGAGCGGCAGGGCTCTGACAGGGGAGGTCCCCGAGGATTGGGACGAGGAGGACTTTCGATGTTTTACGTGCGGGCTCAGCAAATTTGTGCGTCGGAAACTACCTCCTCCTTCTTCTTCCACCTCCTCTGGCGCTCAGAAGGAGGCGGACGAAGAGTACTGCTACCATGACGAGGACTGGAGGAATAATGGCACCGGCGTCGCTGGGGGGTGGGATTGCATCTGGAATAGCGATTGCCGTCACTTGAGCCAGGGCGAGGAGAGAGGCTGGCATTTCCACGGAGACGAGAGTTTTGATTCTTACGAGGACTTAGATGGCAGAGGCGTCAAGACGTCGGACGGAGGTATTCATCAGTCCAAGTTATGAACTCGCTAGAAATGGGAGAGGGTTGAGGTGGTTGGTTGTCTATGGCGGAGCATCCCGACCGAGGATTTGCTGGAAGGAGAAATATGAGAGATACCCTCCATATAGATAGGTAGGTAGAGATAGACCATAGAGAGCCCACCTGGTGGTCGAGCACCAAGTCAGCATGTCGTGTTTGTAAACAGCTCGGTTGTTGAGTCGTCGGTTTGGCGGACCAAAGGCCACTCTCGCCTCCGCAAAAGCAACGCCAAACCTTGGAACTTCGCTCCACTGTGGCCCTCACAACCGCGATTTCATCATCACCTCTATTCCAGAAGATTTTCTGGTTCTTCTTCTCCCCCGCCATCACCTGTTCGCTCGGCGAGACGACTTTGCGATTCCACTGTTTCGATAATGGTTGTCGTCTCTCGATAGGACTATGGCGACTGTGACGGGCCTTGTCCTTAGCCATGTCCTCCCCTGGCAGCAGAACGTTGCGCTGTTCTACCGATTGCTATTATGGTAACGCTCTTCCTTTCTGTCGAAGCTTGTGGGATTGTGTCCTGACTCTTGGTAGACCTTTTAGCAACCTTTATCCGACAGACTCGGCCACAAACGCGAACGAGACTACGCGATGTCGAGCAACAGCGTCGAACTTTCCACGACTACTTCGTCACCCATCTCCCTTCTTCCTCTCTTCATCCCGACTCCCGTTCTCTGACCGGCCTTGCCCACAAGTTCCCACGGCAAGCCTCCACCCCGCACACTCCTGATGGCAAATCTGCCCCGGCCACGCATCCATCGATTTCTCGAGACACCACCGTTGTGCGAATCCCCCTGAAGAGTGCCAAACATCACTATGGCGCATCCGTGTCCAGAGGTAGCAGACCTTACAATGAAGACTCCCACCAAGCAGGCGTCATCGAGCTCCCTGCATTTGCCAAAAAGGCACCGCGGTCCCTCACCTTGAACAAGACTCCAGGAGAGGGCACTTCTGCCGAAGGCGCGTCCGGCGATCCTCAGGTCTTCTATTTTGGCGTCTTTGACGGACATGGAGGAGCAGCGTGTAGCGATTTTCTCCGGGAATCGCTGCACGAGTATATTGAGAGATCGGCCAAGTCATTTGAGTTAAGGTCGAGCTTGAAGAAGCTCGACAAAAAGGAATGCGGAGATGCGCCAATGGTTGGGGGACTTGACGGGGACGAGAAGCAACAAAAAGAGGGAAGGAAGGTACTTGACAACTTAGACGTTAGCAGGGACGATCGCAAGCCGGAGGAGAACGTCGAGTCCGAGGGTGGAAAGACCCAGCCATACCCGGGCGACCCTCCTCTCATTCAGAGCGCCAACAAAAGGAACATTCGACAGTTGGAAAAGGAGCTGACAAAGAACTGGAAAGAGCTCGTGGGCGGCTACTTTCGCCGTTTCAAGCCGGCCTACTTTTCTATCTACAGTGGCTATCAGAAATTGGGTGAGGAGTCAGACCCCATGAGGCAAGCGGGCGAAGACATCACCTGTGGTGCTGGCATCGAGGAGGTCATGACCTATGCTTTTCTCAAAGCGGACTACGATTTCGTGGCTGCTCAAGCAGCAAAGAACTCTGAAAGCGCAGACAACACGAGAGCTGAAAGACCACTGAACGAAGGGGATATTCTGGGCGAACCTAGCAGGGTTGCGGCACACATTGGCGGACCCAACAGATTTAGAGGTGGAAGCACTTGCAGTGTGGCCATGGTGTCGACGCCGTCGCCTACTCCCTTTTGGAATCCTGCGACCACGTCGACCATGCTAGTGGCTCATGTTGGGGATACAAGGATCGTTCTTTGCTCTACAGTGACAGGGCAGGCGATCCCCCTTACCACGAACCATCATCCATCGTCACCAATGGAGAGCAACAGACTTAGAAGGTATGCGGCGTCATTTGTGACTGACTCTTTTGGCGAAGAACGGATCTTAGGTCTGGCCAATACTCGAGCATTTGGAGACATCGCGTCGAAGAGAATCGGCGTGAGTGCCGAACCTGAGATCAAGAGGGTGGAATTGGGGCCGGCCGAGTATTCATTCCTGGTCTTGATGTCGGACGGCGTGTCAGGCACGCTGGAAGACCAGGAAGTTGTGGACATTGTCAAAGAAGCCAAAACGCCCGAGCAGGCCGCGCGAGACGTGGTCAATTTTGCTACAGAAGTGTCTACCGAGGGGGACAATGCCACTTGCTTGGTGGTAAGGATGGGCGGATGGGAACGACGACAAGAAGGCGGCAATGGAAGCCTAGGCACCAAGGAGATGCGAGAGTTCAAGAGACAACGGGCATCTGATCCGCGGAGTCGACAGCAGTAGGAGGATGGATGGCTGGTGGGCATTCTGTAGGCAGACTATTTCATCTGGTGTAAATATATACTCCTTAACATCCGGTCTACAAACTTGGAGATGCAACCATTTGTCTATATTGTCCTCTCAGCGCTGGTGGAAGGGCTAGGGGACCAGAATCGGACCAGGCATTGATTCGTCCGAATGCACATCACTCCATCCGCGGTTCCGGAAGGGTCCCTGCGAGCCCTGATGCCAAACTGCGGCGATCAAGAGGAACGAAATAAATTCAGAACCCTCTTACGGCGAGTTTCCCCTTCGAGTTGTGTCTTTGTAATCTGTTCTGTGTTCGTTGATACCCGATTCTTGTCCATCTGTGCGCTGAATCAGCGAAGCGTTCTAGCCCAGAGTCGACCAGAACCAAAACGCGACTTGGTCGTCCGTCCCGCGCTCGCCGGCAGCAAAAGCAACAAAAACCCCGGGTCTCCAGTCGATAGAGGCCTCCCTTATCAGACCGGCTTGTCCCATCGCTCCTTTCTCCCTCCCCAACCTGATCGAGTAGTTGTCCACGAGACTCTACCTTCCTGATCCCTTGCTCCGGCCTCTCCTGAGCCTAATTCAACCCCCAGAACGCACAAATCGTCTATCACAGAGCCGACTTATCATGGGACAAAAGGACGGAGGCGTGAAAGCAAACGGCCACATTGGTGGTGCCAACGGGCACGCAAAAGCAAATGGCACCGCTCCATTGGTACGGAAAGCGGAAGAGGACATATACGAGGAAGAGAACATCTTCCTGTTCATCCCCAATATCATCGGTATGGAGCTATATAAGAGTCTCAACGGACGATCTCCCTGCACCGTGTTGCCAGTATCGATTGAGATCTAACCACACCTGCTGCTGCTACAGGATATGCCCGAATCATCCTCGCCGTCGCCTCCTTATACTACATGCCCTTGCACCCTCGCACGTGCTCCGGCCTATACAGTTTCTCCTGCATCCTCGATGCCGCCGACGGTCTTGCTGCGCGCCGATATAACCAGTCTACCACCTTTGGCGCAGTGCTGGACATGGTGACTGACCGATGCACCACCTCTTGCCTGCTCGTTTTCCTCGCCTCTGCGTTTCCCCGGTGGTCGATATTGTTTCAGGGGCTGATCAGTCTCGATTTGGCCAGCCACTACGTCCACATGTATGCGACGTTGACAATGGGTGGACAGAGTCACAAGAAAGTCGACTCGAGTCGGAGCTGGATTCTGCATCTCTATTACACGAATAAGGTGTGTATTATTTTGTCGCAAGCGGGTTTCCCGGTCTGCACCGAAAGGACTGACGGTGATAGGTCGTGTTATTCATGTTCTGCGCCTTGAACGAACTCTTCTTCATTGCGCTTTACCTCCTGTCCTTCTCCTCGCCTCTGCTCTCGCCATCGCTTCTCGTCACCAGCGAGAACGGCATCTCGTCTACCCAGCCCGGATCACCCGCACACCCCAAACCGAGTGCCATCTTTGTCAATCCTTGGAGCGCCGGCGCAATGGAAATGGCCCGCGCGAACAAGATGGATAGCACCATTCCGTGGATCTTGGCTGGAATCAGTTTCCCCATCATGTTTGGCAAGCAGGTTATCAACGTCATTCAGCTGGTTAAAGCCTGTAGATGGCTGGGCGAAGGGGATGTGGCAGCCAGGAGGAAGGCGGGGATCACAAAGATGAAGAAGAAGAAGGTGTAAGAGGCGGTCCGAGACATCCTGCAGAGCAGAAGTTTGCTGTGAGCGGCATTCGAGCGCCTGCGAAGGCCAAATCTGCCGAGATGATTGCAAATGGATATGGGAAATCGAAGAAGGCGGCCGCGGCGACTAATAGGTCAAGATTACACAGCTCAGGTGAGCCAAACATTAACGATGACTGATCGGCCCGGCTTGCGCAGGTGAAGTTCCGCTCTCAAAGCACGAGAGTCGCAGCTGTCACTCCGCTCGAGCGCAGCAAAGTTAATCTGGAGTGTCAGGAGCTCGAACGCTCCCGGGAGAGAGCGGCGGAAAAGCAGGGGGTGGAATTTCAAGTCAAGCGACATCAGTCATTTCAGCGAGACGGGAGTTATCACGGGCGACCCAGGTGGCCTTGGTTAGCAGCAACGGAGCACCATTCGAACTCCAGGGACTGTGACAGGATAGGGAGAGGGCGCAAGGGGATGGGGTACGACATATTCACCGCCATCTTCGTGGGTTTGTTCTGGGTTTCGATCTGGTGGATGGAACGGCGGAGTAGGAAACTGAGTCTCGGGTCGAAATGCACATGTCGGAGATTCTGTATTTGTTACATAGATGTTACTCTGTATCTAATTGACGGAAAGGTCGAACATAATGATAAATCGGATATATGGCCGAATGGGCTGGACAGCTGCGCCTGTTTCTGCTGCTGAGGAGCACTGATCTTGGTTTGGAGGGGATATGTCCATGTATCACAGCACACGATAAAGTACGCCGAAGGTATTTATTTATACAAATAAATAGTCGCACTAACGCTCCAAACGTCCATGCATTGGCGTGCTGCAGGGGGGACCTGTACCGAAGTATCGGTCCCTCGTAGGTCCTCCATATCTTGTACTATGTAGGTACCTTGAAGCAGCACGATGTGTTATCGCTCGCCGCTTTACTCACCCTCGGCTCACCTTCCGCTTCCCTGAGCGGGAGTCTGCCCACCCAAGTCCTTCGTGACAACCACATGCAACCTGCACACCGGTTTTCTTTTCCCCCCCTATCAGAAACCAGGTGTCTTGCCTTGCAGCCTCTGGGGTTGAATCGTTATTCGACGCCTTACCCTGACCCAAGTGACCCATGGATGTGACAACTTCCAACAGCAGAATGCGCCTTCGGATCGATGCCACAAATGAATTCTATTGGCGGAGTGATGGGCAACAACAGCGCGCGAAACGCAAGGGCAAGGCAGCTACTGGTATTCATGCACCAACCTGAAATTGGCAAGTCGCATGCCCCCCCCCCCCCCCCCCCCCCCGGGGGCGCGGGGCCTCCCTCTCTCTCCGATCTCCTTCATTGTCTTGATATGCCATGTCCACTTGCAGGTTGTCCTTCTGCCCAGAATTCATCAGGTCTTGTTCAGAGTTCTGATTTTGGTCTTTGAGCTTCTGCGGGCAAGTTAGCCTATTTTGATGCCATTGTCTCTCTCTGCCTTTGTCCATCATGACCGATGTGGCCCTAGAAGATCGAGCCCGACGCTATGTTGAGGACATCACACGCAGCAGGGAACCTGGAAACGATAGTTGGAACATCAAAGACTTGGAAACATCCGTTCGATAGTATGGATTCACTCGCTTGTGAGATTGTCTCTCGTTTCGAGAGGTCGATTTCCCAAGCATGTGGTCCTCGCTGCTAATCTAATACCGGTTCAGTCTCGCAGATGAACTTTATCGGAGTCAGACACACTTTCTTTTGGAGCTCTTACAAAATGCCGACGACAACGAGTACAGCGCAGAGAAGGTGCCCGGATTCTCTCTCGAATACAAGAACTGCAGCCTACGGATTCACTGCAACGAAGATGGCTTTACCGACGCCAACGTTGAAGCCATCTGTCGCATTGGGAAGAGTACAAAGTTTAGATCTGCTGATGGAGGGAGAAGGTATATCGGTGAGAAAGGGATCGGCTTCAAGTCTGTCTTCAAGATCGCGAAGAAGGTCTGGATATCTTCTGGCAGTTACTCATTCATGTTCGATCGTCAGAGGCCGCTCGGTATGATCACTCCTATTTGGGCCGACTTCCCCGACGGGCGTTTGTCCAACATCGGTACATCCATGCATCTTGAGCTCTCAGATGGTTGCGACGAGCAACAGCTAGGGAACGAGATCAGATCTTTTGACGCAAACACCCTAATCTTCCTCACGAGTTTAAGGGAGGTTAACCTAGTTGTGCACACCTCGGGCCAGTCCACTGAAAGAAGGCTCCGTCGAGAGGACAGGCATTCAGACACCAAGTCAACCGAAGTGAAGATCTTCGAGAATGATAATGAAGCTTTGCACTACCGCCTCTTCCGACATACTGTCCACAACTTGTCGTCTGAACCAAAACGCCTTGGTCAGATCGAGTCGGAGATCTTGCTGGGATTCCCCCTCTCAGATTCACAAAGGGATAGACCTCAATCACAGCAGGTGTTCTCCTTTCTTCCCATCCGGGATTGCGGTTTCAAGGTATGACTATGGTTCTTGTGGCTTTTGTTCCGGACACTGCAGTATGTGAAACTCATTATTTAAAAAGTTCCTCATCCAAGCAGATTTCCTGCTCGTGGCTGGGCGCGAAGACATTGACGGTTATAGTGGGTGGAATAGGGAGCTACTCAACTCGATTCCGGATGCCTTTGCAAACGTTGCCGAGTATTTCAACAGCAGCACTAGTCTGCGTTATTCGTGGCTCCAATACGTTCCTAGACCATCTGAAGTCCAGGCTGATTTCCGGATGCTCGGTCGCTCTATCGTGAAGAAGCTCTCCATTACACGTATACTGGAGTCAGAGAGCGATCAAATGAGTCAACCTCGATTACTAACATATGTTCCGAAGGAGTTTACACTTGACAACGGGGAGCCTCTGAGTCTGACTCAGGGCACCCGGCCTAAGTATTTGTCCAGGAAATACTCCCATCGCGACGAGGAAAGCTTTAAGCTCTTGGGCGTCAAGATTCTAAACTTTCCCGGCTTCGTCGAGGATCTGGATGACTCCCTTAGAGAACAAGCAGGGAAGGACCGATCTCCAGAGTGGCATTCAGCACTAGCCAAAGTTCTTGTTACACAGGAGATATCTCGTGGCGATCGCGCCAAACTTGACGAGCTCCCAATTATACCGCTCCGTGACGGCCGTTGGGTTGCGGCAAGCAAATGCGGCGAGTTGCTCTTCTTTGCCCCAGGTGAAACCCGAATCTCGATCCCAGAGGGAATGAGTATCATGGAGGTCCATCCGGATGCCCTGAAAGATCCATTCCGGGTCACATTATTTCGGGGATTGGGGGCGAAGCCTTTGGACATACCGGCCATCTGCAGGGCCATTGTCAAGATTCATGCTTCGTCTGTGGACTCATTGCCGAGAAAGGCATTAGTTTCACAAGCTGTCTTTCTCTTCCGTTACTCGTCATGGCGAACCCCCATCGGTGTTGACCTGTGGGTCGCAACGGACACGGAAAAATACCACCGGGCGTCCGAAGTTTATATCCACGCTTATGAAGCCGGAGGGAAGAGGTTTCCCGTTCTGCATAAAGACTACCATGAAGCCGTACCGGAAGAGCTGGAGAAATGGAGGCAATGGCTCAATCAGGAGATTGGGATATGCACGGCTCCTCGTCTCGTTCGCCAGGTGGACGGCGGCAGGTTTTATCTTTCTGACGAAATGGAGCTGATAAGAAGACACTGGCCTTCCACACGTTTTCTGAAGCTACTCAGAGACAATTGGAAGACCTACTCGGAGTGGCTGGACCGCGGCGGAAGTAGCGGACAGCAACGATCATGGTTGTGGACGTTTTCGCGCAATGAGTTGGAGCGTCAGCTGGGAGAAACGCGTGTGAAATGCCGAGGTCAAACTGATTTTTATCCTTTGAGTAAGACCGTCCTCCTGTCAGTCTTCCCTCCAGACGCCCAAGAGAAAGCGGTGAAGTGTTTCCAAGTGCTGGAAATCCCGGAGCCTGAGGACCAGTCTTGGTCCTTTCTGGAGAATTTGGGCGTCAAAATCAAGCCGAGCGTGATACTCTACCTTGAAGCGCTGGAGGCCATCCGGGACAGGGAACAACAGCCAGAAGATTACGCTTGGCTTTATACAAAAATCCAGGACCTGGGGTCTGAAGATATGGCAGCGCTAAGGTATGGACACACACAAGCGTTTCTAAGATACCTCTGGATTAAAATGGTACTCATGAAAATTAACAGGCAAGCCTTCTCCCGAAATCCACTGGTGTTCATCCCCCGCAGCACGTCTGGAGAAGCACGATTGCTGAAGCCGGATGAATGTCTCTGGTGCGGCCCACCAGAATTGCGCAAAAGGAGTGGTATCTTGGATAAGCTATATCCGTCCTGCCAAAGGCTCTTTCAAGAGTTTTTGGGAGTCAGAGATGCAGACCTACAGACCATCGTAACCGAGGCCTTGAAAATCATACCCACCGACGACTTGAGCTACATTGTCGACTTGTTCGCATGCTTGGATAAATATACCAAGGGCAGTGGCTCTCATCTGACAACTGAAAACATGACGGCCTTCCGCACAACTGAGGTATTCCCCATTGAGCCGCCAAGTGACGGGAAAGAAGTCTCCGCAGCATATCACCTTTGTTCTTGTCACTCGGACTCAGACTGGTACATAGCGGACCGTCGCCATCTTCGTGATGGGTTTCGTTGGAAAATTCCACTGCTTGCTTTTGACAGCAATCAGCTCGCAAAGATGAAGTGGATATCTCAATTGCCAGGCATGAAAAGACGCTTACTTTCCGAGGTGGCTGTCTGTACGCCCCAGCCAGGAGTCCAGGCTACTTTGAATGATCAATTTACGACTCTAGTCCGCGCTAGAGCCAAGTATATTGCGCGGTAAGCCCGCCCCATCTCACAATTCCCAATTCCCTATTCCCTAGACTCCCGTCAGCAAGAAAGAGCCTCATGAAAGTGAGTGCTGCCCCCGAAGACTAGGCTTGACTGACATGGGATCTAAAACGCCACCAGTCTGGTACCAGGTGACGACGTCAAGCAACGCAAAGCCTTGAATCAACTGAAGACTGCCGAAGCTTACAGCACAAACGTGTTATCGGTAGAATGGGAAGTGAGAGGCCGCTCCGGCGCGGTTGCAGCCAGTTTTCAAGACATCAGCGACGGGGTTGTCTTTCCAGAAGCAAATAAACTTCGCATCTACCTCAAGGACGGAGCAATCCATACCGTAACCGCAGCGCGGGCGTTGTCGACCTGGTATCGAGTAGAGAAGAAACTTGAGCTTCCGCTCTGCTCAGTCCTGTCCTGGGACGAGTCAAGCATTGAAGGCAATCTCGAGCGGGAAGGAATCTGGCCACCATCAGTTACAGAACTAAACCAGGCTGATGACCCTGGTGATACCCAAGGAAGTCAGGACGCTAAATCCAGCCCGGGAGTACCGTCACCGAACGAGTCGAGCGTTAAAGAAGATAAGCTCACGCGGGAAGGAATCTCGCTATCAACAGTTACAGAAACAAGTTCGGCTGAAGACTTCGATGATGACCAAGGTCCAACCAGGATCCCCCGATCTAGCCCAGCCATAAACAGCGCAGTGACAAATGCATCAGATACGGGTGCAACAGAAGCGCCACAGGATTACTTCGAGTGTTCTCCAGTGACTGAGCCCTCATACGCTGAGCTCTCATCGATCTTTCTGAGCTCTGGGATTACTGCTCTATCCCTCAACATATCCCTGGGTATTATCGATTTCCCGATGCTCGACAACCCGACAAGACTCCTGATGATTCATATCTGTATCTACATGCTCATACGCCAGATGTATCCGAGCATACATCTTTCGAGCTTTCGGACTGAGTCCGACGCCATGGTCTTTTCAAGAGTTCCCGCCCTGACTTGTTTCTCCTCGACAAATCCTGCCTGGAGTACTGCCGTTCAGGCCACGATCATGCCGGGGACTCTCCCTCGAAGCACTGCTCCCAGCTGGGACAATCTCTTATCGCCTGTTCCTACCCTTACCAGTTCTTCCCTGACCACTCACCCTCTGAGTATTGCAACGCCGAGAACTCTCCCTCGAAGCACTGCCAGCCGGACTTGGTGGGACAATGTCTTGTCGCGTGTTTTGACGGTGACCGATGCTTCCTCGACCACTACTTCCTCGACCACTTCTTGCCCTCTGAGTATTGCCATTCCGAGGACTCTTCCACCTCCATCATCTGTCGTTCCGCTCAACGCCTTCATGAAAACTTCCCCCGCGCAAAATCTCGTTCTGAGCAAGCTCCCTGAAACCATTCTGCTCTTGACTATGGCCATCTTGACCATAGTCCTCGGTGTTCTGTCTTACGGACGCTTCGACGGTAGAGAACACGCAGACGAGGTTATTGAAGAAAGCATCAACGCTATTGAGGAGACAGTGACTTTCGAAACAGTCCTCCCTTCTTTAGCGACGGGCATCGTTCCGCCAATAGAGGCGCATTTCCCTTCAGACCCAGTCACTAGCATCGTTCCCGCCATGACGGCAGAGAACATCGAGTCCACAGTCGGTATGGTTCCCAAAGTCCTTTAGCAATTATGGTAATGGCTTACCAGCTAATACGCAATGTCAGATGTGCATCTTCTAGAAGAGCCGACAAGCCCAATGATAACAAACGGGAACCCCAACGACCAAGATAGCACCAACACTGTCAGAGAACAACCTCCTCTTCGTCATTACCGTGAACATTGGCAGGCAGAGCCATCGAAGAACCTGCATGATGCGGCCAGTCAGGCAGAGGAATCCATTGTGCATGACCACCAAGAGCAGGTGGATACCATCTCACAGGAGGGCCCGAACCTTGTCGAGGACACTAAGAAGCTCTTGAATTCGACAATGCTCTCGCCTCCACAGATGCTAATGCCTGGACATGGCCAAACTAACAACGACGGCTTTCAGCGCCGCGACGGAGCTTTCGCTAAGAGCTACCAGACAGGCCAAGACGGAGCCCAGAGCAAACGCTCTGAGATGGGGTCAAACATTTTTCAAGAGCACCCTGATGAAGGGAACCAAAAAGACGACCACGGCACGCCTGATGCGCAAATTCCTGCGCAGAATACAGATAGCTTGTCGGAAACCGACAAGAACGATGTCGCCGAGAAGAACGAACCCGTCATCATCAGCGAGGAAAGGCGAGGGGAAGAATGGAATGACCTCGAATATCCTCAAGACATTATGTTTACCGAAGTGGAAGCGAAACCAAAGGGTCAGTCGCAGGAGAAGAAACCCGAGAATCGTGACGTAAAATGCAAGCACGAGTCAAAGGTGGGTGGTCATGACGATCACAGTGCGATGGATCTATTCGTATCTGATTCAGCGGAGGAGTCAAGCCCGGACGGCAGGCAGTCAGATCCAGGCCAAGAGGTTGAGTGGCAGACGACACCATGCGAGGGCCATCTCGAGGACGGACAAGTTTTTCGCGAGAATCAAGAGTCCGAAGAGCACTACTCAAGAAGGCCCCTCCGCCCAAACGTTCCGACAATCACAGTTGACGAGGCAGATAGCCAAAATTCCGGTCAGCAAGCTGGTACGACTCCCAACCGCGAAACTGAAACAGCAGAGCATCAGACCGGGAAGGCTGCGAACCAAAGCCGATCAAACATCCAGATTACAGAAGACTGCCAAAGCACGAGCGTGTCGGACGCCGCCTTGACTACACTTCCAATGATGGACAAGGGCCCAAAGCTAAGGAGCGAGAACAAGGACGACTACAACTTTGTCATGCATCGCCCGAGACAAGTTGGGGACTTGTCGGTCGGAGCCACAGCCCAAGAAGTTCGATCACACTCTGTTGGCGCCAGGGGGGGTGAAGTGCTGCGGCTGAGCAATCGAGCCAGCCCACGGCGCATTGTTCCACGCAACGACCAAACGGACGCGTCAGAATTGCTCGACTTGTTCATGTCTCGATGCCTCGAGGACAGCTTTGTGAATACAAACCGCGGCCTCTTATTCAATCCATCTCCATCAACAGTATTCTTGGACGAGGATACCCAGGACACCAGATATTTCGCTGAACTTTACGTACGTATTCGTCTTGGTTGTCAGTTTTTGCTGAATCCATTCTCCTCTTTCCTTATTGTTGACGCAGCATCATCTGGGCCAGGTATCTCAGCTTCTAGGTTCGCTTCTCGGCCAAGATTCCTACCATCCTAATGAGCACTGGACGAGCAGCATGCGCTCCCGCAACGGACACAAACCGTATGAAGAGAAAACCGAGGAAGATAATCATTCCACTTTCACAATATCCGAGACTCGTGGCAAGCTCCGAGATTCGACTATTCGACGCTATCAGATGCTTGATTCAGCGCTCAACGAGACGTGCAAATTTCACATACAAGTCTGCGCTACTAACGGGAACCTACATGGGCCATTTAGACTGTCGAATGAGCAATATAATAAGGTCAGCATAGCTAGCCACACTAGCCAAAGAGGAAAGCAATCAAAAATACCAAAACTGACAGATCACTTTGTTACCAGGCCAAAGCGATGACTTTGAGTAGCGGCAAGACGAGGAAGACGAGACCCGACAATGTGTTCGTCCTCGCCCGCGTGTACCATGTCCGTACAAACCCGGGAATCGCCTTGTACGCCGACCCTTGGCGACTTCACCAGGAGGGCTCTATTTCAATCGAGGCTGCTGGCTCCTTTCGAGGGAGCATCTCGCCACTGGCCTCGGCCATGCTCGTCGAAAGACCCACGGAGTCAATCACGGCCTCGGAAACAGACAAGATCTACAAAGGCCTCGAGATTCGTGCGGACCAGATTCGGCTGCTAAAACTCGACCTCGACGGCGATGGGAACTCACGGCTGAAAGGAAAGCTCATGGTAGCGTCGTCATTCAAGCACAGCATGCCTTTGGTTAAGTTCTGTGCGATATCTTATGTCTGGGGTGCCGAGCCCACAAAGCTTTCGCCATTCCAATTTGTGGTAAATGATGTGGAAATCCCCATCACAGAATCTTTATGGACATGCCTCCGCCGCCTTCGCCGTGACGGCGTAAATGACTTGATATGGGCGGACGCCGTCTGCATCAATCAGAAGGACAACCTCGAGAAGAGCATGCAGGTCCGCCGCATGGGATCCTTATACAGCCAAGCCAAACGTGTGATTGTCTGGATCGGCAGCAGGAAGGACGACGACTGCGATGCCATTGGTCTACTCGATAAACTCGGCAAGCAGCGTGGATCGCGTCGAGGGCCATGGGAACACGCAGTTCAAGCTCTTCTATTGAGTGACGAGGAAATAATGCAGATCAGCGCATTTCTGCAACGGCCGTGGTTCACTCGGACCTGGATCATCCAAGAGCTGGTCTTTGGCTCCCGCATCACCATTATGGACGAGAATTCCCAAATCGAATGGGACGACTTTATGGAAGGGGTCATGGCGTTCGAGGAACATGTGCAGCAGCTATATGCCGCTGGAGGAGCAACAGACGGGAAGCAACTACTAGTCACACATTCGGATCCTGCCCGTGCTCTACACCACACGCGACGGTGTTTGGAAGGCCACTCGGACCAACCTCGAGTGGGCCGTTTGAAGCTTCCTTTTCTGAGACTGATCGAAATGTTCTTCTATACCAAGTCCTCCAAACCGCGCGACAAGCTCTTCGCCATGCTCAACCTGGCAGCTGACACGAGCAGCGACGACGATGCTTTTATACCCGACTATGAATCAGATGATGCCGTCATACTTTCGAGATACGCCGAGGAGTTCGTCAAAAGGAATCGCGTTCTCGAGCTTCTGTACCGGGCTGGAAGAGAAAAGGGCAGTCAGTTTTCGTCCTGGATCCCCGACCTAATGAACCACGATGGAAAGCATCACTATGGACCTACCATCTCCACATGGAGAGCGGTTGGGACGAGAAATAAGGCTGGATTCAGCGCAGGTGCATCCCTTGACCCGAATCCCATCATAAGCAACCCAGGACTCAATCCCGTTCTATCCATCACAGGCAAGATGTTCGATACCGTTCAGAGCTGCCGATCTCTCCCCATCGGCCCCGGCGCGGAAACCATCCGTTTCAGCAACACTCTAGAAGAGCTTCGCCAGCACTTGTCCTTTCTCCATTACTACCCGAACCTGGAAAAGCACTGGCACGACCATGTGCTTATCAAGATCCTCATCGGAGATGCTGTCGGCCCACAAACGAGGACACACCTCCCCCCATTGGAGAAGAGCCGGGAGGAGGAGAACCCGCCTCGAGTATGGCCGCAAGGTTTTGAAAACGAGATTCTCGCCCTGCGTCCTGGCCGGGATGCGCGGCAACACCTCTCCGAGCCAGATGAGGTCCAGCAGCGACGAAACCAATTTTGGGAGACGGTCGCTGCCTTCCTCGGGAGGATTCCCGACGCAGCGGCCTGTCTTACCACGAGAGGATATGCGGGAGTCGTGCCCGGAGGAACCAAGCCGAAGGACAACATCTTTCTGGTCCATGGAGCTAGCGTGCCGTTCGTGCTCCGAAAAAGACCTGGCACCAAGTTCTATGACCTACGAGGAGAGTGCTACGTTCATGGGGCCATGTATCACGACGGACAAGCTGTTGGCAATCTGAAGGACGAGGTAGTATCCTTGGTGTAGGTTTAGCGAGCAGGAAATGAGACACGACACTCGGAAAAAGATACATGAGAGAGAATGGTTGTCTACCTGGATTACTCGAGAACGAAAAACCTCATTGCCACATGCGGCTTGGTCCCAGAGGGTGAGCGAAGGCTGCTTTAACCTGAGCTCTAACTGAGCGTTTAGCTGATCATCACTGATACTCCCTAAGTACTGTTGTAATGGGAAAGGTTGAGAGGCTTGAGGTGATAGGTGGACGAGCGACGAGGTTGGGTGATTTGCCTTTACATTGTACAGGCCGACGATCCTACTCTCTGATTGGTCAGTTCTAGGTACCACCCTAGGTTAGGGGTCTTTCCTTTCGTTCTTCGCCTAGGGAAAAGGGTAGAGTCCTCGAAGATACACACGCACAGGCACACAGATAGACAATTCAATCAGTCAACTGGCCTACAAGATGTGAACGTTCCTTTTACCTGCTGCCGTGCGAGTTGACGCCCAAGGCTAAAAGCCTCGCCCCAGTTCACTATATAAGTAAAAGTATAATCTAGCCCCTAAGTAATCAGCTAAACTAGCCTCTAGGCTAGTATCCGGTTTAGGTAATCTAGTAGATTCGCTACAAGTTCGCTACTAGTCTAAAATCCTTAATCCTTATACCCTTAGACCTAGCTATAAGGACGGCCTATAGGTAGATGGGGAGAGGGAATAGTAGGTTCAAATGTCAATAGATCTATCCTGACCGCTTAGTTTATATAGGACTCGAAGAGATGGTGGCATATCTCTGAGACGAGTTCGGAGTGTTTGTCATAAGTTCACTGTCAGCTGGATGTTGCGTTCTGTTACGAACAGGGCCTGCGGCCAGAAAAGGGACCCAGGAGTGGGCGGGAGAGGGCAGCTGGGCCAAACCAATGGCTTGAAGGGGCAGGAACTTGACACAGAAACACACGATCAATACCGCTCGGTGGGCACGTGACGGGCACAACTAAGCAGTACTGAGCAGGCGCTCGGCGTCGCCCAAGTGTGGCTCAGTGTGATCAGTACTGAGCACAACTAAGCGCGACTGAGCACACTGAGCACAGCACAACTATATAGGAAGAAGGAGACCCATGGTTTCCTTCGTAGTCAATCTCGTTATCAAAAAATCGAGTTCCTCTCGACTATCTGCTTTGCGTATAGGTCTGCATACTATACTCTTGGTCTCCCGTCTCAAGCTACACCGTCCCACCACTATATCGCCAAGTAAACCACCTCGGGTTTGCTGAGTGACACCTCACGTGATCAAGGCAGCTCATAACACGTTCTTGTGAGCAAAGAGGGAACATCAACGAACATTCTTAACTCAATGGGGGACTCCTACAGCCACACAGACTGCGAGAGATAGCGACAGGAGCATTTATACTAAGCGGGACCAAGAGACTAGTGGTCGCTCCGCGGCTTGAAAGCTTTCCCTTTCACATTCCGCTGACCCGCAATCCAACCTGACCTCCAAACCCATCCTTAGATCCAAACACCAGCGCACAGCGCAAACACAACCATCTCCATCCGCTTCGCAACTAATTTTACAACTAACTCCTATAGAGAGTGTTCCATGAATGGCCTCGTACGAATCTCCGAGCTATTTCGCTGTCCATCGATGACCGCAGCCGGTTCTGTTCCCTTGGCAGCCAGCTTGCAATCGACAGAAGGCAAACCCTGATACATGCCAAGACTCGGTAACCACGCCAACCAACCACTAAAGGTTCAACAACACTGGCATGTCCGCAATCGAAAGACGATCATATCGTGGTCGAGCAAACCCGTGTACGCTCCAACGCTTTATATTGCTTCTCTACAAGGATAAAGCATTCATTCGATCTGCCGGCAACCCACTCATTCAACACCATGGTCCGACCAAACGACGTCATCGCAATCATCATCATCATCCTCTTTGTCGTCCTCGCTATCGTCGGATATTCAATCTACGCCTACCAAAACAGGGTTTCATTACATGCAAAAAGAGAAAAACAAATAGAGTTTGGCGAAGAAGACTCAGGCTCTCCACCGCCTGCCAGACGTCCACCAGAGCAGTGGGCACGTGCACCACATGAAGGGCCTAGAGGGGACATTGTTATTGGAGGCCCTGAATAAGAAATTCGGCAGAGGTCGTCGAAGGCGTGGCAAATCATAACCTGTATACCTATGTGGTAAGAGGGTCCCGAAGAAATACGCATTATCAACCTCCCTGAATCGTATCACAGAACATCAAGACTGATGTATAAGGGCTCCACCCTTCGAAGGAAATGGCTGTTCTCTCGACATATCCCATGATTTCCGAAAAATTGAGGCAATTCCCTATTGAGCAAATTAGCGTTTATAAGGCGCTAAAGCACGTGGGACTTGCTGGGTCTCGCCGCTGCTCAAGTCATCGTTTTCTTTTATTTCTTTGCCTTAGAGTTTCCGGGCTTGTCTGAAGATGCCGAGCCGCGACGTCTTTCCTTGCTAGGGCGACCAGGCTCGGAGTTGGCCGTGCCAGGATACCTATCTGAGACCTCGGACCCTTGAGGTACTGTTTCCCTGTAGAGGATACCGTCGCTTTGAGTTGAAAAGCTACGCCAGTCAGTGTGATCCTGAAGAGACCCAACGATACCAAGATCACTCATTTCTGCGCTTAAGTTCTTGAAATGTTTGAGGCACACAGAAGCCTCCCGGCTCTGTTCGTTCTTATAGCCATCCCATGCCTGCTGATAACGATGGTGTGCCTCGACATACTTCTTTCGACGATGGAGCAAGAACCCGAGATGGAACGCGCTTTTCAATGTCAGGCGGTCTGCTGGGCCAAGTTTGCGTTCAGAAGATGAAAATGCTCCTCGGTTTAACTCTTCAGCTTCGTCGTATTTCTCCTGAAGTTGTAACGTCCATGCCAAATTCAGCATGCTTGCAATCGTGTCTGGATGCCACGGACCAATATCTTCGGATGCTTCTTTCGCCTGCAGAGCTCGGCGATGCAACTCTTCGGCTTCCTGGTATTTCTTCTGCGCCTGCAGAACTTCTCCTAGATTATTTACGCTCATGAGTGTGTCGGGATGGTCCTTTCCTAGTGCTAGCTCCCTTTTAGCCAGTACCTGCCGATTCATCTCCTCGGCTGGGCCGTATTTCGCTTGCATCCGAAAGGCGGTTGCAAGGTTGCTCATGACGGTCAAGGTGTCTGGGTGGAGCTCCCCTAATCCCTGCTCGTAGCCCCCTAGGGCATGCCGGTTCATCTGTTCGGCAGCCTCATAGTTGTTTTGGTCCTGAAACAATCCTGCCAAATAGCTTTCGCTTGCTAGCGTATCCGGATGCAACGGACCAAGAGCCTTATTTCTTCCCTCTAGCGTCTGTCGAGTCATCTGTTCGGAAGCTCCGTGTTTGCCTTGCTTTCGAAGGACATAAGCCAGTCGGCTCATGCTCGTCAGCGTATCTGGGTGCTCATTTCCAAGCAACCTCTGTCTTCGATCAAGTGCCACTCTATGCATTTCCTCCGCGGCTTGATATTGTGCTTGGTCCTCGAGCACCGTGGCTAGATTATTCAAACTTTCCATTGTATCCGGGTGCTCTTCTCCGAGTACCTTCTCCCTAGCAGCCAATGCTCGGCTCGCCATCTCTGCAGCTGCCGCGTATTGTCCTTCGCTTCGTAGGGTGAGAGCAAGGTTGTTGAGACTTTCAAGAGTATCCACATGCTCTTTCCCGAGCAGCTTCTCTTTTCTGTCCAATACGTCTTTGTGTTGGATTTCGGCTTCTTTGTAGTTCCCCTGACCCTGTAACGCCAAAGCCATGTGGTCGAGAGTTTTGAGCGTATCCTGGTGCATGTTTCCAAGTTTCCTTTCCCTGCATCGCAACGCGCGCTCGCTCGCCTTGAAAGCGTCCTTGTACTTACCTTGGTTTCGCAACACTGATGCCAAGCTATCAAGAGTTTGCAACGTTTCCGGATGTTCTCTACCCAGAATTTTCTCCATCTCCGTCAAAGCGATCCGGTATAGTTCTTCTGCAGGAGTATACTTCCCGCTGTCGCTGAATACGAGCCCAAATTTGGCGGCTCGTTGGTACTGGCTTGGTTCGAGCGCTGGATCCCTCTTCTTCCCAGGTATCCTGTCATTATGGAGGAGGAAGTCAACATGCTGCCGTAAACGCCTCCGAAAAGCGCAATCCGCACTTTCTCGTCTCCAACTGATTGAATTTTCCAGCATAGAGGCCGCAGAGCGTCTGCACAACTGTTGGGCTTGCGCACTTAACCGATTTCGCGACCATGAATGCACTAGACGGTGCATTGAGAAGCTCGTCCTCTCCGTGTTAATTGTTATGAGACAGAATGACGATAACAGGACAACAGCCTGACGAACCCAATCCTGGTCTCGATCAGGAGACGGTTTCGGGTTGGATTTCGCCCAAGTAATCCAACTCATGAATCGGCTGTGTTTTTGCTCTTGTTTTGGCGCCTGCTGGAAGATCAATTCTGGAATATCTTCGAAGTACAGGAAGGCGGAAATATCCAAGAGGTCCATTGCGTCCGAAGAGGACTTGGAATCAAGGCGTTCAATCATCTGGCGAGAGATTTCCCAAGTCGTGTAAACGGTATGTTGGTACCCATCCATACCCTGCCCAGGGTGGTTTTTCATCAGCTCCTCCCGGTTTCGCTCATAGACGTTGAGGTAGTCTTCTAGGCGGCAGCGATCTTTGCGAATCGCTGCGCCGGCTTGGACAACAGCGAGGGCGAGGCATCCTAATTCCTTTGCAATTAGTCCCGCCTGCAAACGGTTGCTTCGGTCCTTCACATCCTTGAGAGCTGTTCTTAGTAGCAGGGTTATGCTGTCTTCCATCTCCAACTCATTAAGCCGATGACTGTGTTCATGTTGGCTTCCATATACCCTGCAATCTGGATTCCTGCTCGTTATCAACACGCTGCCTCTGTTGCCCGGTGGAAAGTAGTTTGCAATATCCGTCGATGGATCGTCGGCGTTGTCGACTATAAGAAGCCATTCCTCAGTTCGACTAGAAAGCCAAAGCCTTCCGTTCTCGAAAACTTCTGGGAGTCCGCCAATCTTCGCGATATCCTTGAAGGACTGTTCCGCAGTTTCGGTGCTAGTGGCGTCTACCCAAAAAACTCCCCAAAATCTGACATTACTTAGCAACAAAACTAACACGGCTGGTCTTTAACCAGGGCGAGTCACCTGTCACGATGTTCCTCAGCAAACTTTGCACATACTTGAGTTTTTCCCGATCCTCCTAGCCCATACAGAACGAACCTGTTTTGTTGTGAATGGGATCCATTTCTCAATGGAGCTAACAGAGCATTCTCGATCTTCCTCAACACGTCGACGCGACCAGTGAAGTTGCTGCTAACATTACGGGATCTGAAATACCGCACATTGCTATTTCGGTGATCATCTAGAATTTTCCCGAGTCAGAACAGTACAATCTGCCAGGTTACTTCTGGGGGAGGGGCAAGGGAATTTCCCAATCTAACATACCTACGGATTCATTACAAGTCATGGTCAATTCGTTAGTATGTACTAACTTATTCATCAACAATCGAAACCGAATACCTTCGCGCATGCCATTATCCCTCACCTAAGGTTACGTTTCCTCCGGCTGAGAAGCTCCCACCAGACATTTGAATTCCCTGTCCGCTGGAGATAGACTGAGCGCCTCCTGCATTGCTGCTGCTGGCCTTGGCAAGATTTTTGTTGCCACGGCGCTTCTTGCGTCCACTATTCCTCATTGAGGCAGGATGTTCTTCGTCGAACCTGCGCTTCTTGCCTTTGTCGTCCATGATCGTCGCCCGAGGTGCCACTAATGTTATATGTTAGTGCTAGACAGACAAAGGACATGGAGTTAAGATCTGATTTAGGTAGAAAGAGCCTTCTTTGAAAATGGTGTATTTCGTCCATCGTACTGACCATTCCGTGGAGCCACTGGATCACTTAGCTTAGTTCTGGGCCGGATCTCGAACAAGATAGCCCTAGCATAGGCAGCAGCCATGGCCGCTGCATATGGCTGCCAGTGCTTATTCTTGTGTTCATCCCCATAGTCACAGACCCCTCGAATGACGCCAACGGGAATGCGGTTCATGGTCCCCGCCGCCTCCATCTCGAGGCCGATGAAGTTGTACTTGTCTCTCAGCTCATTCCGTATTCGAGCATTCTTCATCAGCTTGTCCCCGGAACCTATAGTACCATACCACAGTCGAACACGCTCGTCGTTTGATCGTCTTTCTCGTTCCACACGAATCTCGTTACCGTCATCGTCAACTTGGTATAGTACATCTTGCTCTTGGCCCGGGTCCATAAATGTGCCATGGGAATGTTTTTTGTTTCGAATCCTCTCGTAATTTGGAAGGATCATCTTCGCATCATTCGGTGCTGAGAGCTTAATACTGCCGATCGCCGCCCTCACAACGGTTTCGGGAGGTGCCAAGACCCGCCCGCAGCGCAAGAGCTGAAATCCGTCCTTCCCTGTCTCTTTACCCAACTCATAGTCCACGAGTCCGGCGCTCTCATTAGTAGGAAGGCCCACAAGAACGTCGCCAAGACGGATGTCAAGCGGCGGACTTCGCGAGAGGTTGGGGAGGCCGGCAGCAACACCAACCAACAATCCAAACCATAGGTTAGGAAAGAACTTCTTCACCTGGCTGGCGATGGCGGCAGCAGATCCTTTACCATATTCTTGGCCTGCAGGAAGGGTTGCAATGATGACATTATGTCCGCACATGTCCCCAGCTTGGAACACATAGTCGTCACCGGGACCCATCGGAAATCGCCCCTGATGTCTATTATCCAGCATATGCAAGGCAGCTTGTGCCTCGATCTCTAGAGGGGCGAACCATGCCACCGTATAGAGCTCGGGATCCAAATCCGACATCGCTCGGTATGATCACAAATGGGAGGTAAGGGTTATCGGAAGATAGGAGAAAAAACCCTCGACTCAGGCGTCGACTTTGGCAGGGCAGTAGTAATTAAAAGTTTGATTCAACTGTTATATGGGGTGCGCTCTAAATCGTCGAAATCTTCGGGCCAGGAGCGGTCACTGTGGTGTGCGCAATGGAGATGAGACCGTCACACTTTACTCGTGATGTATATGAGCTTGCCCCGGAGGCAGGAAAAATTCAGAGTTCTGGCGAAGAGAATAGTCCTTACTCGACCTGCGAAGTTTCCGACGTAGGTGGTGAGAGAAGAGGCGGGGTTATTTTCAGATAAGAGCATTCTCTGCTGACGTGGCCGATGCAGTGCGTCGAAAATGGACTGTTGATCGTCCAATATGGAGTGCATGCACTAAATGTTGAGTCGACGCCTGTTTTTAGCGTTCGCGCCGTCATTCTTGGCCTCTGAACACGAGTCTTACAGCCAACTATTGCCCTAATTCTTGCCTCTTTGGATCGCTTCGAAGTCGCGCCGGTACGACACTCGCCGCTCCCCAGTCGCGCTCCCGAGACAATCCCAGCGTTGAGTGCTTACTCGGCTAGCCTTCCTAATCAGGAACGAGGCAGAGCCGTAAGGCTGCGGACTGTGACCCAAGGGTCGTCGTGGAAAGGTTGAGTCCTGTGGACAGTTTAGAAATCAACCCAGTCCACTGATTTTGAGCTCGAGGGATGTCTCTCCAGCACTATAGGTGGTAATATGCTCTAAAATTTGCACTACCACCTACTCGCTCGAGTTCTGCGTTCGACGTTGTTCTCTTGCCCTCCGGAAAAGTTCTGGGCCGGTTGGAACGCGCTTGTATAAAGACTTGGGCCGGACATCGGTGGCGGGTAAGATATCATGCTTTGGGGCATTTAGAAGTCGTATATTCCTGATCTTGACCGTATGGAGTACATCGCTGTTTTGGTGACATGGAATTGCTTGTCAAAATCTGCAGACACCTTACACTCAGTAGTTGTCTGCATTTAGTTCGGCGGCAAGACAGCTAACCAAAAGTTTACGATGGTGTGGAACTCATTGGGCAGGATTACGGGGAGCAACGAGTCGCCGCGCCGTCGCTTCTGGCCGTTGGTTGCTCGTAGTTTTAACGGAAACTTGAAGCGTCTTAGTGTCTAGACCACTATTTTACTTGATCAGATTCCTTACTCTCAGTACGACGTACGAATCAACCGCGCACCCCTATCACACCGCTAGGCCCAAGGATTACAAGGAAATTTAGGCTGCAGCGTAAGGACGGGGCATCCGCCAGGCTTCCTGAGGTCCATTCGAAACAGATGCCTAGCCGAGAGGCAGGAATAGCCGATCGTAAGGGACCAGATTAGGCCTCCGGTGTGTTTACTCAGGGAATGTATAGGGAGCCCTCAGTGATGCTCAGCTAAAGGCTCAGTTAAAGCGACCTTCGCTCACCCTCTAGGACCAAACCGTAAATAGCAATCAGGTTTTTCGTTCTCGAGTAATAAAGGCAGTCTCCGACGAAGAACCTATCGTCCGCCTTCTTTCTTCGTCGTCATTCACAACACTAACTTTCGTTAACTTTAGACGACGGGCCCGTTCGAGATGCTAGGGGATCCAATTCCGTCGTCCATTCTAGTTTGGTCAAACTACTTAGCTAGGCTCCTCCTATACTGCTTCTCCAGCTGGTCTTTGGGCCCACCAAGCCTTCGATTTTGGATGAATAGAGGGGATATAGCCATATCATCCCACCGCGCAACTTGCGTGACAATACTCGTCACCACTCGGCGGGAAGCCTTCAAGCCTTAGCATTCAATCTCCTTGCGTGATTCCTCTCCGACATTCCTCCCACCCTTTCATAGCTCTGTACGGCTGGCCCCGAAGCTCATCTATCTTCCCTAGCAAATCCGGATTATCTACGGTCTTCTCCACGGTCTTCTCCACGACTCTCTCCGGACCCGGGACAATTTTCTCTACGATTTTCTCCTTTTCGACGACTCTCTCTGGGCCGGGAACAATCTTCTCAACTATCTTTTCCACAAGCCATACCTCCGGCATTGGCACGCTGCGCGGGCGGACAACCATGCTCTCTTCCGCCGCGACGAACTCCCACTGTTGGTTGATGCCACCATGACGAGTATATCCTAAAATCGACGTCCCATCCGTAGTGCGGGACCCGCACAGGTCGAGGACTGTGCCGGTCATATAGTTGATGAAGAAGTATCGTGTGCTGTGCCGCCCTGATATTAGCCCGGGTCTTCTTTCTTGATTTGAACGGGCGCTCACGGGAGGTTTCCTCCCACGCTGTGAAAGCGCCACTTCTGATTATCCCTGCCATTGTATGGCCATGCAAGCACCGGGGTCTGCGGCCATGGTCGATGTCCAGTACTGTCTCTGTAGCCACATTCCTGATGGTGTACCATCCTTCGTATCCGGATACGGGAGTAATCGTGAAGAGCTAGTGGCGGAGGTCGGAAGGCGAGCGGCTCAGCGCGGAGCAAACCACACCTGCCCGGGGGTTCTGGACGCGCAACACCAGAAGTTTCTGATGGAGAGGAGATCAGATAAAAAAGACGCCGTTTTGTAAAGTCGCGCTCATCCTCACCGACCAGGAATTTCTGCGAGCAAGACAGCAAGAGGCCAGGAAACGGCAACTAAAGCAGAAGTGAAATGAAATCCGGGGTAGAAAACTGGGAGCGTTGCCCCCGCGAGAAAATGGACGCCCGCGTCGGTCCGTCTTCCGCCGCTAAAAGTTAATACCCCGGCGACCGTTGTACAAGTAGGTACTTTTGCGCCATCCTTGGCTTACCCCACCACAGGCACCCACCTCCCCCCCTCGGCCCCCAACCCTCCACCATCTTAGCTAGCTCATGTATCCCAAGCACGCATCCCACACCATCTCTCTCCTCGTCCTAGACCCTCTTCAGTACTCCGTACTCCGTACGTATTTCAAGGTCTTCCCGCACGTTCCTCCGCAGTGGAACGCTCCGGAAGTGGGCCCCAGCTCCCAGGTTAAGCTTAGATCGACAGTAGGTTCTGTCCATTGTTCCTTGACCGGTCAGGCTGCCACAGTGCAAGCCGACTACATTTCTGTGCCCATCCCCCATGCGTGGCAGAGTGGCATGTGCTGGGTCCTATCCTTGACATAAAACCCGTCGAACTGTCCCCCCCCCCCCCCCCCCCGACGATGGCCTGTACGGTATTGGCGTCTCCACTCGCTGCGGCGTGGTGGAGACGCGTTTTGGCCATTTGCATCTGGCTCCGGCCCTGCGCTCCTCCCAACCTTTCATGGCAAAGAGGAGAAGACCCCGGGAGCTCATCTAGTTTCTCTAGAAGTTCGGCTTCTTCGGCAGACTTGTTGCCAGACGTGGCACTCACAGTGGAATCCCAGTATTGAAGTAACGACAGTGCAGCGAGATCTGTGGTGCTGGTTGCAATCCAGGTGTTGGACAGATCGAAAAACATCCGCGATAGATGGAAATAACAAGATAGATTTTTCTAACGACACCGGTGAAAGGTCAAACTCTGGCCCAGGATCAAACAGCCTCATGCCACATGGCAACGAGGTTTCCGCTGCATGTGTCTACACTGGGCGCTCTAAGCTCTCACACTCCTTGAAGGATGTATTAGCTGTTAGCTGCACAAGACGACTCAACCCCAGTCAACGAGCCTCCAATTGAAAAGCTCTGCGCCATTTTTCCCCCTCTGCAGCTGAGCCAGGCAAGGCTTTCGACATGTCGACCACATTTCGCTGCCTATCGGGTCAAGTCACTCCACACCTCCTGCACCCTGTCCATTTCTTCACTCGAAGCAACAGTTTAATTGGTGTGACAGTGTCCTTCTCGTGTTTTCAGCCGCCACAGGTCACCTTGGTTGTGGGGACGCCCTCCTCTGGTATTAGGTATTGCATTTCGTCGGCCAGCATGGGATGTGTGAGCGGACTCGCAACCCCGACTGAGGCTGTCTCTCATTGTCGGCTTTCTACCGTAGGAGTTCGAGGCCCTGCCAGCTGGCAGCTGAATGTTTGGTCGATATCGCAGGTAATCGTGGACGCTCGAAGCCAGGATGGGGAAACATGCCATGATCGGTCGGAAACGCTCCCACCAGCAGGAAGCATATAGGCCCTTCTGGACCCCCCCCTCTCAGCACTGGCCTGTCTTCCATCAATTGGCGATGGTTATGTCTGCTTAGGAATCAAGTCACTAATTTCTACGTATGCCTCTGTAGAATCAGGCTGCCTGTCTGCCGCTGCTGAGTACAGGGTGACATCACCCTCGCCCGATCTGGAATGAGGTGCGAGCGCTTTCCTCCCATGGAGTCACAGTCTAGGCATCTATGTGTGGCATTCCCACCAAAATCTTCTGTCTGCGACGTAGCGAACTGGCCGACAGGAAGTAAATTGGCAAGATTATCTGCTGAACAGAATCCCGCATTGTCCATGGGTGAGATTTATGCGTGATGGCGCGCAGAGTAAGCTTCATGTTCCGGCTCGTCACCAATCTCAGTCATTTTGATGTCCAATTGGCTAGTCAGTTCTTGCACGATATCGGCATACTCTGGCAGATTGTAAACATTGACCAACTCCAGTGGATCTTTATCGCAGTCAAAAAGCTCCCACTCTTGTTCATCATCGTCGCCCTTGTTGCGGGTGCCAGGCAGATCTAACCCCTTATTGTACCAGAATATCAGCTTGTAGCGCTGGTTACGGACTCCGTAGTGTGCATAGGCATTGTGATGCTCGTCGCGGTGCATCCAGTAGCGGTGATAGGCGATTTGAGGCCAGTCTGCCGGCGTAGCACCCTGTAGTAAAGCCCGAAATGACCGGCCTTGCATATACGATGGAATAACCAAACCTGCTAGGTCTAGGAACGTTGAAGCAAAATCGACATTGCAGATTATATCGTCACAGACAGAGGCCGGCCGGATCTCACAGGGATATCGGATAAGAAATGGCATTTGAAACGACTCTTCATACATGAATCGTTTGTCAAACCAACCGTGGTCACCGAGAAAAAATCCCTGGTCAGACGTATAGATGACTACCGTATTTTTGGCCAGGTTTTCGTTGTCGAGGTAGTCGAGGAGCCGGCCCATAGATTCATCGATCGAGGCAACAGTGCGAAGATACCTTTTTAAATATCGCTGATATTTGAAATGTCGTAGCTCCTGCGAGCTCTTGAAGGTGAAAACTTCGCCGGTGTGATTATCGATTAGTCTTAACTGAGAGACATCGTCGGGAAAGGGAATTTTCGTGTCGCCGCCGCTCGGTGTTACAAGACCCAAGTCAACATAAGTTAAGTCGCTTTCCACCCGCATCTTTGCCGCCGCTGCGGCCAAGGCGCGGTTCTTATAGTCGTCATCAAATGTCGCCGGTAATATAATATCCGAGTCTTCGAAGAGAGTACGATACTTAGGGTGGTACTCCCAAGAACGGTGAGGTGCCTTATGATGGCACATAAGGAAGAATGGCCTTTGCCGGGAGGTCTCCGAGTTGGCTCGCGGCGGACCTTTATTATTCGGCTTACGCGTTCGTAACCAGTCGAGACATTTTTGCGTAATTAGGTCCGTCGCGTATCCTTCTTCCTGATGGTGACCGTCCGGTTCGATGAACCAGGGATTAAAATAGTCTCCCTGCCCCGGCAACACAGACCAATAGTCAAATCCTGTCGGTTCGTGATCTGGTCCTTCCCCTAAATGCCACTTTCCAATCATGGCTGTATCGTAGCCTCCCGCATGAAGATGTTTAGCCACATTAGGAATTCTTTTGTTGATGCTGCTTGCCAGCGTCAAGACCCCATTGACGTGGTTGTGTGTTCCGGTCAAGATGGCAGCCCGACTGGGAGTACAGATAGAGTTCGTCACATAGCAATGGTTGAAGAGCATACCCTCCTTTGCTAGGCGATCCAGGTGAGGTGTGTGATTGATCTGTTGGCCATAGCAACTAATAGCCTTGGCCGCATGGTCGTCGGCCATGACAAACAGGATGTTCGGGACTGTGCTCTCCATAGTGTGTGAGGGTCGGCTAGATAGTCGAGTAGACGTCCAGGTTAGAGAGGTGCAATAAGTTGAGTTTTCCGCGTCTTATGCGAAAAGGTATCCCACAGGCAAGGGGGGGCTTCGACGCGGGAATCCCCCCAAAATTTGATGATACTTGTAGTAGAAGCAGGCAAAAGTCGTACACAACCAATCATGTCGCAAGGCACACGATCACTTTACTCGTATTTTGTCACACGCACCGACTAGCGAGTTTATGGTCGGTTCTCGGCACAGGCTGTCGGAAGTGAACCGACCACCGACCGAAGAAATGCTTTCTTTGGGTCGGGGTAAACCAGGCGATTCCAAAAAAATTTTAAGGTTGGTAAGATCCTCGACAGCACCACGACCACAAATCACGAAACAGCTTTCAAGCCCTCGTGCTGGAGGGTTTATGCTCTTCAGGAGTCAAGCAAGGTATGGCATGAGATCTTGAGAAGTAAATTAGAGACCAGGGTGAGTGTAGGTCGCATTCTCGACATTTTCTATACTTCATATATTGCCCAGACTTGTACTTGATGACACCTATGACAAAAGGGTCTCCCCAGATTCGCATCCTTGAAAAGGCTGCATCAAGTGAGCTTGCCCCTAATCTTTAACTCGCAAGACGTTCGGATGTCGGTCCGGAAATGCCCCTGGCACTGTTTTCGTCTGGAGGCCGGGGCAAATTAGATTCCTTGAACAGCATTTCAGTGCTTCGTGTCAAAGGCCGAATCGAAGTACTATCATTTGCCCAAAGTACGCCGCAATGGCAGTCGGAACGATCTAGACTGAGAGGGGAAATGGTGGGCGTGTTCGGGGCCCCAGGCTCTTCATTGTAGTCTCCACCTTGCGGCTAGCAACCTCGTAGCTGGTCACGGGCTGAAGAGAAAATAGGCCAAAGAGATGCTAGACAGATTCAGCTGCCGAGAATCGACCAATCGTGGTCCGTCAACCTGATCTGCGGCCTCCAGAGACCCCAGGTTTTACCCTTTACAGCTCTTTAAACACGATGCGCATTTCTACCCATCTTCGGGACGTCGGTTACGTCCCGAGGGCTTGGAACCCAATATAAAAGAGTCCAAGGCAGACATGGGGAAAGAATCGTTCGAACTCCGTTCTGTCCCTCACATTCCCACAATAATAACCTCTCTTTGTTTCCAAAGGATATTTTTCGTCTCTCATCCCCATCTATAGCTCACTCTTCATTACAGTCATGGAGCTCACCGATCTAAAGTCAGAAACAATGCATGTGGAAAAGGATCCTTCGAAGGAAGCCGCGGGAGATGTCGTTGTGGCACAAGTGAATGCCCAAGGTGCTGCCGACGCAGAACATGCAATGCCTGTCCGAGAAGCTTTGCGCGTCTACTCAAAGGCCATTATGTGGTCGTTCGTCATTTCGTTGGCCATCATTATGGAAAGCTACGACATCCAAATCATTACCTCTTTTTTTGCATTCCCGGCTTTTCAAAAGAAGTACGGGGTGCCGCTAGGCAACGGAAAATACACCATCGAAGCCGACTGGCAGGTTGCGCTGAGTCTAGCGGCTACAGTGGGCGTCACCTTCGGACTCTTCGCAAACGGCTGGTTGATCGACCATTTCGGCCATCGAAATTTAACTCTGGGGGCTCTGGTTGTACTCACAGGAACCATCTTCATCACATTCTTTGCCGGCAACGTCCAGACTCTATTGGCCGGTGAGATCCTTTGTGGCCTGCCTTGGGGCGTCCTCAGTACTATTGCACCCTCCTACGCAGCGGAGGTGTGCCCTACAAAACTCCGTGGCTACCTGATTGCTGCCGTCAACCTGTGCTGGGTTATCGGACATCTTATCGCTGCTGGAGTTCTAGACGGGTTGGTCCACAACCATACCCAATGGGCATATCGTATCCCATTTGCGATCCAGTGGGCCTGGCCAGTACCACTTTGTGTCCTGATCGCCTTTGCCCCACATTCGCCATGGTGGCTCGTCCGAAAAGGCCGTGTCGAGCAGGCACGCAAAACGGTGGCCCGCTTGTCTTCTGGCTCTGATAAGGTAAACCCTGCAGAAACAGTAGCCCAAATAGTTCGTACAACCCAGCTTGAACGAGATCTCGGAATCAACGGCAATTACCTGGATTGTTTCCGGGGGTCTAATCTATGGCGGACTGAAATTGCTTGTGTCGGCTGGGGTGCGCAGGTTCTAGTTGGCTGGGCCATGCAGAACTATGCGACTTACTTCTTCACGCTGGCTGGTCTCCCTTCTTCGCAGGCGTACAAGCTCTCGCTGGGCATGTACAGTATCTCTTTTGTTGGCACTGCCACTTTCTGGATCCTACACAACTACTTTGGGCGACGCACACTGTTCCTCGCCGGGGTCTTTGCTATGATACCAACTATGTTGACAATTGGTTTCTTATCGCTTGGCGACCAATCACACGACGGTCTCAGATGGGGTCAATCGATCCTTATGCTCGTGTGGTACGGCGAATATGGACTAACTCTTGGGCCATTGCCTTTTGTCATTGCCGCCGAAGTTGGAGCATCGCGTCTGCGAAACAAGACCATTAGTTTGGCTCGGATCACGTTCTCGATCTGTCAGATTGTGAATGCGGTGGTGGCGCCTTATATGTTGAATCCTCTCAAGGCCAACATGAAAGGTCACGCTGCTTTTGTCACCGCTGGCATCACTATCGTCATCTCCATATGGGCTTTTTTCCGATTGCCAGAACTCAAAGGACGTACCTACGAGGAATTGGATGTGTTGTTTGAGAAGAGAGTTTCTGCAAGGCAGTTCAAAAACTACGTCCTCACCGTCGAAGATTTCATGGATGTTCATACAGCTCATCCTCCATCCAAGGTTTGCGAATGAACCACAGTGCGGTATCTAGCCTACAAGCCACGACGGAAATTTCTCTGATCCAGAGTGTGCGGCGTTGTACGAGTCAGCTGAGGGGTTTGCGGCAGTCCGTTGGTGTGTCGGATAATTAATATCTGTACGGAACGGCCTGGGGCGATAGGCAGAAGGGCAACAGTAGGAACATCAAGTGTCTATTAGGTGCACCTTGACCCCCGGTCTCTACAGGACTCGAAGCATGAGAGAAGGAGGAGACTCTCATGCGAGAATGTTGAGTTTATATACCTGCCGTGGTAGTACTGTAGCTTGGCAGGATCGTGGGTCTGTTCCTGACAATATCAGTCCCAACTTAGCTATGACTTTCTCTTGCTACTCTTCTTCAGCTTCATATAAAATGCTGGTGGAACTCAGCGTACTGGACTTCAAATAAAATTTTCCCCGCTGATAACGTCGCGTAAGCTCTCTACGTCCATTTTTGCTCGGTTTGGGTAGAATCTCGATGACTTCGGCGCAAATCCGTGATGTTTTGTGAGTGAAATATGTACCTTAATCGGCGCCGACCATACCATCGCAGCTCCTTGTAGAGAGCTTCTCGTAGGGAGCTTTCAACTCGTTGGGATTCACGGTTGAGCCGTATGGGTTGTCGATGGAAGGACAGCCTTGCGCAGCCTCTATGGCTCACTTGTAGGTGTACAAGAACCACGAGCCGCGGACATTGGTGGAGATATGGTCATCATAGCCACGCGTCGCAAGCTGTGCGAGCTTATGACACAACCGTCGGTGAACCAAACGATTTTCAGTTATCGGTTTGACCAGAGGCCTTGGAACAGGCCGGCGAACCAAGGTGTGATGCACTTCGACAACGTCGCATTCAGTTTTCAGAATATTTCTGGTCTTCTCGGCTCTTCTCCTGCTTATGATAGCCACCGACGCCTCTCCCGTGCGATCGGAGAGTCCTACATCCGGTTCGTGAACAACTTGGATCCCAATCCCGTTGGGGTCGGTCCTCAATAGGTCTTGTTTTCTCGGTATGATGGAGAGAGATACTCTGCATTGTCCCAGCGCTAGGACGTCCCCGCGAGAGTATATACCATGCATGAGAAGGGTCTGTGGATCGTGACATTTCCAGGTTCGCCTGTAACACCGAATCGACGGGTACATCCCTCTGGAATTGTCGACTGGAATTGTCGACTGGAATTGTCGACTGGAATTGTGCGAGTGAATCTTTTATCCTGGTCCTTTTTCGTGTCGTTGAAGGACTGTCACTTTGCGATGCCTTGGCGGATAGATGTAAAACGTGACCTGGAGGCGGAGAGGAAAGGGGTCGCCGGGGAAGTGAATGTGTCGCGCAGTTGTGTTGAGGACAGGCACTCGGTCTTCTCAGAGTTCCTTCAGAGAAACACTTTCAACCAGCCCTTTTTTTGTCGTCAATTCCTCCTTTGCTCTCTGGCCAGTATCCGAATCTGATATCGTCGAGGACTCTCTGTTGTGAGCCCACATTTCCACGAACCTGAGTTCGCCGAATCCATGTCTTTTCGCTGCGCGTCTGATCGGTATGCACCCGGGAGGGTAAGTCGCACTCTCTGCTCTGGCACAGTTGGCACAGCTAAGTGGTGCGTTGGCCTCAATATCGGCGGGTGAGGCTCCTTCCGCGAACCGTGACGTGATCTCGCGTGGAAAAACAAAGATCCTAAACTGTCTAGCTTGTCAGCAGCTATCAACAAGACAAGGCGGTAGTTCTAAGGAAGAACTTCATGTCCGGCTGTAGTCTGCAAGGCCGGGTAGATTGCTGGAGACCAAACGTTGCAAAGGCGCGGGCATAAACATAATTTGTGCAAACCTGGAACTATGAACCGATTGACGCTTGTTGGCATAAACAGGACAGTTACTGCGAAGTACCAAGGCAACGCCAATGGGAAAATATGTCTGCGGGCCTGCCTGCGATAACGGTCGGAGAGGCAAGCACTCCAGAGCATCGAGTCGGGCAGAGATGGATTTGGCGTCAAACTGGCGAAGAGGGTTGCAGAGATGGACAGCGTCGCCTATACCATCTCTATCCAGGCGCCGAAATCGATAGAGGTCATCGAATCAAACCACACGGGCGAAATAGGAGGATCAAACGGCCCAAACATGGCCCAAACATAGCAGATACACTGGCGAACGAACTCAGACATCGAAAACGCATCATCTCAATCGATTGGGGATCATTGTCTTCCTCGACTGCAAGACGTGGTGAAAGCTTGGTCAAGAAAGCATCCTCTTTTCAGTCTCATTGGCCTGCTCGTAGTCCAGAGAGTGCGTATCTGTTGTTCCGGGAAGGGGGTATGAACGTAAGCATGATCATAACTCAAAATCCTTCGTTCCCAATAACTTGCGAACGATCCAAAAATCCTCCGGTCGTAGGTTCGTAGCAGGCGTCAAGCGCTCGCACATCAGGCCTGACTTGATTCGCGATCGAGCGGCGTTGGAGTGCTTATGGCCTTGCTGCTGACACCCACCCAAAGAAACCGCCAGCGACTAGACCTGCTCGAGGGAGTGGGCATGCGTCGACCAACTGAGATGGCTTGAGGAAGAGAATCATTACCGCGCTCTGGCCTAGAGAAAAGGTTGAGAGGGAGGTGGAGGTGGGCCTGAACCTGAGCCTGAACGGCGTGGACTGCCTAAACCCAGGACGCCCTGCGCAAAGTACTGAGTACAGGGTCTTTCGAAAGGGAATTGAATCAGCGCGGGTGAGCTCAGGAGCCGGGATATCTGCAGGCTATTAAACCGACTGATCATTGTGAGACCTGGGACTTTCGATCCTGCTAGGCTCTCTCGGAAGAGGAAACGAGTGTGATACGTCTGACCGTTCTTTTGGATGGTGTTTTGCAGAATGAATGTCTCAGACTGTGTCGGGAGAGGAAGCGAGGGTCAGACGAGGGAGCGTCTCCTGCATCGTTCTCGGACTTTTTTGGACAATTGGCGACTTGGCACAAGTTGCCCATCCGCAGGAACAAACCAGACAAGAAGATCGAGAGGTGGATGGACCGTGGGTGATGAAAGCGTCGAAGAAGCAGTTGGTGGGCAGCTAGACAGAGACAAGCGGCGGGCCACGAGCTCGCCTGCGGCCCAGCGCAGCCTCCATCCACCCACCCACCACCGTTCATCCCTCAATTCTCCCATCTCTCTTAAATCCTCGCCCTCTAGCATCTACGGACTTCGAATCCAATCACATCCCTGCTTCCTCCAGCCGAAATCATCATCGCCGCCAATCACTCCGGGCACAGGTCCATAAAAATACTCAGCTGTCCTCATCTTTTGGAAACACACGCGAGCGACAATAGACCCTTTTCCCGGCCGCACTCGGTCATGCGCCTGCAGTATCTGATCTATATCTTGTGATCTTTTCCCCTCGTATCTATCCCCCGGATCATGGACATCTGAAGAAACCAGATCCTGCTTCAGCCGCCCCCCTCCAGCCCTTCTTACGTATCTCCCCAAGAGGGGCAACAGGACGAAACGTGCGACTGGATCATGCGCCGCCGATTGTCAAGATGAACACCACCCACGACATCCGCATGCACGATGCCCATGCTCTTCCACACGAGGAAAGCAAGTCGCCCGGCATTCCTCTCCGCAATCCCATCCACCCCTCTGTGATTGACAAGCTCGATCCCGCCTTTGTGAAACTGTACAATGATTACATCGCGAACGGCCCCCCCTCGTCCACCGACCTGACGGTGGTGCGCCAGAACTATTCAGCCTTATACTCCTACGCCGCAGCACCGCCATCCGGGGTAGGAGGCATTGGGGAGACACAAGTACCGGGCTGGAATAAATATCCTGGGGACATCAATGTGCGGGTTTACGTACCTCCGGGTGAAGAGCCAGGGCAACGCAAAGTGTGGCCCGTCCATTTCAATTTCCACGGCGGAGGTATATCAGTTTATCCACGATGATTTTAGTACTTACCCTTGCTGACAATGTGTCTAGGCTGGGCTGTCGGTGACCTCGAGACCGATGCACACATCTGCCACCATATCTGTGCCTCTGTCCCCTGCTGCGTCATTGACATCGAATACCGGCTAATCCCCGAGTATCCCTTTCCTATCGGAATCATGGACAGTCTCACGGCTGTCGCGCACATCCTGGCCAACCACAAAACATTCTCTATCGACTCCACGAACATGACTTTTGGTGGTGAATCTTCTGGTGCCACTATCGCTCTAATCCTGAATCATTTGTTTCGCGACGGAGCTTTCAGCGACAAGTTGAAGGGTGTGATTGTGGCCACACCTACGATTAGTGACGTGAGGAAGTATGCGACACCAGACATGAGCCCCTGGCCAAGCATGAGAGAAGCCGAGTTTGCTCCCCTCCTCAACTGGGAGAAATTGAAATGGTTCGACACTTTCAAATGGATGTCCTTGTCCAGCCAGCACCCCGGGACAAAGCCTAAGGAACAGAAGCGAGACATATCGTGGTTCGCGGACGCCATGAATGCTCCAGATTTCAAGAATCTTGCACCTGTCACATATGTGGCCACGGCAGAGGTTGATCCTCTCAGGGATGAGGCGGAAGCATATGCTAAAAAGATCGAGGAAGCGGGTAACAAGGTTGTCCTACGAAGGTTCAACGGCATGCCGCACCACTTCATGCACATGGACCGGGCGCTGCCCCAAGCCCGAGAATATGTCCAGGATGTCATCTCTCACGTCCGCCAGTGTCTCTATCCTCCCGAACCACCTGCGATGAAGACGCCACCCGAAACTTGAGAGAAAATCGAGCGTGGCTGCTACGCTGAACTCAAATTTGCTGCGCTGGCTTTCGGCCACGTCTTCAACTTTTATTTTGGCCCAAACCAATCGATCAATGCCAGCAGTTTCGCAAAGAGACACATTGATTCCACTGCATCTCCTGTCTCACTGCCTTTGGCTCTACTGGAAAATGATTCTTCTGTCGGAAGTAGTCAGCGGCTACCGTGAGCCATGCTGCCTATTCCGTGCGCCGATTATCGCTCTATTTAACCTGTAACTTATGCCAGCTGTCACTCCCTGCAAAGCTGGAGAACTTGCGGTCAGTTTTCTGATCAAGGTCGGATTGGGTGCTGGCCGAACTCGACAGATCGACATCAAAAGTACAGCTTATGTGCTCGTCTTCCTGGACAGGCCATCATTTGTGGCCTGGTGTTTCCGACGCTGGATCCATTCCCGCCTTGCTCAGGCAAACCGATACCATACCGTCTTCGCTGAGCGTCGGGATTCCATGACAACCCTCTTTTCCGATGGCGTCTGAAGGAATAGGACTAGCACAGCCATGGCGGTGGCCAGACATATGTGGCCCCCTCTGCGAGCCCTTCCAGGAAAATCCCATAAACGAGGCGAATTAGCCAATTGTATCACACTTTCGAACTCATCACGGAAAACAGCGACTCTTCGACAAGCAAGTCAATTCTTTTTAATGTAGATTCGGTCGGACATGCGGACTACATATGGGGTGGAATCTGTTCAGACTCAACGGCCCCCCGTCTGAACAGGATGATAGACTTTCTTTACTTCCACGTTCTGTATTAGTAACAATCTTGAGTGGAATGGACTCTTTTGCATTCCTTGTCTTCGTCAGCATGTTTATTGAAGATACAGCAGACACTTGGCGTCATCGCCATCTCGTAGTCTGAGTTGATTTCCACCTTACAGTCCTGTGACATCCACAGAGATGCGGGGTTTGCAGTGCGGACTCGGTTCAACTTCGGAAGATCCAGAACGCGCGGGACGCGTCGAGGCGCGACACTGCCTCGACACCCAAGCTAATTAACACTCTCACTGCGATTGATACCGACCACTGCGCACAGATCTGAGTGAGAGAGCATTACTTCGACATACACCGTTAAGATGCCAGAAAGACCCCCATTTCCTGGCCGCCCTGCACAGCCCCCCGGGCCTACCTTCCTCCACTATTCTCCCGATGGCCAGAGGTTAACCGTCGCCGGCATTGGAGACTTCGCTCGTTCCTTCAGGACCAACGACAACGGCGAACCCGACTTGTTGCCCTCGACTCATGCAGAGACATTTGCTGTTGCTTCGGGGGTATGGTGCCAATTGAGAAAAGACAATATGTTAGATGCAGTCGGCTGATCTGGCCCAGAACGACTACGCGATTTTGGGCTGCGAAGATGGAACAGTGTGCGAATATGCAGTCCCGTCCGGAGACTTCAGACAAATGCTTGTCAGAACCACACTCCCTGTCAGAGATATTGCACTCTCACCAGACGAGCAATTTGTGGCTGTCTCTAGCGAGTATGTCTTTATTCATGGCAGGTAGACATCTCTGACTTCTCCAGCGAGCTAGAAATCAAGGTCGTCAACCGAAGGGATATTGAGGAGATAACGATACTACGCGACCACACCAGACCAGTCAAACATTTGACATACAACGAATCCGGCAGATATCTCGCCGCATCGTGCACCGACGGCGTAATCTACATTTATGACATGCATGCTTTCGAGCCTAAGCTGTCCAAAACCTTCGAGGGCCTCATTCCTTCACTTGAAACGGCCGAGACAGCGACTTCCCGCTGCGTTTGGCATCCTGATGGAAGAGCTTTTGCTTGTGCCACAGCGACAAGAGATATTCAAGTCATCTCGGTTGAAGACGGTGCACGGCAACGGACATTCTCGGGGGAGCACAGCGCTGAGATCACATCACTGGCATGGTCACCGAATGGCGCCTTGTTGGCCTCCGCAGACTCGGATTATCTCGTCATCTGGGACGCCAAAACACAAAAGCCACTGAAACGTTTCAATTACACAAACATCCTCAATGTGGCGTGGCAGAACCACAGCGAGAACATCTTCAATTGGACGACTTCCAATGGTGAAGTCTTCATCATCCCGGAATTTCTTAGAGACGAAGCCCACGTCAAGCTGCTCAAAGGACCCAAAGTCGGTGCTCCTTTCTTCCACGATCCACTTCTCGAGCAAGCTGCGGTGGTGAATGGCCGCAGGCCACTTGTTAACGGCCAAGCAAGGCGAGCAACCACCCCCGACAGTCTTGACGAGCTCCTCGGACCAGAAGAAGCATTCGATTGGATAGAAGATGACGACGGCGCGGGATATGTCAATGAAAACGGCAAGAGGACAAACGGGCATCTTGGAGACAAAACGCAACTTTTCCCAAAGCGAAACAAGCAAGATGCGTGGCAACCGCAGGTGCATGAGCCGTTCCAACCTGGAGCCACACCTTGGAGAGGCAACCGCAAATACCTGTGCCTCAACCTCATTGGATTCGTCTGGACAGTTGACCAGGACACTCATCATACAGTGACGGTCGAATTTTATGACCGCGAAATGTACCGGGACTTCCATTTCACCGATCCCTTCCTGTATGACAAAGCATGCTTGAACGAAACGGGGACGTTGTTCTCTTGTCCTCCACGGGATGGCCAGCCTGCAGTGATCTTCTACCGACCTCACGAAACTTGGACCACACGGTCGGATATGCGCATCAACTTGCCCGATGGCGAAGAAGCTACATGCGTTGCGCTCAGCAGCAGATATATCGTGGCCGTCACAAACAAGAACTACGTTCGCGTATGGACACTGTTTGGTACGCCCGTTCGGATTTGGCGCATGAAGAGTTCCCCTGCTGTCACATGTGCTGCTTGGGGTGATTACGTTATGACCGTTGGGAACGGCCCCGTCGGCGCTGACGGCTGTACCCAGCTTCACTATAGCATTGACAACGTGCGGCGAGACGAGAATTGTCAGAATGAGGACGTCCTTGCATTGGGCACGGTTCCGTCGGACTCCGACGAGGAAGAAGTGAGTTTGAAGAACCTTTTCTGGAGCGATTCTGGAGACCCATGTATCTATGACAGCAATGGTGTGCTCCTGACCCTCATGCACTGGCGCGCGCTGGGGCAGGCCAAATGGGTGCCTCTGCTTGACACCACGTTACTAGATCGGTTGAAAGATGGGAAGAAAGAAGAGACGTACTGGCCTGTTGCTGTGGCGGACCAGAAGTTTCACTGCATTATTCTGAAAGGCGGAGACAAGACTCCATACTTTCCTCGACCTTTGCTCACAGAGTTTGAGTTCAATATACCAGTCTGCAGGCCCGTGGAGAACAGCAAGGATGTCGATGGTGATGAAGGGGAAGAATCCAATGCTGCCGCCGCGGCGAGGCTGGAAGAAGCATTTGTCCGCAGCTCTGTCATTTTGGGATTGCTTGACGACCATGTTCAAGGTCTGGAACAAAGGGCCAGCCCCTCGCAGAAGACCGAAGTTATGAGACGAGAAGTCGAGGTCGACAAGATTTTGCTTCAACTCTTGGCTGTGGAGTGCCGCGAAGGTGAAGAGAGGGGTATGAAGGCCCTTGAGATTGTAGGGTTGCTGAAGGACCGCAGCGGCAAGATGCTTGAGGCTGCGGCCAAGGTTGCCGGAAGATGGGGGAGGACGGTGCTGGAGGACAAGATCAGGGAGGTGGCAGAGCGCAGGCTGATGGGGATTGAGGACGAAATGACTTGAAATTCAAGCGGATCTTACAAGGAAGCGAGCTGATTCAGTGGACATGATGATGATGTATCGACGTTGTTCACTAATGCCATGGGTTGCTGTTGGATCGATAGTGATACAAGGCTGAGTGGAGGAGGGGGCATTCGTAAGCCACTCCACAGAATTGGATGATGCATGATCCTAACTTGGTCAATCTGGCATGTTCTGCATATCAGCAGGACTCCTGTGACAAAGTGTGTCAATTACAACGACGATAGAAACTATCTGCATGCGTTGAGCGACCCTACACAAGACTCCGCACGTCCGTGTCAACCACCATCTCGTTCTCCATCTCCAACTGCAGCAACCGCAGACCAGACGGCGAAGGTCGGTAGGATCGCCGCTCGCCTCCGTATGGACAAACACGATCAACTATTAGAAGAGATGGAGGGGAACATCTTGCACAGAACGGAGTCAACCAGTCCCTGGGCACCTACTCTTCATCCTCCTGCTGGCCCTTACAATCTTCTCAGCACCCCTGTGAGCCACGGCTGTCTATGATCCTGCTCTGGGATTCCGAAACATGTCGCAAAGACACAGGGTCAAGGACGTCGTCATCACGCCCGTGGCGTTCCATGACATGCCCCTGCTGAACAGCGTCGGCGTGCACGAGCCGTTTGCGTTGCGCAGCATTGTCGAGCTCGTCATCACGGATGGGACATACGGACTGGGCGAGTCGTACGGAGACTCGGCACACCTGGCGCGTCTACAGAGGGCAGCGGAAGGAATCAAAGGGATTTCGGTGTACGACACGAACGCCATCTTCCAAGCATGCGTGCAGTCTCTGGCCCGCGACACCGACACGGGAGGAGACGGGATGGCCGGCATGGTCACCACGGCGTCCGTCGCCGACAAGGTCTTCTCCCCCTTTGAAGTCGCGTGCCTCGACGTCCAGGGCAAGTTGGCCGGTGTGCCCGTGAGCGACCTGCTGGGCGGCCGGGTGAGGGACAAGGTCCCGTACTCGGCCTACCTCTTCTACAAATGGGGCGGCCACCCCGGCGACCCGGACGGCGACGACGAATACGGTGCGGCCCTCGACCCGGAGGGGCTGGTCCGCCAGGCGCGCAAGATCGTCGACGAGTACGGGTTCCGGGCGATCAAGCTCAAGGGCGGCGTGTTCCCGCCCGCCCAGGAGGTCGCAGCCATCAAGGCCCTCCACGCCGCGTTCCCCGGCGTGCCGCTGAGGCTGGACCCCAACGCGGCGTGGACGGTCGAGACCTCGACGTGGGTCGCCGACGAGCTGGCCGGCGTCCTCGAGTACCTGGAGGACCCGGCGGCGGGGATCGACGGCATGGCCGTGGTCGCGCGGGCGGCGCCGACGATGCCCCTGGCGACCAACATGGCCGTGGTCGCCTTCGCGCACCTGCCCGCCAGCGTCGCACACAACGCCGTCCAGGTGATCCTCTCCGACCACCACTTCTGGGGCGGCCTGCGCCGGTCCCAGACGCTGGCGGCCGTCTGCGCGACGTGGGGCCTGCGCCTCTCGATGCACTCCAACAGCCACCTGGGCATCTCGCTCGCGGCCATGACGCACCTCGCCGCCGCGACCCCCAACCTCGACTACGCCTGCGACACGCACTGGCCGTGGAAGCGCCGCGACGAGGACGTCATCGTCACCGGACCCCACCACCACGAAGGTCCTCTGAAGTGGGTGGACGGGGCCGTGGTGGTGCCCACCGCGCCCGGCCTGGGCGTCGAACTCGACAGGGAAAAACTCGCGCGCCTCCACCGGCAGTATCTGGCCTGTGGGCTGCGCAAGCGCGACGACACCGCCTACATGAAGAGGTTCGACCCAGAGTTTTCCGCCAGCATCCCCAAGTGGTGAGAGATGGGCCGTGATTGCCCAGGGTAGGATGTGCCTTAGGAGAGGGAATAAAAGATCAAGGGACTAGTCTAATGATTTCGGCATTGGAAAAGGGTATCACCATCTGGGAAATGGGGGTGCTCTTCCGTAGCTCTTTGTAAAAGATATAATATGGTCTGGATGATTCTAAAGGACGCTTCTGTGCATCTTTGGATGGTACATGTTCGTGGTCCTTCCTGTTCCAAGCCGTCTAGGGGCGACTCAACACTAAGCCCTTTACCTCCGGCCGGAGAACACATGCTCTTTCACGGACCGTGCGTGGGCACGCTTTCAAGGTGTAAAGAGTTTCACACTCTGGCCATGCGACCGTAGCAACCCTTTCGTCGACAGGGCCGGGCCACTGCAGTCCTGAGAGCGGCAGCCCTGATAGAGAGCTTCTCGGCGCATCGCCTGCTCACTAGCACACACGGCCCAGGCGAGGCCAATCTGGCTTCGAGTTCGGTGCTGGTCGAGTTTTGCTTGACGGGCCGAGGCGTATCCCGCGTGGCGCGACAAGCAGAGCGCTGACTCGCTTGACACTGGTAACTTGGTCCATAACGCGGGTTCTCACTTCTGTGGTAGTCCGTCTCGCATTTGGGCGTCGAGCTTCTGGACAGGTATACGCTTGCCGGTGTGGGCAAGGAAATTGACACTGGACCCGGTCGATCATTTCTGGACTTGCTGCCTCTTCGGACTCCACGCCAACCACGCCAGCACCATCGCGCCCTTGACGCCCGTCGCGACCCACAACGCCCCATCATACCCGACCGAGGTCTTGATCAGGGCCCCCGAGACGGCGGCACCCGCGAACAACAACACCGCCCCCAAGGCGCGCCTGTTCCGGTCCGGATCCTCGAGCAAGCCGGCCGTGAACAGGTCCGGGTCGCCCATCAGATCGCAGAACAGGCTCGTCAACACCACGGTCGGCAGGGCGTTGTACTTGAGCACGCGGCTCGCCACGATCTGGCCCGCGCTCTGGAACGCCAGCAGCGCGATGGGACACAGCTCGTGCCACGGGAAGCTGCCCCGTCCGCCGTCGGCGCCGGTCTCAACCCCTTGGGTGTTTTTGGCAACGACCCCGCCGGAAATCAGGGCCGCGGTCAGGATCATGAACGCCGTCTGCAGAAAGAACGACGACGCGAGAACCCATCGCCTGAGCGGGCCGAGGTGCCGATGGTACCGTGAGAAGAAGAGTGCGCCCAGACAGAACGACAGGATGGCGACCAGCGATTTCGTCCAGGTGTGCCGGGGCACGTTGCCCGGCAGATCACTGACGCCCAGGCCGGCGAAAATGGTATTTCCTGCGATGAATCCGGGTCAATAATCTCCAGGTCTGGTTCGGCTAGAGATCCGATGGATCGCTTACCAGTCTGCATCCCCACGAAGCAGCTCCAGGTATTGAACGCGACGGAGTCGACCATCCCCGTCACGAAGAAACACGCCAGAAGGATCGTGTCCGCCCACCTCGTGTCGATGTCGGACGTCAACCACAGCCGGAGTCGAGTCGGCACAGGGAAGGCTGAGGAGCGGAAGCCCTTTTCGAGGTCCATGGCGTGGTGCTCTTCGTCTGTAGATAGAGGGGTCTCCATGGTTATTTTTATATGTGCAGGATTTCCTGCAGTGGTGGTGTTCAATGTAGCTATGACGATGACGGGGCTGATATAGATAAGAGAGATTGCTCGGGAAGTTCCTCACCGCGGAAACATCGAGATCGTAGTGCGAGGCAGTGTGTGGAGCAAGGTACGGAGTACTTGTACTTAACTTGGGAGGGTTGGGTCATTTCGCAAATCACGCCGTGCACGGGCTTCTGCCAGCAGATTCTTATCACCTTTCATTTGCGTCTGATCTAGAAGCGCGCAGGAGGAAAAGAATCAGGGAAAAAGAAACGCGTGATAATTTTTCAAGTCAAGCCTTCTAGCGGTTCTCGCGTCGTCGGGATGTTGAGAGATTTTTACTCCATACAACAATGATGTCGGGTGACGTCGAAACGATTATCCGGCCTGCCCCGTAGTTTTTCCGTGGCTCCGGGGAATTGCTTTTCTCCTAAGGGCAAGAAGTCCGTCTTGGCGGATCAACGATTTTCCCGAGGCTTGTGTCAGCTTTGTAACATCCAGACAGCACAAGGCTGTAGCACACAGCCTCGTCGACCAGGCTCTGATACATATAAACCCCGTACGTTGTCGGGGAGACTACTAAGAGCGATAGCCTTATGCGTACAGACCCTTTTGCCACCACAAACATCTCTGATTGGCAGCATTATCCTTCATCGGGCCAATCGTTGTCAGGTTCAGATTCTGCACCGTGGTATTCGCACCATATGTTGGGAACGACGGCAGTCCTGCTCCATTCGGATTGCCCGTCATCACAAAGTTCGTGAAATACTTCTGCATGATGACAGCCAATGTGTCATTCTTGACCAAGGGATTAGGACCATCGTAATAGGTATATGGAACGTCGTCTCCATGAAGGCTTGGGGGAACGCTGAATATGTAATTGAACACACTGTTGTTGTACGCGCGAGCCAGGAAATTGGTGCTGCATGTGAAGAACGCCTCCGTGATCATCAGCGCGCTTCGTCCTGTGGGAGTCGTATAACCCACAGAACCGTCGAACTTGGGCGGATACAGTGTCTGGGAGATGTATTTGACGGTAGCGTCCGTGATGGTGGGGAAGTATATGCGAAGATCGGCTTCAAAGACGGTTTCATTCTGGGCAAAGGGATCCATAAATCCGATACCTTCGTTGATGTTGTGACCGGCCATGATCTTGAGGGACTGGTCGAACCCTCCGTGAAGGAGAAGCTGCCCAGGGAGATCGGGGGCGAACGCCCCGTCTACAACGGGGTTGAACGTGAATGTGCCATATGGGCTCGAGCCCCCGACAAGCTTGTAGTTGGCGAATCGAAGGGCTTCCGTAGACAAGTTTCGAGCCTCGTCGAGGTTGTTGATCCCCGCGATAGCCAAGAAATGGGTGTAGATGGCCTCTTGCAGCGTAACGCTGGGTGACATTTGAAATCCAGGGCTCTGCACGATAGCCTGCTGAAAAGGAACCTTTCCCTTCAGGCCGCCGAATGCCGTGATCTGGTGCATCGTGCTGCCTCCTCCGGCTGACTCTCCAATCACGGTAACATGATTCGGATTTCCACCAAATTTAGAAATGTGTTGTTGCACCCATTCGAGTGCGAGGCGCTGGTCATAGAGGCCGGCGTTGGCCGTCCCAGACTCTTGAAATGTTGGACCAGAGAGAAAGCCCTGCCCAAGAGTGTTAGAACGCAACAATTTCGAAGAAGTGCGGCTGACGGCATACAAAAGCTCCCAGGCGATAATTCATTGCGACCCAGATTATCCCCTTACCTCCTTGACTCTGGCTAGCCTTGATTAGACCTGCCGCAGAAGGGCTATAGAGAGTCTTGGATCCAAGCGTGTACCCTCCTCCGTGAATCCACACCATCCTAGGTAGTCTGTCAGTAGGGTTGGCTAGCCTTCCAAGGTCAGATCTGCTCACACTGGTGCCCCTGTACCTTGACCAGCAGCTTCAAAGACAGCTTGCGGTACCATCACATCAAGGAACAAACAGTCCTCGGTAGCAGTAGGATCGGGTGGCGGGGTTGAAGCAAGTGGAGGGACCTGGTATCCAGCGGAGATATTGAAAGCGGCCGTGCCATTGGCAATCCAGTCTGCAGAGTAAATGCCCCATGCTGGCAGTACCTGGAAACAAGTCACAGCTTTGGAGCCGTTGTTGAAAACTTTGGTGCCGTTGGTGCTAGGGGCGACTGGAGCCGAAAAGCGTAGATTCCCGACCGGAGGTGCGCCGTACCGCACATTGGAGAAGTTGTAGTATTGGCCAGATTCCTGCAGAGACTTCAATATCTGGGCTAGATCAAACGCTGAGCTGGAAGGTATTTCTTGCTCACATTGTATGTTGCCTGGTGCAGTTCGTAGCCTAAGTCCACGGTGGGTAACGAAGGCGCCGGAGCTGCCGTGCAACAGACGGCGCCTGCAAGAAGCAAGACTGTCACGCGTAACATATCAGCGGTTTTTGAAGACTGAATGAACGCTGTCGTGTAGCGAAGAAAGAGCGATGGCTCCTACCCTCCTAGATGGACCGAGGCGGATTTTATACAGATCTTGATAGCATGTTCCCGGCTTTGCGGTCACTCGATGCAGTGTGAGAAGCGGAGTGGCGGAGCTAGGCAGGAACATGTCGTTGCTTCCTTCCCCCATCTCTTTGGCCGCATACTCGTGGCTCCCCAGAGTGCGCAAGGAGTAGGAATTGAAGCCATCAATGCACGGCATACGGCAGGGGAACTTCCCCATCAGGGCTAGACTCTCCGGCGGAGAATTCGTCCGGTGGAAGTGGAATTTCTCCAAAAATCGCGGATCTTCACTTGACCGCAGGATGGAGAACGCATTGTGATTGATTTCATGGCCAATATATGTGTATCAAAGAAAGAGGTGAAGGCCTGGTAAATAGCCAAAGGAAAGTTGATGAGGCAAGATATACGAGCGATGACGTGGTGGCGCCAATAGTCCTAATGGGGATTAGTGCAAGGGCTACTAGTGGCTCTAAAAGAAGCTTCCCCTCTAAGCTTCATACTCTTCCTCCTTAATGGCCAACGAGACATGATATCGAGTACAATGAATATCTGGTGTTGTCGACGAGGCTGAAGGCTGTCTTTATGACAGAGATCTATATCGGTGCTCTCTTGTACCATCCATTGTAACGCTCAAGAAGTCCCAGGCATGCTGGACTGTCCAATGGTAACAGGATCAACAACTTGACATCGTGCGGATACAATCACTCTAGGCTCTCGTCTACTTTCATCGCCGTGTCTGATTGTGATAGCCTTTCCGACAACTTGCGGGGAAAATCGACAATAGGGCCGGCAATGCCGAGCAGAATATTCCTGTGCATGGCTCGTACAAGGACAGCGTATATCAGGGGTGAATGCGGGGAAATGCTCCTCTAGACCTGGTTTGCGCGTCCACCGGACATAATTATCTCTCCAATTACCAACAGGAGGACTTTCGTAGCCCGGGCGCAATGTTCCCGGGCGCGCACGGCTCGTCGGTGTCTCGTCGATCATTGGACTGCTCGAAGATCTAACCAGATCGGACGCGCCTTAGCAGACGTCTCGACCTGGAGCATCAACTGCCGACTGTGGGAGACCTTGCGGTGAAGGTGGAGTAGAGCCCTGATGGCCACATGTCCTACCTCGCTGCGCTTGCCGCTGGTGTCTCGAAAATTCCGGGTTGCTTACGACTGGGTCGTGATGGAGAAGTTCGGAATATGTCAGGCATTGATGTGGACGCGCAACATGGCGAGGCTGGGTCTGGGCACCGCAAAACCATTCCCACGAGGCCATTACCGGGCCATAGTTGCAAGGTCAAAAGTCAAAGTCAATGTTGGTTGGAGATCGTCGCAAATCAACTCTGAAGTAGGCGATGCCTTTGATGAACATGAGGGACTTGGAGATTCTCTCAACCTTGCTGGCCACTCAGTATGAGAGGCTCTTCCTCTGCGTCATGCATCCTGTAAAAAGGCCTCATCGCGAACTTTCAGTGACATTCCGCCTAGAAAGACTTTCCTTCTCCTGAGTGAATAGCCCGTAGTAGGCTCATAGCGTGGAAGTCGATATAGATTCGAGGTTATGTCCCTCATCCCCGCACTCTGCAAAGCGGCCTTGGTTCCGCCACGAATCCACCTTGGACGAGGCCAGTTAGCGCAGCGTCGCACGTTGCTTTAGACGAATCGTTTCGTGATCAGGCCGGAAGCTTTAGCAATCATTGGCATCTTGTTTTTTGACGTCCTCATTCAGACCTCGAACCACTCAATTGAGGCATTGTGCATCCATTATACAAGTTGTTGGCATATGGATAACACCCAGCGCTCTAGCAGGCTTGCCTGGGCGTGCGATCGGTGTCGCCGCCAGAAACTCAAGGTATATCCTATCTCTCCGCGCATCCCACCTTTCCACAACATCTCGGAGAATACTGATACAAGGTGAGAAATAATCAGTGTGACGTGGAGAAGCCATGCATCCTCTGTGTCAGAGCCGGCGTCGCATGCGAACCGCAGTCGACACAGGATGCGCCGTTGAAGCGAAAGAGATCAGTTCAATCAGACGTGACACGACGCGATAGAGTGACGGGGTCACTGGCTGCATCAGGTTATGCCCATCACGGTGTCGCACAGGTGCCGACGAACACAACCTGCAGCCCCTTGAACGACATGACGCACCCATCCGGCTCCTCCCACTTCGACGGTACTGGTCTCGATGTGGCGGACGTGTCGAGGACCAGTCCCGAGGAAAGCCAGCAGTTTGGCGCCAACGACTCGTCGATGGGCTTCGCAAAAATCCTACTTGGGGAGGACGACGACAGTGACTCGCCGACCAGCGGAGCCATTCCAGGCGATCCGGGACGCTCGGCCACCGATCCCCAGTCCTTCAGCTCGATTTTGACGCCCTTGCCGTCGCAGACCATCCTGCAGATCGCGGTGGACGCCTACTTCGACCGAGTGAACTGGTACATCATGCTCTTCCACCAGCCGTCGTTCGCGGTTCGGACGCAGAACATCCTCCGACGAACCGCGTGGAGGCGCGACGAGCTGTGCGATGTGCTCCTGGTGGCGACGGTCGCGGCCCTGGGGCTGCGATGTGTCGAACACGACAAGACCTGGAAAGGGCACCACTTACTGGCAGCCTACTCGGTGACGGCCGAGTCGCTCGTTTCGGACCTCATGTCGCACATCGCGTCGCGCTTCTACGAACTGATGCTCGAGTCCCGCATCGAGTTGTTTCAGATTTGCATGCTGCTGACCATTTACCATGTGTACTATGGGTCATCGACCCTTGCGTGGAATGTGTCGGGCGTTTCCACTCGGGCGGCGTATGCGCTGGCTCTCCATTGCGACAAGGCTCGAAACACGGATGAGATTGCCCGTGAGGTCAGCAATCGATGCTGGAATCACCTGGTGGTGTCGGATCAGTTTTCGTCAATGATCTTCGGGCGTCCAGCGTCCCTCGATCCCGCCTTTGCTCAATTCAAGAAGCTCGCAGACCTGGACGACACCGACCTACCCGACGGCACGGCGGCTCTGCCAGTCTTGCGAGAACCCGGCCGACCCGTGACGTTTCTGACCTACCACACGCTCAAGTTTGAGCTTTACGACATCATCCGCCAGACTTTGCAGAGCTTCAGGGTCCTGCAACTCCAGAGCCCGGTCTCTGTTCAGGATCTCAAGGCGCTGATCCAAGTGGTCAACAGCACCGAGCTCATGTTGAAGCAGTGGCACGACAATCTACCCGCGGTCTTCAAGTCGTCGCAATGGCCCGCCGACGAACCCTGGAATGTCCTCGAGCTTGATCAGTGTAATCCAGAGGAACTCAGTTTGAGGAGGAAAATCGGGCTGCAGGGGTTCATTCTGCAGCTGTTGTACGACGCCGCCCGAGTATGGGCGCACCGACCTCTGCTGAAACTGCGGATCTCCATTTCTCCCAAGGAGAGCAACGACAAGATCGCCTGCGACGACATCCCGGACTCCCTGGGGACGTCGGTGCGCGCGGCGCTGCGGATGTCGCGGGTGCCCGTGCACGAGTTCGAGGGCCACCTCGCCCAGTCGTTCGTGCTCATGCACCTCTTCACGGCCGGGGTGATCCTGTGCATCGCGCCAACGTGCCAGCCGTACAGCCAGATGGCGGGCGAGGCCAAGGCCGGGGTGCTGCGGATCATTGCGGCGTGCCGGGCCATCAAGGACGAGAGCAAGATCGCCAAGCACACCGACCAGATGCTCACGCGGCTGTACAAGAAAACGATGCAGCGCGAGATGGACAATGCTCTCCGCCCGCCAGACCACACGGGCATCACCAAGGACCGACTGGCTCCGACGCTGGCCCCGAGGCAGTCGCAGGACAGTGGTGGCTATCGTCAGCCACACAGAGAGCTCTCTACCAACGTGATGCCCAAGTCGACTCCCTTCCAGGTGGGCATGGACACCGCGAGTGCGGCTCCAGGAACAGGACGCGTCGGGACTCTCTCGCCCTTGGACTACCAGGCTCGTGGCGGCACCGACGATTTCGCCGACCAGCCTGTCGTCTCGTACTTGCAGTTTGAATCCTTGTGCCACAACGACCGCGTGAACGCGCACGTCAACGAGCACATCGACGAAGCGTATGGTGCTTTCGAACAGAGTAAGTTGCACACACACACACACACTCTCTCTCTCTAGCTCCCACCTGAATCGTCTTGGGAGCGTTGTCGAAACTCAGCGAAGACATCGCGGTATTGAATGCTGATCATCAATGCGTGTCTCCTAGTGTCCAATCTCGACTTCGGAGACTTTTCCTTCAAACCGTACTAAGCCTATCACGCCGTCACGATGATCCTGATTCATATGAAGGCAGAGAAGAGGAGGGGTCAGGGGTCGGGGGGGGGGGGGGGGGCGGATGCTCGCAGGACCAAGGAAGGTTACATTTGATTTGAGATCGAGAGCAATGCTTTTCTCCTCCTCATGCTATCCAAAGATTCAACCTTGCACCACGCGAGATGTACGACTTGACGACCTTGAGGTGAGGAAAAGAGTCCTCGCCTGAGAGAGTTGGGCGCCAATTCGAGCCTTCTCACACTCTCCAGAATGTTCAATCCATCAGATCCAAAGGATTGATCTCCCTCTCACCGTTCGGGCCCGGGAGTCCAAAGTCCCAGTTCGCAAATTCACTTCTCTTCCAGGTCGGGTCGTATTTAGATCCCGCCGCCTTCTTCAGCTCTTCGTGCCGCTTGAGGTATTTCTCCCTGACGCTCCTCCTCTCTTGGTCGCTGTGGCCCTTGACGATCCTGTCCACCGACCTCTGTACCCGCTGACGCGCATTCTCCAGGGCATCGGCCTTCTTCTGCTGGGCTTCCCGCATTTTGCGCAACTCTCGCATCCGTTTCTTCAACTTGTGCCGCAAAACCAGCTGCTCCTGGTGTTCTCGCTTCTGACGCTCTTCCTCCTGACGTTCTCTGGCCTGATGTTCTCTGGCTTGACGTTCTCTCTCCTGGTGTGCTCTCTCCACCTGTTCTCTCTCCTGGCGTGCTTTCTCCAGGTATTCTCTCACCACGTTTTCTCTCCCCAGGCGTTCTCTCTCCTGGTGAACTCTCTCCAGGTTTGCTCTCAAGCGAAGGAACATATCCTTCATTGTGGACAGGAAGTCAGAGCCGGGGAGGACGCTCGCTTGCTCGGTTCGTATATGATTGTGCCGGTAGACGACAGCGACATCAAGGAGACAGTGTTTGTTGCTGTTCAGACGGGCACGGCACTCAGGTTGGACATTTGAATCTCTTCTCACTCGCGGCCGTCATTCAGATTTTAAACCGTCTCAGTTGTCGATGGAGAGATCCTTTGGAATCGTTGTGTGTCGTGTACGTTGTGAACGGGGACGCCTTGACGGTTATACGATCGCTTCCAAGCACAGAGAGAATCAAAAGGCTCTTTGGTCAGAAACCGAGTTTTGATGGAAGGTCGCACGGGCTCGGAGTTTTCACTTCAAAAGAATCGTGGGAGTGAAGAAGTCTGGAGACTAGGTCTCGGCGTGCACGCCCGCGAACGCTTTGCATGACTGAGAAGACCAAGGGCGCGGTTGATGTCTATGGCAGGGGGACGGCTGGGCTGAATAGGGGGACTTCTGGAGCGAGGGCAAAGTACTCTCAGGAGCCCGGAAAACATCATGGTCGACGCGGACTGGTCAAGCAGGGCAGGAAGAAAGACAGGACGACAAATCTGGAGTGGCAGAGAGGCACTTACCTAGTGATGGACATGGGCGAAGAAAAGAAGGAAAGCTCTCGGCTTTGTCGGCGTCCATGGGTGAAGCGATATACAGTGCGACGAATGCCTCAACGTAATGCACGCCTGCGACAGGGTAATCGGGGGATAAAGCGAGGTCGCTCTTCATCATCAGCGACAGCAAAGCCGAACCATGAAGACATTGGCACCGTTTCACGCATGAACACAGACCATGAGCCTCTTGACAATCTGTCTTCAGGAGCAGAATGTTTGCTGTTGATTATTACCTCATATCAAACAATGCCCAGCTCTGGAAACCATCATCAACAAAACCGCCGACAATCCGTATCGCCTCTCCATCGCGATGCCCTTGTGGCCCTGCGGTGCCGCGTGGGGTGCTGCACTGGAGCTCTGGAGCTCTGGAGCTCTGGCCCCGTCTAAAGTGTCGCACAACTTCACGTTCAACTTCTTCCCCGTTCCCCTGTACAAACGGCACCTCCCACCCACGCCAAAGTCTGTGCAATGTGGTCTGAGAAGCGAAAGGGCGCCGTAGGCCACGCAGGACTTGCGGACTCCGCGCGCAAGCCATCACATCCGACTGGCCATGAGGAAGATCTGGGCCCTCAGCTCTCCACTGACATCTCTCCCACACAGCCTCCTGCGCCGTCTGGTGGCGTGGTCATAGATGCCACCTCTGGCTTCACCCTTTGTACGAAGTTTGCGCCGGAAATACTGGTTCTTGAATTTGACATAGGACTCTTGTACCGGCCAGAGAGCAGACTGCAAGTGCTCCATGCCGACGCCGACAACCGCGCAGATATTGTCTTTGTTGATCCTGAGCTTGTGTTCCGAACATGAGGCCCAGATACAAGCGGCAATGCCTGACTTGTGCGCCTCCCCAAAGGTCCGCGGCAAAGAGATGGGCTTGAAGAAATGCCGAAATAGGTGTTGCGCAAATTCCTCAGCGCGAGGAGGGATCCGCAGTGTGGCACATGCCTGATGAAGCCTCGCGACGGTCGCGTCGTGCGCCTTGGCTTGCTCGGGAAGGTCCTTTTGCGGCAAAGATCGTTTCTCGGGTGTTTGAGACGGTGAGCAGCACGCGGGAAAAGGGCACTGGTCTCCGTAGCAGCGAAGTCGCTCTACGAGAAGCACAAAGTGGTTCTGGTCCTGCGCGATGGCTATCTCGTGGTCGGAACGCGACATCAGGCTGGTGGTAGTGTGTACTCCCTTTCTCGAAATCGACACCGTCAGCCTCTTGCAAGGATCACAAGACAAGGCCGGCGCGGCACTCACCTTTTCCAGCACTCTTACGCGTCTAGAAGCTGGACGGTTTGGTATTGTGGCGCGCAGCTGACATTCAGATCGAAGATGTCTAGATTTTGGAACAAGTGATCGCGTCGAGTCTGAAATTTTGTGGGAGAGCGGATGAAGTCGGGTAAAGCGAAGGTCGACAGTGTCGTTGTTTCGAAAGAGTGAGCTGAGTGAGTGAATGTGCTAGAGATCGACAGCACTGGGACGCCAACCCGATATGGGCCAAAGGATTGGATTGAAGCCGTAGAGGGAACGAAAAGAACGACAGTTCGAAGTCAGCGGCAGAAAATGGGAAGCGAGTAAGTCGGGTGCGTGAAGCGCAAATGTGACGACGCCGCAGCTGCGCGCAGGACAGTCGACCTCGTCAGCCAGATCAACCGACAAAGAACGGAAACGTCTCTTCACCCGCGATTTTCATCTTTGTATCATTTTTGTGTCTCATCTGACCATTTCGTTTCCAATGTCACATCATACCTTTTTCTTTTCAACTTTTGGAGCCTTCAACATGGTGAAAACCAGGACGGTAACGCCCAACATAGCACTGCCACCGATCAAATAGGCCGTCTCGCGACCAGCCCACCAAAACAGACTGCAAAACACAACGGGGCCCAATGCTCTTCCGAATTGACCCCAGCTCCGCAGAGCTCCCAAGACTTCTCCTCTATTACTCTCTCGCGCTTCAAAGCTACCCAAACTGTTCAGCCCCGTCACAACTGTAGCTGAGGTCACGGCAAGTAATGCGCCCGCGCAGTACAAGCCCGTCGTGTTGTCTATACGAGATAGGAGAAAAAAGGCCAGAGTGCTGGAGACGACACCTGTTTTCACCACCGTCAGAGGAGGCAGGCGACGGACAATCGATCCCTGAAGCAGCGAAGCAATCAATCCGACAAATCCCAGCAATCGGCCGTTGATTTTCGAGGGTGATGGAGTGTCGGGGAAGAGAACAGAGGTGATCAAGAACGGCAAGGAGAATTCCATCCCGGAAAAAGGGAGGAGGAACAACAGGTGGATAACGTTCAGAATCATGGGGTTGTTGGTATGTTGGAAAGGGGTCGAGTCGGACTTCGCAGTCTTCGAGTCGGAAGCCGTAGCCTTCACGGGTCTTGTCTCGGGAAGCTGGAAATAGAGGTATAGCGTCTCGAGAACAATCAGGAGCAGAGAAAAGCCAGCGGCTGTCGCAAACGGGTTGGCGATCACGGTGGTGATACTTGCGAGCGCGGCCCCCATTGCGGGACCAAAGGTAAAGGCCACGCTGAAACACGCGCCCACTAGGGCCATGGTCGATCCTCTCTGCTCCTCTGTGCTGATATCCGTCGCAATGGCCGTCGCCAGCTGGACATTCCCTTCACTCAACCCGCCCACGACGCGGCTGAGGAGAAAAGTGCGGAAGTCCACCGCGAAGCACCAGAGCGCCACGCTTGCAATATTGCCGCACATGCTCCATAGCAGCGCCGTTCTTCGACCATATTTGTCCGACGCCCGTCCGATGATCGGGGATGCGATGGCTTGCAAAAGCGAGAACAGGGAGCCCAGTGCGCCCCCGAGCAGAACTATATCGTATTTCTCATTGATGGGCACGGCAAAGGACGACTTGTATGCGTTCAGGTAGTGAAGGATGCGGTTCAGAGCAGAGTTGGGGTGCGTCTCGAGTCCGCGGTAGAAGGTGAGCAGCGAGGGAAAGAGAGGCAGGATGAATGTAAACGAGATCTGGCAATGGTATCCGTTAGCCCGGGGACGTTGGAGATATCTTCTACACGCGCTCCAACCTACCAGGTCGAGAAGGAGAGAGATGAACAGCACCCGCAGGATCTTCTTCCGGCGTTGAGGCGTGATGGCGTCCATGTCGTCCCAAATCCAATGGCCCGCAAAAGTCCCCAGATGTTGACGCAGTCACCCCGAATTCCAGCTGTGTGCAGAGGGAAATTATGGCAAAGAAAGAGAGACACGATTGAACAGGCTGTTCAAATATATGCGACCAGCGCTGGCGAGGATTAAATCAGAATAGGCCGTGAATGCAGGAACAAAGCGCGAAGATCAGCTCATGTCATCTTTTTGGGGGGTGGATGAAGGTTGCGCGGCTGCTGCGGCTCGAAAAATGCTTCTCCTTTGAGCATCGCGCGGGCCACCAGGAACGGCCATGTTCCACGCATTCTCGCTTTTGGCCCCTTATGACAATATTATCACCTGGTACCTTGTCTTTTGTTCTATTTTAGACCGTCGGCCGGGAATCTGCCATATCGCCGTCTGCGACGCCACTCTCGTCAAATACATTAAGATAGCGCTATACAACCATTTGTCCTTCTTGTAAACGCGTCACTCCGCCTTCAAACCCAAAGCAAGCATGCGCACTCTTTAGCACGTTCGCTTCAAGGAGCCCAATGTCTGATTTGTTGCTCTCTTCACCCTCGCCTTCTCCGGAGTCTACTTGTCCGTCGCAGTGGACAGGTTTGCTTTGATCGCTGTCGATCACCACAACACCAAACCTCAATCTCTGTCTGGCAATCTGTCGAGGCACCGGTCGAGCACCAAGGCTATGCCCACGTAGCAGTGCATTTATGCGAGGGTTGCGAGGACTCGCCATTGCGGCAAAGAATGTGGCGTCGTGACATACACCGTTGGTGTGGGACGCGCAGAAGCCGGTGATGACGCTGACTGCCGTCGCAAGGATCGCTAAGCCATATGCCAAATAAGTTGCGTGGTTTGTAGGTGTACTTTGGCAGCCCACAGCCTCGAACTGCTAATAGACTCAGAGTTTGATTCCTCGACAGCTCCTCGATCAGCTCAACCACCGTCCTGTTCCCGCCAGTGCTGAATCTGCGCCTGGAATGGGTAGTGGCCGAGATTGATCTTAATAAGTACCTAGAGGCCGCTTAGATTAACTACAATAAGAGAAGTAGTATCTATAATTATATGAATTATAACTACATACTAATAGCTAAACTCTAGATTTAGAGGGTATTAGGAAGGTATTAAGTCTCCGTTATTACTATATAAGACGTTTATAATATAGAAGAACTTACGATCAATTACGACAATAGGTTTTGGGGAGAAGTAAAACGGTATCCCTATCCAAAACGTTATGGACGTACCTATAACTACGCGAGCGTAGTTATAGTACGCAACGCCTAAGGCTTCCCGATGATTTACCGGAGCCCTTAATCTATTCTATTACTATATTTGTAAAAAAGCTCTAGTCAAAATGTAGGCCTATTAGTCTATGGAGAGTGCACTGACTTAATACTATTACCGAGTATAAGGATAGAAGTATGCCCTGCTCAAACCCATGTCTGGTTCCTGCCCAGGTTCCTCCTCAGTGCTCTCAGCGATCGGATGTGCGACAAGCTCTTTAATGGAACGGTCAAAGCTGCGTGTATGACTGCTGGTTCCGTTTGACGACGAAGGCCATACCGTTTATCAGTGTGAGAGTCTGCTCCTGTTCCGGGATGTTAAACAATGTGCCTGTGCAATGCTAACCGTTGTCGAAAGAATCGGCGAGATCCAATGTACATCCTTTCTGAACCGACCAATCAAAGCAGGAAAGCCCATAGGCAGCAGGAAAGAGCGTAGTGTAGCGGCCCACAGCGTTTCTTCTCGTGAGAATAGTAAGGGCAAATGGTAAGAAGCGGCGTCACATGACTGATACTATACCCTTATCGCCCCAATTCAAGTCGCTCTAGGAAACCTCCAAAACGAGCGGTAGACTATTCTAAGTGTTCTCGTCGCTAGTGGACAAAAGTTATCGGCTTCTATTACTCGGTCGACCTAATAGAAGGGTGGCCGATTATTTCAGTTTTTTCCCATATTAGAAATCATCAGTCCTAATTTCGAGAAGCCTCGTGGAATAATGGTTTATAAATACTATTTTAGGTAACGTTTTAAATCTAATAAGGGCCATTAGCTTCTATATCTAGTAAACGTCGTAAAGTTATGGTTAATAGTTTTAGATTTCATACATCCTTAGGTAAAAGGGATGGTCGGCAATACTATTCCGCTAGACTTCCAGACCTAATGATTATAGGATTACTATAGCGGAACCCGCTAGTTGGAAGTCACTGGATAAAGTACGATTAAAGCCGCAGAGAAAGTGTTTCAGATGACGTTTTACATGCCCCTCTAACATGATTGTTAATAGAGATGCTGTCCCTCCTATACGTTTTTGAGGCTGAGGGTGGCCGGGCGATGACCTATCAGAAGTAGCCATAAATCCATCCTCTGTGGTTATCACCTATTTTGGCCTATCCATGGAACACTGTGGGATGCTGGTCCGGACAGAAAGGACATACATACCCCGGAGACCTATGAACCAAGCCATGTCTGTAGGGGAATGGAAACAATTAGCAATGTGATGTTCTCAACTAGATCCCAATCTTCACATTGAGTATATGAATGTGGCGTTAGGGAGTGGATAGTCAACTGCACGTTTGGTGCAGTCAGGTATTCAAGGAGTGTCCGGGACATTGTTTCTGAGGCCTGTTATGAGCAAGGAAGATAGCACCAGTACCACGTAGTAGGGAGCGACGCTCGCATTTTTAATGATTATGGTTGGTTTCACTTCGCCGGAGTGACCTAGGAGTCTGGCAAAGACGTGTCATCTGCTGGCTGGTGGTAAAAGCAATCCTCGCTGGCGTTGACCCATGAGTGGGCTGTTTTAAGGCGCATGGCACAGACCTGTCACCTGCCGGCAGAAGTACAAGACGTTCACCACCGAGCTACCGTAGATCAAAGCGGGCCTAGGGTTTACAAAGACGTTTATCTAGTGTCAACAGGACTTTCTAGGTCCTTTCTGGTCTTAATAAGAGGTCACCAAGCGGTTATTTCTTGATAGTTGCTATCCGGCCATATGCGAAGCAATATAAGAACAATAATACAATGTCACGCCGACTAATCTTGGGCGCAAAAGTCGACTTGACGGCAGCCTTGGAAGCCTTATTCCTTACCCTCGCCGAATACCACCCCCCAACCGGTCAACCTTCCCCCTACCCATCTGCCAGAACATAGTCTCGACCGCTCGCCACGGTAGATTTAGTTCCTTAGCAATTGTTGAGAACATTGGCTCCTTGAATCTATATAGGCGAGAGTCATTCCACCCATGGGCTCGCAACTCCACAGTCAAACTTCTGTGGCATTCTTTCACTATCCAGAAGCATAGACGAGGTACTTAGAGCCCTCGATTCTCCCGATGTCAGAAGGTTAACTCTCTATACAGTTCAAGTCCCTTCTACCTACGAACGGGCGATTCCGGGAGATCTTAGACTCGATTTGTCCTGTCCAGGTCTTCAAATTGGAAGGTCACGCCGCTGACGATGAACTACCGACGGAGTAGGCCCGGAGTAGCGAACCAGCAGATAACCTCGAGGTCGAGCTTCCGCCTCATCTCCACTACTCTGGTAAGAGTATAGGTCTATGCAGGATCTACTCGCTACTAGAAAAGCAACGCAGGCCTGGGCTGCGTTTCCGAGTCTCGTCCGTGATGCAGAAATTCTCGGTTGTAAATGTCGGCAAGTCGTCGTCTTCAACGGGCATATTGAGCTAATCTTTGGACGTAGACGTAGATATAAGCCTCGCCACACCCGAGGCTGATGAGAATTCGCAACCTGGGCGCTACCTGTGCTGGCTGTTCGTCGACGTCGATGTTCAGCTCAGCTTTCTCTTGGGTCGTTGTCCTTTTATTGCCCCTTTTCGGGGGATTACCCGGCCATCCCCTACCGCCTCGCGGCAAGAAGAACAGGACCTCTAGGTCCTTGGGTGATAAACTCCGTTCGTATCAACCTCCAGGAGTTGATGGTTCCAAGGATCAGGTACCGACAACCGGGATGCCATAGTCGACAATGATGCCGCGCTTACCATGGAGACTTTAGAGACATCAAGTAAGGCTTCCAGAAATAATGAAGGATTTGATTGGCCTATATGAGGTGGCTAGCTTTACCTCATTTCTCTCTTCTACTAGTCTTAGAATTGTCTTTCCACTCAGAAGAGTTTTCATCAGGGGGTAAGTTTGACAATCGCTTGTAGCCCGGCGTATACTTGTCATTGCGTTACGGCTATAGACTACCGTTAATATCATACTGCGATCGGTATCGTAATTCGGAAGAAGGGAGTAATGGAAGTGAACTGCGCGTTCTCCATTTGTACTTCTGCCTTGGGAACTGTTCACAGCGGAAAGAGCATAGTCTAGAGGAGACTATCTTGGAGGAGGAAGAGCTTTAGATTCTGGACCCTAGGACTGGGGGCGCCCTCATTATGTGTCCTATAGAATGTAGAATTTCAACATTCTGGACCCGAAGCTAAGGAGAGCTAAATAGACAGGCAGGGAGAATACGAGTGACGCGCCTTCCTAGCTAAATGGGGGACAGTTGCTGTTAGCTAATCATATACCTAGTTTTAGACCCACGCCATGTTCCTCCGCATCTCCCGAATCTCGTCTGTGTGCCACTCTTCCACGTCGGCTTCAAGGCGAGCATGGACAGAGCGGTCATTCTTCAGCTTCAAATACTACCCGTAATTTGGCCCAGCGCATGCCCCGGTTTACTACTTAATAGATGGCTTCGGCGGACTAGGATAAGTAATTTATGCGGTTACTACTACCATATGGGAACTCCGCTATATCACTACTAGACTATCGCTGATGAATGTCTCGGGGAGTCCTACGTCAAAATCGTTCTGACTTTCTAGGTATCTCGTTTCCTCATCCCTAAACTTCAAACCTAAAGCTTTAATATTGTCCTATAAGTGATCGATCTTACGCCCTCCATTAAATGGGATTACATTTGGCGCCTTCTGAATGCCGTTATGCTATCTGGTCCAGCGCAGCACCAATTTTGGTTTCTTATGGTGACTGACCAGTACCTAGCATGGTCCGCAGATCTTCGCCGGTCTTTTCACGCTCTTTGATTTGAGCCTGAGATTGAAATTTGCCGCCACTAATAACGTCGTAAGGGGCCAGTGCCATGGGAATGACTTCCCGTTCGAGGTAGCGAAGCATTACGTTCCAACGACCTTGGTAGACACTGAAGGGGCGTCTTTCTATGTGCCCAGGCGCAGGTATTGGCGGCACTGACTATCCAGGCCTTGCTCAACTAAAATGTGCAGGCTGTCCATGAGTTCTTCGATAGACGTGCTCCAGTCCTGGAGATTATCAGAGACAGGGCGTAAAAGACTTAAATTTCTTCTAGGTGACTCAACCACTAGTGTAGGTGAAAGAATGTCGATATAGCTAGTCTGCAATTTCTTCAACGAGGCAGCAATAGATAAGTTAAGAGATTTTCTATGGTTACCAGAGTCGTTGACGATGTGGACTTTACTAAGCTTATAGCTACGATATAGTGAGGTTAATCTCGCGGACTCGTGAATAACTACGTCCCGGTGCTCCCTCTAACTGTTCATTACGACAATAACATAACTTACTTACTTAGTGGATACCACTAGTAGGTCTCGATTTTGTCTTCCTATCATCCATTCTTCTATCCACCTCTCGGACTGCTCGTCCTGGTAGTTATTCTGAAGGTTACGGTTAGAAGTGAACTGACTCTATGCTGCCCTCGGACTTACAACAGTGTCGTTGAACAGTGTCGATGAAGTTGCTGCCAGCGTCGTAGTACGCATCGGGCAACTTGAACGACCCCTCATTCCATTACTCACGCTGTCCAGCACCTATCGAGGATAAATAGCATAATTTCGAACCTGGCTTGAGTTGGCGCAAATGCACACGCGGAGAACTTCATACTGCTTGCCATGCATCCCCTATGGACAAAGCACCTAGCCAACCATCTGGCTCGCAAAATGTTACAACCGTATGTACAGTCAAAGTATTTAAGCTCGTACAGTATGGTAATAATTGGAAGTGAAATTCATCCAGGTTGGTTATGGATCAAGCTGCCAGATTTGAATTAACCTGGGCGCTGGCTTCAGCCAAGCTCAGTATCTCCCAAGGATAAGAGTATAGCTTTCAATATGCCATCGGCTTCTTCCAAATCTTCTCGGGTCATGTCCAGACCACATTCTCGTTGAAAATTCATGCGATCACCAAGGACCTTCTAAGAGCTTTGTGGTGATGGTTCCTGAAAGGGCTGATTAGCTTGTCTATCTCAACTGCGCATACCTGCGCAGCTCTGTTCCGGTCGCGTTGCATAGCAACGAGAGCAACTTTGTCGTTGAGAAACTTAAAAAGAAGTATATGAAGACCTCCTGAACTGATGCCCCCTCAGAGCCAAGATCGCTTTAAAACTACCTTACCGTAGACCGGATCGCCCTGAATAATCTCCTCCCATTCCCCAGTGTGGGGAAGAACACTCGACCAGTCGTACTAGTCTTTCAAATCTCCAGCTAGATTGCTTTCTATGCATTAACGAATTCCGTAACTGGTATCAAGTCCCTTGTGACGCCAGTTCTTAGAACTAGTGAACCATAGTGGCCCATTTTGGTATATCTATATCAGTTAATTTTTTTTGTTGCAAGTATGTCGTCGTCTTAGCCTCGGAAGGTTAGACAAAGTCTAGATACTTGACAGTGTGGTGCAATCGAAAGTAGAATTGGTGAGATGGCAAAAAACCTTTCTCATAATTTCTTGAGTTTTCCGGTGCTGCAGATTCCATAAGAGAAAGGAACAACTCGAGTGAGGATCAAGTTAGCATAGTCCGAAGCACGGAGTATGGCAATAGAGTGAGATAGCTATAGAGGCAAAGGATAAAATTTTGTGATAGATCGTGCACACTCCCGTCACATCTTGCATTTGTGACGATCAATTTGACTGTCTTGAATAGCGACACTGATTTTCATTCAAGAGGCAACACATTGAACGATTCTAAAATGCTTATGCCGAGTTCAGAGGTGAAATTGTCCAAGATAAATCATCGGTGTCAGTAATTCCCAAGGCTGCCCTTTTATTTAGATATGTCCCCAGACTTGTCTGTCCACGGCTTCCCGGCTGTGTGGTCTACAGCCAAACTCCCGAGCACAATAGCCGGCCCAATTGTTGCGCCTGCTCCAACGTACTTTTTACACATCACAGAAGCTGAGGTATTGCCGGCAGCATACAATCCTTCAATGACCTTACCCTCCTTATTCAACATCCTCGCATGCTCATCAGTCAACAGTCCACCATTCGTACCAAGATCACCAGGAACCACCTTAGCCGCAAAGAACGGAGGATTCGAAAGAGGAGCCAAACAGGGATTCGGTTTCACCCTTTTGTCGCCGTTATAGCAGTCATAAGCAGTGTCACCTCTACCGAAGTCGGGGTCGGATCCTTTCTTCGCGAGCCTATTGAAGCGGTCCACTGTCTGTAACAGACCTTGGACGTCGACGTCAATCTTCTTCGCAAGTTCTTCAAGAGTCGAAGCCTTGTGGAGAAATCTTGCCGCAATTGCCTTTTTCCGAGTGAGCCGTGGGCCAATAGTGAGAAGAGGTTGACGGTCCCGAAAGCCAGAGTCCATAGTCATCCATGCTGGGACGGCGGCAACAGTTTTATTCCGTTCGTACAGATCAGGGCCGATATCGTTGTATGATTCAGCTTCGTTCATAAAGCGTTTACCTGAGGTGTCAACAATGATGTTCCCTGGGCGAGAACGCTCGCCGACGCTAACGTAGGGGGTGCCTGTCTGAGGCTCGATGAACGTTGGAAACCACCAAGCGCAATCCATAAGAGAGGTGTCCGCACCAATCGATATACCGGCTTGAATTACCTCGCCTGTATCGTCGGGTGATGCAGATGACCATGCCGTGTCAGTCGGTTGCAACTGATACTGCTTTCGCATAGCAGGGTTTTTAGCAAAGCCACCTGCGCAAAGAATGACGGCTTTGGTGTTGATTTGTATATCCTTGCCTTCGTGTCGAACGATCGCACCAGTCACACGCCCTTCATCATTGGCAGTCAGGTCTTGGAGGGAGGTCCCCAGCCAGACCTCGATCCCACGGTCAAGATTCGCTTTCAGCAATTGTGCGACAAGTGACTGGCCCAACGCGACAGAGTCGCGACCGATAGCGGCATGACCGATGTAGCGAAAAATTAGTTTGACTAGAGTCCGAAACCCGGCCAAAGTGTTGATTCTCCAGATCTTCGAACCCTCATGAATATGCACCGGCGGCCCGCGAAACAAAGTGAGAGCCCTGATATGCTTCCGCCATGGTCTTAATGATTTACCATTAAACCATACGGGCTCAATACTCCGGTCCTCTTTGAGAGATCCCGGGAGACCACAATGATAGTCTGGCATTCCTCGCGTGGGACTCCACTTACAGCCCATCCCAGCAAGCGTATTGACAACCTTGGAGGCATTTTGAACGTAGGCTAACTTCCGCTGCGTTGACGACGCAGGCCCAATGTCGCCTATGAGGTTTTCGAGGTATTGGAAGGCGAGCTATTCACTGTCCCGTACACCGAGCGATTTGAAATGCTCGTTGTTGGGTATCCATACCACGCCGCCAGAAAAGGCCATAGTTCCACCGATCATCGTAGTTTTCTCAACAAGCAGAGGACGTAAGCCCTGGAGGTGCATCGAAGTGCCGCTGATAGCCCAGCGGCGCCCGACCCAACAACGGGAATGTCGATGGACTCTGAAATCTTGGACGATGGCGAACTCGTAGAAAGACATCTGCAGGCTGACTGACTAGGTACTCCAACGCGAGAGCTGACCGCTGTGCTCCCTAGAAGCCTTGGATATGCAGTCGTGTATTGGTGTCCTTTTGCGTTGGCCTGGAAGAGTCTACCAGCTCTGGAGCCAGTGGAAGCCATGGTTGCCTTTCTCTATGCCGCGAAGGTAGGTATGCAAGGCAAGGTTCTCCTCTATCAACCTGATTCGAGCAGATGATGTAGTGTACAGCGAGCTTCTCGATTTTTGTCTTTCTAGAATCCGCGTGTGGGAGACAATAGAGGTGGGCGAGAGAAGCATTCAAATGGTGGAGGGATGCATGAATCTTACTGGCTGTTCTCATCGCGAAGTTTATATTATGCACGCTTAGCGTGTAATTATGAAGGCCCGAAGACCCCGCGCCCAAGGTGCCATGAATACACTCTCCGTCTCTAGTCACACGGCCTTTTTTGATCACAATGGTCACAGGTCCCTTGTAAACAGCAGGTTTGATTTGCCAAATCCAACTTTCTGTACTTTCGAAATTTTTCTTGGCTAAGATCGCCTTGGCTAGGTAATGTGTTGACCCAGCCGAAGAGAAGCCCTTGCATCAAGGAGATAACCCGTTCCCCTTGATGTGTCTTATATTCCTGAAATTCAGGGACCCTTTGGAGAGTAAAGAGCAACCTGTCGAGCCTTCTGCCTTCCCTGACGATTTTTTGATCATCGGGGGAAAGCTCCAATTCAGGACTGTGGTAGCAAACTCATAAATATTGCCCTTTTTTATTTATCTTGCCCGTGGGGAGTTCTGGGTTGTCAAGCGTGCAGGAAACTTTGTAGTCGAGACAGAAATCCATCTTGTTGAAGGATAGATAGATATGGAGAAAGAAAAGTGATGGATGTGAATATACAATAAACTCCTTGATGACCACGAATATAATTGGGCTGATGTGTTGAGGTTGCGAGCTGTTTGTAGGCGAATACATCTGTGACAAGAAGTGCCAACGATCCCGCTTTATATGCACACATTCTTCCATCGATCAGTTCGCTCAAAGTATGGGTCATTGACCCTCCCCAAGCAGGATAGTAATCACTGTACACCTTCCATCGGAGAAACAGTTGGCCAGCAACCGAAGTGCTCTACTCGTTGAAAAACAAGTACGAGACAGGAGAAGCACCGTAATGCCGCCACCCACATCCAGACCCATATCCACCTCCCCCGATTGTGAATTTGGCAGGATTTGGCAGGCGATCCCCGTTTGCGCCATCTCCGTCTCCCCATCCGGCTTTTGTACACTCCAGGCCAACAGCAGGAGAACCTAATCATACTGACAAAGTAGCCAAGCAGAGGGTGCTTAACCGCACCGACCCAGCACCAGGGTCCTTCTCAAGATGGAGTATATCTACCGTGGCCCTCGGAGATTGAAAATGGTGAAGAGCCTCCAGTGGCTTTATTCAAGAAGTGGGCACAAATATGCTTACTGGCCGAGCTAGATATCGACCAGAGTAGCAGCATCGTCGCCGTCTCCATAAACTTTCGCCGGCTTCCTAGTTGATTGGAGTTGTTTACGGAAGTCTTCCTCAAGCTGGTCTTCCTTCTTCTGAATGCTGGTCGACAAATCTTCATCGCCAATATCCACAACATCCCAAGTTACCATTCTCCCCTTGCTGCTACACTGCTTTAATTGTCTTCTAGCTTCGCGGTTATTCCATCTTACGAATCAAACACTATTCTCGCAAAAATGTAAAGAAACTAAGATTAGATTAAAAAAAAGAATAAAAAAGAGTCGTATCTAAGGGGTTGGCATAATGGAATAACTACAATACCCAGAAATTCTTAATTCAGTCACACCTAGTACTGTACACCTCAGAGCAGCTGTATGACAAGCATAACATAGTCTCTGCATAAATCTCGCTCCATACTGGGCCGGAATGCCTTTCTCCCTACCGTCAGCAAGTCCGGGGATTGTTGGGGCCCCCGGATCGGCAAAGTCCGAGCACCGGCGTGAAATACGCCGGCAGGGTGCAAGGACTGTAGAAACTTAACTGAGGCAGAGCTGGATTCATGTGTAGCACTATTCTCAAGCTTCCCAGCGTTGTCCTAGCCCAATTGTGCGTCCAGAGCACAGTTGGTCGGCACGAATGACTGTTCTCAATGTTGAGACTTTGAAGAGTCGTAAACTGTTTTTATAACACCATATGCGTCCGATGCTGCTACAGCAAGTGAAAGAAGTTTCCACACACACGCACACTCTCTCTTTCTCTCTCTCTCTTTCTCTCTCTCTCTTTCTCTCTCTCTCTTCCTCTCTTAAGGCCCGTTCTCCTGAAAACCTCACCTGTTCCTGACTCTACTACCTTCCAGGCTAGAACCTAGCAGTACAATCCCCACCAGAGACACGTCACCATGATTTCCTTGGTACAGTTTGGTGTAAGCGACCAGAAAAGACAACTCATCCTTCTGCCCTTGTATGTTGTATTAACATGATTTTCTCAGATTGTCCTTTTCGTTGGCCTAGGGAGCATTACCTATGGCTATGCATCCAGTATCATTGCCACCACAACCGGACAACCGACCTTTCTATCGTACTTCGAGCTCGACACAAGTTCCAATGCATCTGCTCTGTTAGGTGCTATCAACGGGCTTTTCACTGCTGGTGGTCTCTTCGGTTGTATTGCTTGTTTCTGGTTACCCGACAAATGGGGTCGGAAAAAAGGTATCCTATCTGCGGCCTTTATCACCATCATCGGTAGTGGTTTAGCTGCAGGGAGCGTGCATATCGCCATGTTCATTATTGCTCGATTGATCACTGGACTCTCGGTAGGAGCTTTGGTATGTCTCGTCCCACTGTACCAGAGCGAGATTTCGCCGCCTAAGGTCCGTGGTCTACTCGTCGGTATGCATGGAACGGGGATCGCCTGTGGCTACGTGGTGGCGAGTTGGACGGGCTTAGGTTTCTATTTCGTCAATGCAAGTGGTACTCAATGGAGGATGCCTTTGGCGATTGGCGGGTTGTGGCCTCTTCTCCTGGCCATTGGGGTGTTGTTTATTCCGGAATCCCCACGTTGGTGTAAGTGTTTTCTTTTTCTCGAGAATAGACCTTCTGGCTGACGAGTGACACACATCAAAGTGCTCGTCCAAAATCGACCAAATGAAGCATTGAAAGCGTTCAAAGCCTGCCGAACCGAATCGGGACCTCGCAATGACGAACATACCATCATCGAAGAATTCCACTTACTACATTCCCAAGTCCTTGAAGAGATGAAGGATTATGTGCCCCTGAAGGAATTCCTTACTCGTCCACCCATACGCAAGAGGTGCTGGATTGGTTGGTTGGTTATGGCTGCTGGTCAATGTACCGGCATCACTATTATCAACAGTGAGCATGATATCCCATTCTCTTCCTTGAACCTTTCCCCATATTGACGTTCATGGATTTTAGATTATGGACCTTTCCTTTACAAACATCTCGGCTTCAGCGTCGTCAATCAGCTTTTGATCCAATGCGGTTGGATCACAGTCAGCCTACTGGGCAATGCCTTCAATGCTGCTGTCATTGATTATTTTGGAAGGGTTCGAATGTTGCGTACGTGCTTTGAAGAACCCCTTACTTCTTCTCGTCAGCTGACTGTTTGTATCAAGTGTTCGGCCTCACCGGTGTCGTAATCGCTCTTATTGGCGAATGTGCTACATTTGCTGTCTACCTACATACTGGCTCAACGGCTGCCGCCAAAGCGGCCGTCTTCTTCCTTTTCCTCCATGTAGGGTTCTATGGTTGGACTGTTGATGCCAGCACATATATCTACGCCGCGGAGATTTTCCCGAATCCACTGCGTGCTCGTGGCGTTGGGATCTCCTATTCTGGGTATTTTGTCGTCTTGTTGATCTTCATCAGGTGAGAAAGCCCTAGTCTTTCAGAAGCAAGATCAAAACTCTAATCTTGTGAAAACTTCGTAGTGCGGCACCTACGGCATTCGACAACATCGGCTGGAAATATTACTTGGTATTTGTTATTCTCACAACTGCCAATGTCATAGCTATCTGGTTCTTTCCAGAGGTATGTATTCGGATCATCCTAGAATAATTGTCCCCTTGGATATGATAAAAGCTGAACCCACTACAGACAAAAGGCCTAGCACTCGAGGACGTTGCTGAAATCTTCGGCGACGGCATCGTGTTGACAGATACACGAGAAGAACAGATTCACCAGCGCTTCAAACAGTCTCACTACAACGCTGAAGCCTTGGAGGAGGCGGACGTTACGCAGGTCAAGACGGTCCATGTTGAGGACAAATCTCAGTGTGGAAATGATCCCAAGCTCTCTTGAAGATTCATGTCAGGGGTGATCTTGAGATGATTCTAGTGTTCATGTGAAGAATACCGAAGAGCACTTTGAATTCTTCAGTGAACGTTTCTAGCCCCAAAACAGAGCCGCACCGGTCCTTTGATTGCAAGCCAGGAGAGAGAAAGAACTACATTGATTTGATTCTGAGAGCTCATCAGGAGGCTATCTCTTATATGCACACAGGAGATTCTGGTCACATATAGCTGGCCAGGCACGGGCGAGTAGTAAAATCGCTTGGACATGGTAGTCCTCAGTAGAGCTTCGCATGCAACCCGTTCAATGCCCAACATCGATCAAGTTTCAAGACGTAGGTAGCCACATTTGAAGAATTTACCTTGTCGTTCAAAATACCGAGGCAGCTATCACAACGTAGGGCAAAGGAAAGTATGGGCACGGCGGATTCGGTTTCAAACCCCTGTAAGCGAGACATCTGTATCGAAGGGAGGGATTCCTGCCTCGCCGACACTATAGCCATTGTAGTACTTTGGCTAAGAACAACTACTTTGTCTATCTATGCCACTACCGGGAAGTGAAACCCCGTCTCCAACCCCCACGATTTCTCCTGCTCCTCATATTTCACAATTTCGCATTTCCCCCCTTTTCGCAGGCAGACATCTTTTCAAAGGCAGCAGAGATGGAAGATAATAGACAGGCAAGTCTCGATTGAGGAAGAGGGCTTTGTACTCCCACGCCAGACTAGTAGATCTGCCCGTGGAATAGAATTTTATATGCCTCGTGGACCATATGAGCCCAAAAAAGAGGTGCTTGTACTTCACAAGTGATTAGGAAAGAAACGATATCGATTCTCAGCATACCAAACATGATCATGCGCCAGAATGACCTCAAAGTTGTGTTCTCCATGTGGCTTCAGCAACGTTCTGATCCTTCCCACTGTTTCAGCTGCACGCTCTTTGTCGAAGTGCGCGCATCTATCTTGGCCGTGGATATCTTGATAGACAGCGAGGTCCTTTTCTCCCGTGAGAATACGCGGATCATGACACGCGTCGCCGCCCAAGTAGACCCATTGTTTGGGCTGTATTCGGGCTAGCACATTAATATGCCCTTCCATATGACCCGGGGCGTCAATCACATATAGCGAGCCGTCACCGAAGAAATCCAATGCGGCAGGAAAAGGGCCCAAAGGACGCCACTTGTGATTCGGATCCTGGGAGACGAGAGATGGCGATATTAATTGCTGGTTGCTTGAGGACAGAACAGGTGGAAGTTCCACTACCTCGTGATTGTTGAACAGATCGGATTCGAAGAGTGAAATCTCGTAGCCTGGTCCATGGCCTTGCATAGTCTTGATGGCGCCGGATCCTACCACGTAGCGAGCATTGGGAAAAGTGGTGGGATCGCCGATATGATCATAGTGAACGTGGCTGAGTATGATCAGGTTCACTTCTGCCGGATTGAGACCATTAGTCTGGAGAAATTCGGCCGCATCAGTGGTGACCCTATAAGGCAGAAGAGAGTTCTTGATCCTCTGGGTGACCGATGGCTTATAGTCTTCAGGGCGATGTCGCAGTCCACCATCGAACACTAGATTTGTGCTCCCATGTTGGATCAAGAATGAGAGGGAGGGAACTGTTTGCTTCGCTCCCGGTGATGGATCAGTTACAAAGTACTTTTCTTGAAGGGTGAGTTCGCCCGCGTTGATGGCGGATACCTTGACATATATTTGATTGTGAGATGGTTTTGGAAACTCCATCATTTTGGTAAGCTTATACAAATGCTTGGTGATGGGCGAGGACGACATATACGATCCAGGCCTAGATGATCCTTCTATGGCAACCCCTCTTGAAATTTCTCCAACTCTGAGCTCCCGTACTACCCGTGTCGCCAACTCCTAGCTGCCCACTAGGATCTGCTCCACTGATCGATCTTACGTCGAATCCCAGTCCTCGGCAGCAAATTAGCCGAGTCTAAGAGCTCAACTGCCCCACGTTTTGCATTATAAATTCCTGGGGAATGACTCAGGACAGCAACTTCGACAGCAACTTCGTACAACAGCAACTTCGCTTAAATGCTTGGCCAAAACTAACCCCACCTATTTTGTATGGCGCTCGTTTTTGCAAGTCACACAATCGAATATTGAGTCAATATCGCCACCTAACCTCGCTGCCGCCTAACCTCGTCGCCGCCTGTTCTATATAGCCAACCTTGGTGTTGAGATCCTCATGTTCTGACCAATGGCGAGTGCCCAATCTTCAGCCTGGCGCGCCAGGCCAGGCTGTCCTGACCACCTCCGCAGGCCACTTGAGAAGGCTGTTAACGCCTTGCCGCCTGCGTACCTTGCCGATCCTGTTACAGACGAACCTTTTGACACTATTGATGATTGCTATAGACGCCTCGTTGGATACTCGCTATCCCAGGGCTTTGATATAGTCAGGTCTTCTGGTGGAACGCCTAAGCATCCTGGCAGTTCCTTCCTGTGTATATACCACGGCCAGGGCACTCGCAACACACGAGGTCTCCAGGAGACAGTTGAGCGGAACGAAGATGGCGTAATAGTGTCAGATCGCAAGCGTGATTCTACGCATATCCGTGGCACTGGGTGCCGATGGTCCTGCCGTGTCTCCTAGAAGTCCATTAGTAAACGAGGCAGTAGAAATAAAGGCTATATCCTTACTGTTAAGTCTCTTGAGCATATAGGCCACACACTCAGCGAGAACCCTTTGATATTCGCTAGGCATAGATCGCGCCTTAAGGAGGTTCAGGCCGTAAAGGCCCATACAAGGACCCATCGTCTCAACACTATCGAGTTCTCTGCAAGTCGCAGAATCCTTGATTCAATCGATCTTAGTGTCGTCTTGACGTCTAAGGAGTACTATAACTCAGTCAGATACCAGCCAGCCTCAAAGGATGATCAGAAGATAATCAACGGACTAGTTATGGCCCTCCAGGCGGAAGGTTTTGTATATGAAACGCGACTTGAGGAGGTAGTTGACGAGGCAACTGGCATGGTAGTCAGTAGGCAGTGTGTGCAGATCTGGTTCTCACACCTTGACCTTCTCAAGGCGACCTCTCGATTTGTTATAGGATCTGTCTACATTATCGATGCAACCTTCAATATAAATAGGCTGAGAATGCCTATGATTATTGTAGTTGGTGTGCTAAACAATAGCAAGACCTTTCCTGTGGCGTTCTTATTCTGTCCGTCTGAGAACCACGCCTCCTATACCTTCTTTTAGGAGTGTCTTAAGTTACACTTACCAGAGAGCGTTATTCCGCCTACGGTTATCATCTTAGACCAGGCAAAGGCGATCGTTTCATCAGTTACTCAGTCATTTCCGTCTGCCAGACATCAGATCTGTAACTAGCACGCTGTGGAGGCGATGAAGGCGAAGTTCCGTAGGATGGGTCATAAGACAGACCAAATCAAAGGCTATCGCGATAGCGCTAGAGACACTGTCGAGGGCCTCGCTGACCTCGCCTAGGCCTATATCAATGTAGGCACTCAAGAGGAACTTGAGACTAGACGGAACGACCTACAATCGCGGCTCCTGGAACCTAAATATCTCGATGAATGGCGTGATAAGGAAGACCGCGTTATCAAGTTCCACACAGCGGAACTACCAAATCTCAGCCATCGATCTAGCCAGCGATCTGAGTCCTACCACAACGTGGTTACTCAGATAACTAACGGCCAACTGGACCTTGAGACAGCGATAAAACGGCTCTACCAAACGGTTAGGGGGGTTGTCAAAGAGATCGCTGAGTCGGACAGTTCCTCGCTTGCAAGTTATCCACGCTGTGCCTAGGGCGCGATCTTTCAACACTTACGATTCTCTATCAGCGATTATGCCCTCAGAAAGGTTACGAACGAGTGGACTAGTCTCTGTGAACTAATGGCCTCAGATACTGACCTAGGCGACTATAACTGTCTATTGCTGAAACAGTTCCTCCTACCCTGTAGACACTACCTCGCGCGCGCCTAGCAGACTGGCGAGCCTATCCCAAGGACACTCCTTCATCCGCAGTGGTGGCTAAACGGGCCGCAAATCACCTCCACGAATTAGTTTCCAACCTACTAGATTATCGACATTTACCCACGGTAAGAGGTCACGGAATCGATGATAAATTGGCGGATAATTGAGTAGATCCGAGAGGGCCTTAAGAGCACTGAAAGGGAGCGATTTAATAGGTAACGAGAGCGTCTATAGGAACGGATGGAACGAGACTTGATCCGCCTGGGTGAACGACGCCGCGATCTACAGAACCTGCCTATCGGCGCGCCCGATCCTGTGCCTAATCGGACCTGGGTAAAGAGACGTGAACACGGCAGGATAACAGAGAGGGCCTTGATCGCTAGCGAGATCGGCGAGCGCCAGGAGCGCAGGCAACACCAGGCAGAGAGGCAGGAACAGCGCTATCAAGAGGCACTCGATCGGCCGCATAAGAGGCCTCAAGAGGCGTTTATGCACACCTTTCGATTTACGCCTAGTGGTGTCCAGAACGTCGTTCAGGCACCACAGAGACATCGACCACCTCCGATTACTATAGAAAACACTAGGGAGGAAGAGGTGGCAGATGTGCCAGAGACCCCTCCGCCATCGACCTTGACTAGGCTAACACGCCTAGTGCCTCAGACGCCAGAACGGCCACGGCCGCGCCGCAGTCCTTCGCCTGAGGACTCTCCTGAACTGGCCTTACCACCATCGACAGCGCCGCCTGCGATCGGTGGTGGTAGAGGTAAACGAGTCCGCAAACGGACTACTAGGCTAGTCGAGGCCCGGCAACAAGGCTTCCTGCCTGATTCACAGGATAACTGAGAGATCAACACCAAGGTTGGCTATATAAACAGGCGGCGACGAGGTCAGGCGGCGGCGAGGTCAAGGATTACACAAGGAGCTAGATTTATACACAGGAGAATTGATCCCCATACAAAATAGGTGGGGTTAGTTTTTGCCGAGTATCTACCGAAGTTGCTGTTGTACGAAGTTGCTGTCGAAGTTGCTGTCCTGAGTCATTCCCAATTCCTGTTTCCCGGAGTAGAACATTCCACGAACGAGTGAGCTCAGTCACGGTGGGTGCCTTCGAGTGGCTATCAAGCTAGACCATCCAGCCTAACATCGATGTGAAGTCCGCTGGACGACCACATCGTCGCTTTCGTGATTGCGTTGACATTGTTCAACGATGGTTCAAGGGTATACACTCGATATCAGCGCTTCCACATACTTGGTCAATTTTGGCTTGGAATATTTGTTAATCGTTGCGGCCTCTCAATGTCCTCGGCAACACACTTGCCGGCTAAGCAATATATGCCCCGCGTTTCGGTGGCCCCCTCTGTCTTTCTCGGAGCGAGTCATTCCGCACATCTCGCGAAGCCGATGTCGTATGAGCCACAGATTCGATCCAAAGAAGCCAGTCGTGTCATGAGGTCTGTGATTTTGCTCTGAAGTGTGCGATTGAGCCTGATTGTGGCATTAGATTGATATAATTGGCCTAATTAGGACTCATGGTCAATAGACAACAGTCATGGCCGGAGTCAATATCATTCAAAACGTTGGAGCCATCCACGAAAATCAGCTTTGTGCGCTCACTTGACGGTCTCGCTAAGCATAATGCAAACATTTGAACTGTACATCAATGGCACCGAGTGCAAAGGCAGCTCTGCTTACGAGGATGCCCTGAACCCATACACCGAGCAGCCTTGGGCTAGAATAGCCCAGGCTTCAGTGCAAGATGTCCGAAATGCTGTCAACGTCGCCAAGGCCGCGTTTGAGCCTTGGAGCGGAGTACCAGGTGTACAACGGGCCAAGTTGATGCTCCGGCTTGCAGACCTCATCGAAGAAGAGGCCGAAGCCTTATCCCAGATTGAAACGTTGGACAATGGCAAGATCCGTCGTGAAACCAAAAGCCAGATGTTCTTTTCAGCACGAAACTACCGGTTTTTTGCCGGAATGGCAGACAAGTTAGTCGGCGAAACGAAACCCCTCGACAACCCTCAAGCATTTGACTTCACTAGGCGCGAGCCTATTGGGGTTTGTGCGCTTATAACCCCATGGAATAGCCCTATCGCAATTCTCACCAACAAACTCGCACCATGCCTCGCTGCTGGTAACACTTGTGTTATCAAGCCAAGCGAGTTTACCACAGCGAGCACCTTATACTTCGCCAAACTTGTTAGCCGAGCAGGATTTCCGCCTGGCGTTGTCAATGTGGTCGCTGGCAAGGCTGAGATAGGCCACTCACTGGTGACACATTCGTCTATTAGACATATCAGCTTTACGGGGAGCGTGAATGTTGGTCGATTAATCGCCAAGCAGGCCGCTGACAACATCGTACCTATCACACTTGAATTAGGAGGCAAGTCCGCCAATATCATCCTCGAGGATGCCGAGCTAGACCGAGCAATTCTAGGCAGCGTTGCAGGTATCTTTGCAGCCTCGGGGCAGACTTGTATCGCCGGGTCACGACTTCTCATTCACCATTCAATCTACGATAAAGTGCTCCAGGGAATATTAGAACGCATTAAGACGATACGCTTTGGTGACCCGCAGGACATAACGACAGACTTTGGGCCTGTTGCTCACCGGGGCCAGTGGGAAGCTATTCATCGCTATATCGAGGAGGCCGAAAAGGATGGAGCTAAGCTGCTTACTGGAGGTCGTGCAGCAAGCGAGAAAATGGGTGGTCTCTTTGTAGCCCCTACTGTGTTTGGCGACGTTGATCCAAAAAGCGCTTTAGCGCAGAACGAGGTATTTGGTCCTGTCTTGGCCTTGATACCGTTTCACACGGAGGATCAGGCAGTCAAGATCGCCAACGGCACCAAGTTTGGCCTAGCAGCAGGAGTCTGGACATCTAACGTTCGCCGTGCTCACATAATGGCCAGTCGCCTGAATGCTGGACAGGTCTGGGTCAACACCTATAGATCCAGCGCAGCCATGGCTCCATTTGGTGGTTTTGGACAGAGTGGCTACGGCAAGGAGCGAGGAACGGAAGCTTTATTGGAGTATACTCGCCTCAAGAACGTCATGATAGATCTGAGTGACGACGTGGGGGATCCTTTCACCATAAAGCTCTAGGGTTCGAAACAAGTTATTTCTCGAACACATTATCATTCAAACGTCCGCGATCCTCTAATAGACTTTTCCCTTTTCAGAGCACAACTCACACCCAGAGAGCGAAAGCCACGAGCTGAATTTCGCCCGGCTATCCCACTTGCGAGAAGCTTGCTTTCTAGAACCGGAGTGGGACTCGCCGAATCCTCAGTCATGTAGCGCGGCTGATTTCAGTCCGATGCCACCTGTAAAACAGATCGTTTTCTAATTTTGAAGCACAGCAGGCTCCTTGCGACTTTAATAGATTCGAGCAGCTGAGGTAAACTCCTGTCCTGATGCTCGATATCACCCAGCCTTGCTTAGTCACACGAGCGTTTCCTCGCTATGGGTTCCTACGACACTGTACCATCTCTTCCAGCCACGTTCTACCGGGGAGGCACCTCCAAAGCATTAATGATCCAGCGACACCATCTCCCTGCAGATGAAGAAGACTGGCAACCCTTACTTGCGGGAGCTTTGGGGTCGCCGGACCCCTATGGACGCCAGCTCAACGGCATGGGCGGAGGAGTCTCGTCTTTGAGCAAAGCCTGCATAATCGAGCCATCCCTGCGGCCAGATGCAGACGTCGACTACACATTCATCCAGATGGGTATCAAGGACGGCAAGATGGATCTCGCTGGCACCTGTGGCAACATGACTGCGGCAGTTGGCCCCTTTGCCCTTGATGAAGGACTCATTGACCCTGCCGTTGAGAGCGATGTGGAAGGCTCTGAGCGAACAGTCACCGTTCGAATATTCAACACCAACACCAACAAGATAATTCACTCCCGATTTGCAGTTAACCACGGTGCTAAACTGAGATTCAACCCTGAAGGGACCTATTCCATTGACGGTGTGCCCGGTACGGGCTCACGGATCACGTTGTCCTTTGTGAGCCCGGGAGGTTCTAAGACGGCCAGGAGCTTACCTACGGGGAACCCTGTTGATCTCTTGACTCTGCCGCACAACCAGGAAGACCGGGCTCCGCTCACTTTGCGAGTTTCACTGGTCGACGTGGCAAACCCAGCCGTCATCCTTCAGGCTTCAGATGCAGGGATCGATGCCAACATATCGCCCGATCAACTGGATGGAAATATTGGCAAGATGGATCTGTTGGATGCAATTCGCAGAGAAGGAGCACGCATGATGGGTTTAGATCCAAAGGTGGACAGTATCCCCAAAATGGTTCTCGTTGCGACGCCTCAGCCGACATCAAAGGACGTCGACCTCGTTGCGAGAGTCTTGTCTATGGGACAGACACATCGAGCCATACCTTTAACCATTGCTCTCAACTTGGGGGTGGCATGTAACATCCCAGGGACTCTGCCATACTCGTTGAGAGATAGTACTCGATCGTCAGGAATAATTTCGGTGGGCCACCCCTCCGGTAAGGTAGAAGTCGGCGCTCAGATGCGTAATGGTCAGGTGGAAAGTGCTGTCTTGCACAGAACTGCGCGAATGCTGATGCGTGGAGAAGTCTTCTGGCGTTAAACACGACAGATGGCATCTTCTCAAGCCATGGAATCAAACAAAACCAGCCTCCTTCGCCAATGTATCCGCCCCAAGGCTGGACACCACAAGTTCTTTCCCTAACCTTCATTGTCAGCACCCAACTTCTGTGACCACAGTAGCTCGTCGGCTGTAACCCTTGCTTCCACCGGCAGGTGCTGGTCCGCATGACACTACTCTTGCCGAGATACCGAGGCGCCATGTCAACGGAGAGTCATAGGCCGGTGATGACGGTCAACGTTTGGAGACAGACGAGAGGCTCTCCTCACGACAAAAATATGTACCACCGAGCACGACATACTTTAGTGTCTCGTCTCAGGTCCGAAGACGTTCTGTTAGAGGCAAATATTATATATGAAAGAGATAGTAGCTGAGGCCACTTCAATCAGCGCTTAAGCAGCTCATAATGTCAACGTACGGCCCTGTTGGGGCATTTCCCATCAAGTCCAAGATTGTTCTTGTAACTGGCGGCGGCAGCGGTATCGGGTTTGCGTTTGCAAGTCTCTGTCATCAGCGGGGCGCCAGAGTCATCATCGGTGACTTGAAGCTCACGTCAGTGGCTGAGAAGTACGTGGCAGCACAGGACAAATCTGAAGTGGTTTTCGAACATTGCGACGTAACAAACTGGACCTCTTTGCGGAATCTGGTCACCACAAGCGTCACAGCGTTCGGTGAAGCTCCCGATATCTATGCCCCGGTTGCCGGTGTCCTTGACCCCTCCTGGTCGAACTTCTGGGATGACACGGAGGATGACTGGTACAGGACCGTCCAGATCAACTTAAATCACCCGATAAAACTCACCCGCCTTGCCTTTGAGGCGCTGTTGTCCACCAACAAAAAAGGGGTCGTGTGTCTCGTATCGTCCACGGCAGGAATTCGAGCCAACTACTTCATCCCTCTGTATGCGGCCACGAAGCATGGTGTTCTCGGCTTCGCAAAGTCCATGGCCCAGGCCGACCTCGACGAAGGAGTTCGGGTCGTCTGCGTCATGCCTGGTACAGTGAAGAGCAATCTGTGGGAGGATCGTGACGACCACATTGTGGAAGCAACTCGGTATTCGGAACGAAAGTTGATGATGCCGGGCACTATAGCAGATATGATGCTGAGGATGATCGAAGGCAAGGAATATACTGGCGGCACATGTGTGCTCAAGACCATACTTGAAGAACGAGTCGTGGAGGAGGGCTGGGACAAACAAGGCTCGAAATATGACCCAAGCCCGAGACCGGAAACCGATCTCAGCCATCTGAAGAGTGTTCTTGCTGCGCAGCGCGGAAAACCATGGAAGGCGTGATAAGCAATGTTTAGAATAGAGCTGACAACATGGTCAATGTCCTCTCACCCCTTGAAGTCGGCCACAGTTCAAGGTAGGATTTGGGAGGGCTCGTCTACTTACCTTCTCAAGCGCAAATCGAGAATTATGCCCGTTAGGTCTCCGCTAGGCTCCTCCGGTGGAACTTCGCATTGACCATATAGACTAAGTCAATGTCCAGAGCGGAATCACTATACCGAAAGGAGAATTGGTCCATTTGTGTGTGCTCGGGGCATAGAAAGAAACCGATCACAAGTCGACCTGTTGCAGGCGCTCATTGATTGCAATTGCACATATCCTATTCTAGTTGTTCAAAAACTATCCAAGCTACAGCATCGACCTCAACTCATCTGCTGTTGGCCCGTTGGTTGCCGTAGTCCCTCGGCCTTCTTGACCTTGTTTTCCGACCTCTGCCTTGGCTCTGGCAGCCGCTGCCGTCCCTGCTATCCTACCGAAGACCGATCCCTTTACAAGACCTGCACCCACCGTGTAGTTGTGGTAGAATAGGCCTGCTTGCATCTCACCAACCACCCACAAGCCTGGCATGACACGGTTTGTATTATCGAGAGCGCGCGCTTGGGTGTCGGTCTTGATACCACCATATGTGAAGGTGATGCCAACGGTGACCTGGTAACAAAAATATGGTGGCTTATCCAGCGGCAACGCCCAGTTGGACTTAGGAGGATAAAAATCTCCCTGCGTGCAATTGCCGTCGAGCTTGAGCGGATCGAATTCATTGGTCGGGTTGCAGGCCGCATTGTACTCCTTGCACGTCTGGAGGAAGTTGGCAACATTGATCCCAAGCTTCTTCGCAAGTCCTTCCAACGTGTCGGCAACAACAGGAGTACCAGTCGCATAGCGGGGCTCAAGCAAATCCTTGGACTTCTGGTCGAAAATTTGGAAGGCTCTCGCCTCCGGCTGTGCGCCGATTGCCCATCCAGTTTTGGCGTAAGTCAAGCCGAAATGCGCTTCTCCTTCGTCCATGAAACGTTTCCCAAGAACGTTGACGCTGATACCGTAGGGATAAGAGTATCGAGACATCTTATCTGTGACTCGCAGGTCGCCAACTCTTGGAGCGTTGACGTCTTGCGGCGAAGCATGAGCACCACCCCAGTGGCCAAAAGACTGTGCACCTGCAGCAATTGCTTTCTCGAGCATCACACCGGTGTTGAAGCGGCTGCCGCGTACCACCACCAAGTCCCAGCCCTCGCCCAAGAACTGGCGCCGAAGTCGCGGATTGGCTTCGAACCCGCCAGAGGCGAGGATGACCTGCCCGGAGAAGTCCACGTTAGAGCCTTCATGTCGGGCGCGGACTCCATACGTGGTGTTGCCATCCATGAGAATTTCGATCGCCGGCATATCGTAGAAAACAGTGATGTTCGGCCTGGAGTCTACCGTTGCATAGAGGTCGCTGATTAGACCGACGCCTTCGCCTTTCGCCATGAAGCCCACGGAGGGCGGTATATCTATCTTGCCCTTGATCGACTTCAGCCTGTCTTCGTTGAAAAACTTATGCAAGGTCAGTTGCCAATGCACGCCGCAGACGTCTTTCATCCATCTGCATGTATCATAGCCTTGTTCCAAAAGGACTTTCATGAGCTCCTGGTCGGATCGGCCCCGTGTGACCCTCAGCAACTCTTCCACGTACTCTTGACTTGTATACGGTCCTAAGTCGACCTTTTCACTTTGGTACATGGCTTCGTCACATAAAAGTTCCTTAATGTCTTTCATTCCTTCATGACAGACCCGAAAGACAGCCCCTGCGAAGCGACTATTGCCTCCACGTTCGGTCAAGCTCGCGGCTTCGAGGATGGCTACACGAACCCCAGCTTCACTTGCACTGATAGCAGCACAGAGAGCGGCATTTCCTCCGCCAACAACCACCACATCGAAGTCGGATATCTGTCGCATATTGAGAGTGTCTCGAGTCGAGTCTCATAGAAGAGAATGAATGTGCAGGTCGAGCTGGTGATTGATCAATCAATCTCCCTCCCAAAGACCAAGACTCTGTAGCATTGTGGGCGAAATGCGAGGATATGGTTCAAGACACCGCTTGCGCATAGTGTCCATAATCACCAAAAGTCCGGAAGGGCGACTTCGGCTATCGGTATTGGACCAGTTCGGATCGATACATGCCGCGGTAGAGAAAACGATAACCACAATATGAGATCCACGTTCATTGCCTGGAGTCGTCTTGCCGGCACATGAAGCGCCACCTTTGTGGCTGTCATCTAAAGTTTTTTGACACTCGGAATGTGCGAGTCCGCCAATCACGTTGAGCTCCACTGGCAGCAGAGTTCCCTTTGCACAGGCTGCGGTGTCTAGAGATTGTTTCCCACGCCCCTGGCCGCGGCAGGATGAAGATATTGTTTCCATTCTAAGAAATAGATAGCATTAGACTGTGAAGGCATGTTGAGTGCATGATCATGGCCACTAGCTGCGCAGACCGTACCACTGGGGGACTGGGTAGTGCACCACATTACTTTATTCATATGCTGAACAGCCTCGCGCTACCAGGGACCTTTTGAATCTCCTAGAGACTAATCGCTAGAGGACCTTGCTGGTGAGCAGCGTACCTGTCAACAAATACCGTTTCGCAGATCGGAATACAACAATTGACGAGCCAATGTTGTTGAAGTACATAATCTGAGATTGTCCGGTAACTCTACCTTGTCCATCGACAAGCGCCTCCCGCTGTTTGAGGACTATGACTATATCAGAAGACAAACCAGGATTTGTGGTGGCAATTATCGCTGGGGGAACTGCTGGTGGTGTTGAAGCAGCTATGACAGTAACGCTGGCCGTATCGGTTCGGAGAGCCATCCAGGTTGACCGTTTCTTAGTACCCATTCGAATTTGCAAAGACCAGAGTTCAATTACGCAATGGATTGTCCTCCGTAAAGCTTACGTCCAATCCTTTCCGGATACTTCGAGAGATTGTTAGAGGCGAGGGTTTTAGGTCTATATATAAGGGGTGCAGTTCTCTTGTCGTGGTCAGTATTGCCTAGAGCCGCTTTTTCACCCGTACACTCATGTGGCTTCTTACTGACTGCCGGCTGTAGGGCTCCATCGGCAAGGATGCTATCAGATTCCTGGCATTCGACAGCATTAAGCACAAATTTGCCGATCCGACAACGGGATCCCTAGGCGCAGCAGGCAACATGATGGCCGGGGTCGCTTCCGGCATCATTGCTAGCACTGTCATTGTTACTCCGAGCGAGCGTATCAAAACTGCTCTTATTGACGACGCGCGATCCTCCCATCGGTTTCAATCAACACTTCATGCGATTCGACTCATTTTCCGGGAGTCAGGATTTGTCGGACTCTATAGAGGGTATGTGGGAACAACTCTGAAGCAAACAGGCACAACAGCGTTTCGCCTCGGGTCGTACAACATCATGAAGGACATGTATCGAAGGCATGACATTAAACAAGGTCCCGGTCTCGACTTCGTAACGGGGGCGGCGGCTGGACTCGCGACCACGCTAGCCACACAGCCTTTTGATGTGGTCAAGACCCGATCACAGACTGCCAAGGGGAGCAGCACCAAGGCGGCCATCAAAGATGTGTACTTCGATAGCGGTGTTCTAGGCTTCTGGAAAGGGACCACCATGCGTCTTAGTCGTACGGTCCTCAGCGGTGCCATTTTGTTTACCGTGTACGAGCAGATGGTGGCAATCTTGAACTTGATGCCCAACGTGGTGTCAAACGCAGCCACTTCAGACTCGGGAAAAATCTGCTAGCTCAGGAATTTGACAGGATCTATAGTGAGTACATGTCAAGGACTGCTGAAACATGCGATTGATGAGTGGCTACTGCGTCTTGCTCGCAGAAGCGAGGGTGTGAAAATTCCAAGAAAAGATAGACATGCACGTCCTAATTTTCAAATAAAAATGCCGGCACGCGCCGAGCATTAAACCGGTTTAAGTTGGGCACCTCTCGCCCCTCACTGCCAGGGTGTAGGCATGCCTAAGGATGACTTATTAAGTCCCCAACATCCCCAGAGTTGGACCCCTCAGTACACTATATCCAATTTCTCCATGGTGGAGTCATCAAACCATACTCTCAGCGCATTGACGCCTCCATTCGCAAGACCAGTTCATACACGCACTCAGACCTCCTCCACCGGAGATTGCTCACTTTGCTTATAGGAAGAGAGGTGTAATCTTGAGCGCGAAGGCCATGAGAAAATGGCGTCGGAACACAACGCAGGCGCAATCGCCTCTGCCTGGTCAAGACCGAGGGCATGCCAACAATGCAGAACCGGGAAAACGAAATGTGACATGACGCGGCCCATCTGCAAGACGTGTACCATCCACTCGCGCGAGTGTGTCTACTCCAATCTGCCTCCAAAACCTCGACCTTCAAAGGCGTTGATAAGGGCTGCGGAGACGCGCAAAAGGGCCCTGGAGCTGCTCTTAATCAAATTGAAGCAATGCCCTGAAGAGCAGCGCCATGATGTTCTCGCATCATTCGAAGTGCTTGGAAATTCGGTCAAGATGGTGGATCCCGCCCCTGAGGACGATGGTATCCTGAATGTAGCCAGTCAGACCCTTGGCAGCCCTCTAGTCGAGACGAATAGCGGAGACGTGGCAGATTCGCAGGACATGAGCGATGATGAGGACGACGAAACGCTGCTGACCGAGCACAAAGTTGCGGAGTACCTCTCCTTGGACGAACACGGCCAGATCGGTGCCTTTGGACCGACCTCTGCTCTCCACGACCCTGTAGAGTCACCAAGCACAGGCAATCAACCGCTTCAGAACTTGGCCAATCAACTGTTCGTGAATGCCGCCCTCCAACGACAATTTGAATCGACTATCTGGTCCTTTAGTGATATCGATGGAGTGCCAATAGAGCTGGCTACTCATCTGCATGATTTGCACTGGAACCGACAGCACCACACTTTCCTTCTCACTTATCGCCCACTTTATACCAGGGATCTTATTTCTGGAGGACCCTACTGGTCCAAATTTCTCTCCAACGCCATCTTTGCTTCCGCAAGCAAATTCTCAAATCGTCCCGAGGTGCGCGACAATCCGAACGACCCGCGAACCTCGGGTGGACGCTTTCTGCGGCGCTGTGAAGAGCTCTTGGTGGAAGAGTCACCATTCGAAAAGTCATCTATTCCGACGGCCGCTGGGCTGATGCTTCTTAGCTCCACATTCCTAGCACGTGGCGAAGTCTCCAAGGGCTGGAAATATGGCGGATTGGCAATTAGGATGATCTTCGACCTCGGCCTGCACCTGGATTGCGAACGACCTGGCGTCACCGCAGAAGACATGGAAATCCGCCGGAGAGTGTTCTGGGGCATCTTCATTTGCGACAAACTCCAGAGTCTCTATCTTGGACGGCCTGTGACAATCCAGCTTCGGGATGCATATGTGTCTTGTAATCTGATGGATACCCTGGAGGAAAATGAACCTTGGACGCCATATATAGATCCAAACGATCCTCGACCTGAGACGGCGCCTCGTGCATTTGCACCCATTCCTGTGCATTCAGTCACCTGTTTCCAGCAGTTCTGTGAACTGGCGAAACTGATGACTAAAATCGTGAGTCGCTTCTACGCTGCCGGAGCTCCAATAGTTAATGCAGAGGCAAAATTGCAACATCTTGACCGCGCCTTGGCTCATTGGAGGATGGAGTTGCCTCAATATCTCGTGTTCGAGCCATTGCTGGATGCTGAGGGCAGATCATCTCACATGGTGGCACCGAATATTGTCCTAATAAACGCCACTTACCATGCTCTGTGGATTTTACTTCATCGACCATTCATTTCTGAGAAACAGCTTCGGAAAAGGACAGCTTCGGAGACATCATGGCACAAGTGTTCGCATGCTGCGGCCATGATCACAGATATCATGACGGCTTATCGCACAGGGTACTCGCTTCGCGGAGCCCCGTACTTGGCCAGTTATGCATGCTACGTAGCATGTACCATCCATGTGCGCAATGCGGCTTTGGGCAACAGCAAGTCCGAAGTCTGCAGGAACGCCCAAGAAATGCTCGACCGAACTCTGACGATGCTGAAGGAGCTTTCCGACGCGAGCCCCTGCGCAATGAGGGCTGTGCAGATTATTCAGCGTCTGATGAGTGCGAATCAATTGCAAGGCATTGCAGGTAAGCGATCAGTATTTTCATGTTTCGCAAAAGCATTTAGCCGGGTTCAAAGATATCACAGATCACTGAAGCTTTACAGAACCTACAACAGATCTGAGCCCAAGCTCGGCTCTGGATGCTGACGCCATCATCAGAATGTTCCCAAGGACGCCCATAGCGCCAAATTTCGACTTCAGCCAGCTCGACTTTTCCAATCTCGAAGAGTCGGCTCAGAACCAAGCACTGGGGTTAAGCGACGATCTTATACTGTACGACCCACTCTTTGGCTTCATGGATGGATTCGATGTGCACGGGTAGAGATCATAAAAGATGGTCTATAGTCGTGGCCATGAAGAGATGTTTCCGTGTTTCCAGCCCATGATGACTTGTGGACAGCTCGTTGCCGAACCTCGGACCTCGCTGGACGATTGTCACGTTTGGCATGGCACTAGACCAAGTCAGGACTGGCCTGACCGCAGCCCCTTTATTACCTTAGTTACTCGAGTCACAGACTCTCCCTCGGACTTACTCCTCACATAGACAGAAACACTCAAACAACCACTGCCATTGCGGCGATCTCCCTTTTCCCTGGTTGTGGGCTTGCGTCGAGACTCATTCGTTTGTGTCTCGCAACAACGATCTGACACGCGATCCAAGTTTCAGTGCCCTCATTTCCTACAATGTGGCAGTACCACGGGATTCAAAACTAGCTGGATATTACGAAGGGCAAACATATGAGTCTTGCTACATATGTTATCACACACAAATGTACATTGAAATGTACTATAGGTGGATCTTCACAGTTGTAATTCTTCGAGAAGCACGCAGGATTGCAATGGTTGAATGGCAGACTTTTCAACACTAGGAGTTACTAAGCTTTCAGAGTCAAACATGAAATCAAACTCTCTTTCTCCAACGCCTCTCCGCGACTGCGTGCGGTCACTTATAATTGGTTTATCACAGTCGAGCCTAATGAGTTTGTTTTCGCGCCCAGCAGGCCAAGAACATCGCTTTTCACTTACGAAGGTTTTCTAAACCAGAGATCTGACGAACAGCGATGTCTTTCAGCTCCAAGCACAAGGCTCGGCCTTGTCACCCGAATCGCGGGGCACAATATCAATCTCTTCGTTTGCAATTCTTGAACGCCATGTGTGCGGCAAACCAAGCGTTACGGGCCTAACGACGAGACACTCCTGAAAGAGTGAGCACACTGACACCTCCAATAACGAAAATGTTATTGGGCGTTAAGTATACGAACGTCTCGGCTTACATTCGAATATTGCAAAATACCATGGTACTCCTGTCATTTGGTTCCATAGTCCCCAAGCGAGAATAGGTCGATTGAGCGGTAGGTCAACATCCCGACGCAGTCCGGATATCGATACAAAGGAAACTTTGCTAGCTAAAGCATTTTGAAAAGGGCCTATTATATATGCCTGAGAAACAGATAGTGTATGCTAAGCAGGATGTCACAATGCGATCTTGGTGAAACATAATTCTGGAAGATAATCGACTTCGAAGGTTGCAGTGTCGAGGGCGAGGCGGCTAATTTGTGTTATAAAGGGTTCGGTTATCGGCCAGAAAACAGTCTAATATCTTTGTTTACGGTTATACGGTCTATGAAGTCAGAACTAGGAGATCGCCACGCGAAGGGTTTGAGGTAACTAACTTTCAAGCACGCCTTATCCAACAACGTGACGTTCAAAATCAGTTTTCTGATGTTGAGAATCTGCTCCAGGGCAAATTGATCCCCGGTTGCTGATATAGCACTATAGGTTCTAGGGAGAGGGAGTCTAGGTACTGGAAGCGGCTGTGTATTTGTATTTGAAAGCGAAGGTGCGAAGTATGTTGCTTGGACATAGGCATCGTTTGATGAGTAGAAGAGATGTGGAGAAACACGAAGACTTTAAAAGCGCAGTGGGAGTTGGATCCAAAAATCAACTAAGTTCCACTGTTCCCGCAGTAGGTGATCTTTTCCCAAGCTTTCGTTTGCGGAAATACTGATAGACTTCTAATTGGCTGAGTGAAGCCTCAGCCTGCAAGCGCCAGACGCCATTAGTGGGCTTGGCGCAAACTTCCACAGTTGATGGCTATCTTCCCGAGAGATCCGCGAAGTTCTTTGACAGTTCCATTGAATTCACAAGCATCCTTGCTAGGTTGCGTACAATTCTTGCTGTGCTCACAGTCGTAATTCGGCATTCAGCCTCTGGGGAAGGTCGGAGATGCTTTTGAGTTCTACGGTCTGCTCAGGAAGTCCTTCATCTGCTAGGTGCACTGTACCGAACAGAACCGCTGAAGGGAATATGGTGAGGCCAACGGCACATCAACTGATATGATAAAAGAGTTCGGGGGCTAGCCCAGATTCCATTGCTTATTCCACGTTTGGAAACCTGTTTGGAAAGCTCTGCAGGAACGAATTTGGCATAACGGGATGAGTTTTAATCTGAGAGGTAGCGGCGCCTCCACTAAGGACGAACCTGAAATGATGGAACAATTCGCAATATTCTTTAGGCTTGCATTCAACCGGCGAGAAAAGCGAAACAAAACGAGACATGCAAAGTACGACTTCATAATCTGCCCCGGCAGTGATCCGTTGGGTTAATCACAAGCATGCAGAGTGTATGTCGCGCGGAAAAGGCAGAGTGAGGATGATAATGACATCAAATCATCGATCTCTAGACGGTAAATCAATCATTCCAAACAACGCCTCTTGGACTTCTGCCGTCTCAGCAGCGGAAAATGGTTAATATCTATTCAATTAGATGGAAAGGAGGCGATTCCCGTTCTCGTGGTTTGGACACCTTGGAGGTTGCCAGAAATCCTGACGGATGAAATATACAGGCAAAGAAGGTAGGTAAATTCCTTGTCGACTTGTGGGGATTTTCGCTCCAGGTGTGAAAACACCCAGTTTGCGCGGCTTTGGTAAGTGCGATCTTATCCATGCCCAAACTTGGCCAGTTTCGGGTCTCCGTCCGTCATTAAAACATCCTTGTTGAACAAAGGCTGTTAAGCTGTCTTGGAAAGCGTGGTCGGAACAAGTATACTGAGGGATCTAAACGTCTTCAGAAATATACCAGATGTCTGTCAAGAAGAAGACAGCGGTCAGGAGTGCCTCCTGCATCAATCTGAAACTATTAAGAAAGAAGAATAAGCAGGAGGCACTTCACTTATATTGCATTCCACCCCCACTCCACCACGATGGCGATAACGAAGCTTAGAGAGTCCTATCACGAAGGCGTGCAAGGTTGAGGAAGGAGCTCGTGGCGAACCTGGAGGCATTCCGGAGAGTAAATTCCAGGGCCCTGGAAGGAAAAGGGATACTGAGGAGAACAACCACGAACCTCTCACATAACTCTCACAACAAGCGACGTGGCGGAGATGCATGTTCTGAGAAAGGTACGCTTGTTCGGCTCAAGTCAAAAAGCCAAGCATAATCTCCGCATTCACAGATCCAGCTCAGTGACGGGCCGAAATGCGCCGGCATTCAGAGCTCCACCGACCTCGGGTTGAGAGTTCTGAGTGGCGGCCTACAATCCGCCGAGAGGCATCGAGTCCTGGAAACGCATCTGGCCAGCGCCGTATTTTGAAACGCTCTCGAAGTCTCGGGGCTTGTCAAAGTCCAAGGCGTCCAGAGACATTATTATCCTAGGCTCATTGCAGTTCCTTCGCGCGATCCGTACGCAGTGTTTATAAAGAAGACTTCTACTGCCTATAGCGTCATCCCTGTCCGTTAGCACCCGGCCTTCTCTCGTCCTTTTTCTCAACCACGCAACAACAATTAGTTACCAGTACGCACGAAGGCGTTACAATGGCTAAGCATGATTTTTTTTCCCTCCGCGGCCGCAAGCTTCAGATTGCTATGCTAGGCCTAGTCGTCTTCCCAGCCTACGGGTTCCTAGGATACAACAACGTGGTGATGGGCGGACTAGTCAGCAATCCCTCATTCATCAAGCAATTTCCTTCGACCGATACAGTCCACACAACAGGAGCTGCTAAAGCTCAAAATGCTCGAATTGAGGGCACCGTCGTTGCTCTTTACCTTGTCGGAGCCATGTTCGGAGCTTTGTCCTGTTGGAAGATCGGTGATAGACTTGGACGCCTGCGGACGACTATGATCGGGGCCACCTCAGCTATAATTGGCTGGATCTTTGAATCGTCTTCATTCTCTCTCGGCCAATTGATTGTTGGCCGCCTTGTCGTTGGGCTCGGAACTGGGATGATCTCCGCTACAGTTCCAATTTGGCAAAGCGAATGTTCTCCGGCAAGCCATCGAGGCGTAATCGTTGTCCTGGAAGGGACCTTCTCAGCTGTTGCTATCGCTCTGTGTCAGTGGCTTGAACTTGGTTTCTTCTTTGCAGAGACCTCTGCTACATGGCGGTTCCCTCTAGCCTTCCCAATCACTTTTGCTATGGTTATATTGATATGCGCGCCAATGATGCCAGAGTCCCCAAGATGGCTGGTAAAGCATGGGCGTTTGGACGAAGCCCGACACATCGTATCAGTGCTGGAAGATACAAATGAGGAGTCCGAAATCGTGACGGCAGCAATTGAGAAAATGCAATACTCGCTCAGGCTGATGAGCTCCGCCAAATTCAAAGACCTCCTCAGCAACGGCGACAACCGTCTCTTAAACAGAACTTTAGTCGCCATGTTCAGCACGTTTTCTCAGCAAATGTCTGGTATTGCCGTTGTCGGCTTCTACACAGTCCCAATCTTGGAGGACTATATGGGTTTAAGCCAGGTCAAATCAAGAATTGTCTCCGCATCAATTTACTCTTTGCAATTGGTGTGCAGCATCGTCACATGTTTCACCGTCGAACGAATTGGCAGAAGAAAGTTAATGATGATTGGCATCGGAGGAATGGGTGTCATGGCAGGTGTCCTGGCAGGAACTACATCTAGGCCTGAGAACCGAGCATGTGCCATCGCCTCAACTGTCGCTATTTTCCTATTCGTGGCATCATTTGGACTTGGGACATTTGGTGTTAATTACCTCTACGGCGCTGAGGTCTCTCCTCTGGCTTATCGTGTTCCGATTTATGCTGTGACGGCAACCACTCTTTGGAGCTTCAATTTCCTCTCCACCGAAGGTGTGTCTCTACTTCGATGCTTTGGATTCTCTTCTTACTGATGCAGTCTCTCCCATTGCCTTCGCAACCCTCGAAAGCCGCTACTTCATTGTCTACTGTGCACTGGATTTGTGCGTTTTTCTACCAAGTGAGTACAACACCCGAAGGCGAACCGGCAGACTTTGACGCCGCGTCAGTCATATACTTTTTCCTCCCAGAAACACGAGGTATGTTGCTCGAGGATATGGACATAGTTTTTCGGAACTCGAAAAATGCACTCGAAGTCGTCAAAATTGCAAGAGACATGTCTCGTCAACCTTGCTCTCTTGACATTGAACAACACGATACCACTGTCAAAAATGCATCGACAACGATAGAGGAGCTATCTATCACACATAATAGCAACACTTCTTAACCATGTAGGTGCAATGGCCATGGGGACACTGTTAAGGAGTGCAGTATACGGTGGAGAATTCAGCGGTACGGTGTGAAGATACTTGTCAGAGCCGCTTCCTGAGACACCTGAGTCGATAGGTGTCTCAGTCACAGATCCTTTATTATATGAGCTGGGCTAGGAGAGTGCAAGGTATGAACAGTCGAGTAACTGAAAACAGTATAGTCAAGCAGATGGCATGAGTTGGCTACGAGCGAGTGTAACTATAGAAGGGTAATGAGCGTAGCTATATACTTGGAACAGGCAACTGGGAATGGTATGTTGGTATGTCGATATGCCGTCCATACCGACAGGTCGTCATTGGAATGTTCCGTCTGCCCGAATGAAATACAACAAAAGAAGTATTTCTTTTGGATGCCTTAGCATTTTAGATCAGTTTATACCTGTTATGCTCCGAGCGTAATAAATCATCATCGCTACGGCGGCGTAGTTATGGTACGTAATGTTGGCGGGTTTACGTTTTTCTAGTGTAGTTAGAAAATGAGGGTGTGATGGGTTGAACCCAGGAGAAGGCTCGGTTCTGGCGAACCAGCGCCAAGACCAACACCAGGAAATACTGCCTCCTGATTAGTCAAGACGCACACGGTGCAAGGGATACAAAGTCCTGACAGCTGAGACACCGCACGTAAGGGAAGGTAAGGAGTTGGAACAAGTACGCAAGGGAAGGCAAGGAGCTGGAACAAGTACGCAAGGAAAGGAGCAAGGAGGTGAGGACAATAGTTACCTCCTTACGGCGCGTTGGAGGATATAAGGAGAAGGGAAGGACAGCCATTCCTTCCTTCTCTCTCCTCAGATTTGTCCTCCTTGTTACTAGGTTAGCTAGCTAGTTGCAGAACTCTTTCCAAACCCTCACAGAGGGGTTTAAAATGGTAGGATACTGTTACGAACCGACCATATGAGAGGCTAAGGGGAAAGACAAGGAGGAAGGTCGACCGAGGAGAACATATCAGACGCCAGTATCTTAGCAAACATGTTAGCATAACCCAGCGGGGTAACAGAGCAATATACCTAGATAGGCTCAGAAATATATTAACATATTTAACATGTCTAATAGAGTAACATATTAAATATATATCCTAAGTAGTATATAGCCGCGCTCAGCTACATAGTTCTCCTCGTAGTTAATAATAGTTATAGAAAATTAAGTTCCTCATAATTATCTACTATACGTATAGGTCTACATACTATATACTTAGTTTCCAGTCTTAGCTATAGCGTCCCTCCCTACTATATCACTAAGTAAACCACCGTAGGTTTACCTATGGATACCTTACGTATTATATAGTAGCTCGTAATATATTAACTATCTACTTAGATAGTAGCGGACCTAACGATAATATCTAGTAGCTCTAACCCTAAATCGCCTAAGCCTAGACTTACTTAGTAATCTAATACCTCTACTATAAGTATTACTACTTTAACTATTAATAATATAGAGGTTAGAAAGATAAAGGATAACCTTAAGGTTAAATAGTACTATAGAGATAGAAGTAAACTTAGTATATATCTTATATAGTTAAAGGCGGTATTTACCTTATAACATACTAAATACTCTACCTACGTAGAAAAAGTTTTATTTATAGAACTTTAGCTCCGTAGGTTAGCGTTTAAGTAGTTTAAACCTATTATAGGGGATTACCTCGGCTCTATACTAGCGTAGCGAAGCCTAGAGATAAATAAAATCTTTAGAAACTTCTTAGTTTTTAAAGAAAGAATTAAGTAGATCTTTAGGATATTAGGAGAGGAATAGTTAGTAGTCTAGAGGATCTATTAACTTAGGTAGATAGGATCCGCTACGCGGTATTATACTATATTCTAACGCTATACTTCGAAATTAGATTAGGAAGATAAAGCTTTCGCCTTAGTCTATTATTAGGGGCTAAAGGATTTAGTTAAAGATAGAATAGGGATAGATTATCCTAATAAGTATAAATCGCTCGTTAAACTCTCTATCGAGACTAATAACTAGTTATATAAATACTAAATAGAAAGAAAAGGGACTTTTATAGGGGGTATAACTTATAAGAATAAATAATACTACGGAGAACTAATAGACTTAGATATGATCTAACGTAGTAGTTCTACTCACTAGAAAGCACGAGGAGGATAACCTAAGGTTAGGAACGATAGGTCTCGTAGATCACTATAGTTAGAGCGAGAGAAACGTAAGAAAAATAATCTATACTATAGATACGGAAAATCCAGATACCGTATGAAAGATTATAAGAACGGTCTAACGCTATATATAATAGATAATAGTATAGCCGGTTATAAAGAAATAAAGGCTAATACTTTATAGGGAGCTTAGAAGGTAGCCGATAGCTAGAGTAATATAGTATAGGGGGACCACCTAGGTACGGGATCTTAAAGGGAGATAGGTAGATCTAAATAAGATATAAAACCTAAGGAGGAAGCTACCTTAGAAGAATAGGAACGATAAGAAGAATTATAGTATTAGCTCTTATTATAGATAGCGTACTATAACAATAGATATATAACTCACTACTCGGAAAAGATTAGAAGTAGATAGTTTCTAAAATAATAAAGAAAAGTAGTAAGACGAGCTAATAAGCTAAAGTACTAGGAAGTATTTAGGGTTAACTATAAGGATATTAATAATGAATAAGGATTCTAGATAATGTATATACTAGAACTAGAAGAACTTACTATATTTATCGTAATTAAATATAACGATAAGGAAATAATAATAATTATACTCTACTAGAGATTATTAAAGTACTAGTATAAAGATAATTACGGACTAAAAGTAGAGTACCTCTACTCTATATTTAATCTAGGGTAGCTAACTAATGAACTAGTTTTAATTACGATAGAGATCTATTAGGCTATAGAGGCGGAATATACCGTTCTAGGGATGCATTCGTACGTAGGAAAAGGTGATAAAGCGTTTACAATACTAATCGTACCGTCATAAGAATAGAGCCTTAATGTGATAATAGTACTAGAAGGCACTAGAATAGTATAATTAATCTATACCTACGAAAGATGCCGGGACTACTAGGTAGTCGCGTATATTAGAGAGGCGTAGACTAATATAGGAGAATTATATGACGATATTAACCCGCTTATAGATTACTAACTAATATATATACTATATAATAGTTACGTAAGCGATAACGTTATTATCTAAGAACTAAATAAGAATCTTATGTTAGGGGAAGATACTATATATTAATAGTACGTAGTACTAGAAAGTGATAAGTATAATATTAAGATTGCTACTAACTTCTAGAAGATAGACGACTACGAGACTAAGTGTTATCTTAATATACTATACTAATATATAGTTTATAACCCTTTTAGATTACTATAATCATTACTTAAGAAAATTAATATAAAATAATACTAGGACCGAGAGTACGAATATAAAGAAGATATATATATTTATTAACCGATAGAACTAGTAATAGTTAAAATAAGACTTCCAGAGGGAACTATAAAGAGAATTATTACTAAAAGAAACGAACTTAAAGAAGTATAGCGAGAAAAAGGAGTTATTCTTAAGTTAATTCTATCGATATTAGGACTCTTAAGGAATAGAAAGGTAATCGATAAACGCGAAGATCTAGACTATTACTATAAAAGACTTTCGTACGAAGATAAAGACTACTAATAGTAATACGGAGATTATTTATATTATTAGAACGTCGATCTAAGACGGCCCTATATACTAATATCTAGAGGAGTCTACGCCGACCTTATAGAGATAGACTAAATATATAATAAATAAGAATATTAATAGAGGAGAGAATTATACCTACATTACTAAGAAGGTATACTAAATATAATATTCACTAATAGTAATAACGGCGGAGGAGATCTATATAGGTTATTTATTATTGAAGAAATAGCTAATAATAGAGTAGATAGAGATTTTATAGCGGATGATTTCTACTATCTAAATGAAGAGAAGTACGATATAAAGATAAAGTATTAATATATCTATAATATTAACCTAGACGTTAAAAATATCCTAATATACCCTAAGGTATTTGAAATATTAGAGGAGTGTTTTAATACTAAATATTAATAGGATAGAGAGCGATATATATACTAACTAAAAAACTTATGAGTAATAACTTAAAGAGGTAGAGGAGTTATAATAATAACCTAAGAGTTAGAAAGCCTTAGGAGTTAAGAGAGATAACTATATTAGATAATTACTACGTAGCCCTTACGGTAGAATTAGCGAATATTTAGATTATTATTATAATTAACTTAGGAGCTAACCGGAGCTATATAAGTATAACTATAGCTAGGAAACTATATGAATACGAAGTAAAGAAATGACTTCTATATCTCTTAAAGATAGTAGATAGATAACTATTAAGATAAGTAATGATAGAAATGAAAAACGTTCCGTTAACGATTACGAAATATAAGGAAATAATAAACCTAGATATAATAGATATCCTAGGATATAACGTAGTTTTAGGAATAGACTAGCTTTAAAAACATAACCTAACTATTAACTAATAAATAAGGATAGTAATATTTACGAAATATAGTACCGTATAAAGGGAGGACTAATTATCCTTAAAGACTCTAAAAAGAACGATTTTAGTGCGATCGATAGAACGTACGCTAGCTAGCTCTAGTATTAGGGAAATACTATCGGAATATAAAGACTTTAAAGACCTCGCTAAAGAAAGAGAAAGTAACGTAGCTTTACTAGAATATAAACTATAGGATTATGAGATACCCTTAGAAGAAGGAAATAATCCGGAATACTATGCGTAACTAATCCTAATATCTAAAAAGGAAGAAGACTTCCTTAAAGAGTATATTAATAAACACCTTATAAAAGAGTTTATTAGACCTTTAAAGTCGAAAGTAGCTCATATAGTACTTTTTATACTAAAAAAGGACGGGGGATTAAGACTATATATCGACTATAGACGCCTTAACGCGATAATAAAGAAAAATCAATATTCGATACTAAGAATCGATAAATTATAGGACTAACTCTTAGGAGCTAAATAGTTCTTAGTAATTAATGTTAGAGACGTCTACTATAGGGTAAGGATAAAGGAAGGAGAAGAATAGAAGATAGCGTTCAGGACTAGATAGGGCCTATATAAGTATTAGGTAATATCCTTCGGACTAACTAACGCACTAGCTACCTTCTAAGAACTTATTAACGATACCCTAAGAGAATACTTAGATAAGTTTATCGTCGCCTACTTAGACGATATCCTTATATTTTCTAAGATATATAATGAGTATATCTAATACGTACGGAAGGTCCTATAAGCACTAAAAGAGAAGGACCTACTGATTAAACTAAGTAAATGCGAATTCTATATATATATAATAGCATTCCTAGACTATATCGTATTATTATAAGAACTAGCGCCGAACCCTAATAAAGTTTAGGCTATTAATAACTAGCCTATACTAATAAGTATAAAAGAAGTATAATAGTTCTTAGGTCTTATTAACTACTATAGGAGGTTTATCTAAGGATTTTTAAGAATCGCGGTACCTCTAATAAATTTAATAAAGAAAGACTATATCTTTAACTAGGATAATAAATATAAATACGTCTTTAAGGGACTAAAGGGATAGATAACCTCTATACCTATCCTTATATTATTCGACCTAGAAAAGGAGTTAATACTCGAAACCGATACGTTAGACGAGGTAATAGGGGTATATCTTATATAGAAAGACGAGAATAGCTAATCATAACCTATAGCCTACTACTCGAGACAAATAACTTAACTAGAATTAAACTATAATATCTATAATAAAGAATTACTCGCTATTATAGAAGCATTACGATAATAGAGAGTATATCTAGAAGGGGTAAGGTACTCGGTATAGATATTTGTGGAATATCGCTATTTAGGCGTACGGCCTAATTAGGCCTAGCGCTTTATCACGTGACTAGTGGATACTACTAGTCTATACTAGTACTAGATCACGTGGTATAAGTGGCGATACTAGGTGGTGTGATCGCTTATTAATAGCGATTCAAGGGATTTCTTTTATCTTCTATTATTACCACCTATTATCTATATAAGGACGCTTCTACCTCCTAGATAGTTATCTCAACTCAAGTCTTTTAGTATCTAGTAAATGACCTCCTCCGACCGTACACTCAGACCTTCTAACAATATTTACTAACTATAAAAACCTTACTTACTAGATAACGATAAAGGACCTAAATAGGTAATAAGTGAGATAGGTAGAAACTTTAGTAAGATATAACTTTAGAATCTACTATATTAAAGGAACCGAAAATGGTTAAGTAGATGCATTAAGTAGAAGACTAGACTATATGAGAGTAGTAGGACCTAAACCTAATACGCTACTTAAGACTAACGGGTAGACACTATAATATAGAGGATATAACTATAATTTAGTAATTATAGACATTAAGCTAACCGAAGAATAAAAACGGGATATTATAAAAGAAAGATATAATAGCTAACTTATAGAGTACCCTAGAATTATAAAAACGATCGAGTTAATTATAAGAGACTTTATATAGAAAGGACTTAGAAAAGATATTAAAGAATACATTAGAAAATACGATATCTATAAGAAAATAAAGAAAGAACGATATAAACTATATGGATTACTTATGGTACTATAAACACTAAATAGACCGTAGGACTCCATTATAATTAACTTTATTATAAAACTACTAATATCTCGAGAACTCCTTACGGATAAAGAGTATAATAGTATTATAATGGTTATCGAAAGACTAACGAAATACGTATATATACTACTATTCACCGAAAAGGCGATAGTAAGAGATTTAGCCTACTTATTCATTAGAATAGTTATATTATAATACGGGATACTAAATAAGATAATCTCAGATAGAGATAAACTATTCACATTACAGTTTTAGTAATCCTTAATGAACCTCTTAGGGATAGATATAAAGTTATTAATAGTATACTACTTATAGATAGATAGTTAAACGGAAAGAATAAACTAAATACTAGAATAATATTTACGATACTACGTTAACTATTAGTAAGATAATTAGGCATAACTACTATTAACAGTATAAATAGCATTTAATAATAGTATCGCCGTAATAGAAATATCACTATTTTACGTAACTTATAGACACTACCTAAATATATTTAAGACACTAAAATTTAAGAAACTAATATCAGAAGAAGTAAGGATTAAGGTTAATAAGTGTGGAATATCGCCATTTAGGCGTATGGCCTAATTAGGCCTAGCGTCTTATCACGTGACTAGTTAACGCTACTAGTCTATACTAGATCACGTGATATAGGCGGTGGCGTTAAGGGTGGCGTTACTATAACGTGATTGATTACTAATAGTGATTAGAAATCTACCTTCGAGGTACTTCTATCACTATCTAGTAGTATTTCCTTTATCTATATAAGAGCGTTCTCTCCTCTTAGATAGTTAACTTAACTAAGCTTCCTAACAGTCACGTACATTACCTAAAAGGGTACGATCCTATGAGCCAATCTACTCTATGTCCTCTGAACAGGTTATGAGCCCGGATTAAAGTTAATCCGGTGCCACGACGTATCGACTATTAACGATTCAACCTACTACGCCCTAGTACCTATACTAGCGGACGATAATACGGCAAATAGACCTACACACTAGGACTATCGAATCGATCGAACCTTCCGTTACTAGGTTAGCGATAAACCTAAGGTATCTCAAAGGCTACTAGTTATCTATACTATCGATAAGACCTTGAGAATATCGAACGCTACCATAATGTTAAGCGATTCGAACCCGTTTAGGGTCCCTAGACTAAAGGGGTCTATAAACTGGGAATTCTGGGCTTTACGAATGGAAGCCTATATAATCGACAAAGGCTATAAATCCGCCCTATATCCTCTTATACCGTACGACGAAGAAAAAGGTACTAAAGAGGAATATCAACTATATCTAGCCGAACGAGAGGCAAAGTCTATTAAGGCTAGCGCCTTGATAAGACTAGCGCTAGACGACGGCCCTCTTATTCAAGTTAAAGACCTTAAAGGCGCTATCGACATCTAGGATAGGCTTAAGTCCCTATACGAGCCTAAAGGCTTTAGTTCTAAGTTCCTCATATGTAAGGAACTATTCAGTACGAGCCTAGCGACATCAGGCGGTTCTATCGAGAACTACCTAGCGAGAATCAAGCGTTTATCAGACGAATTAGCGGCTAGAAAGCTAGCTATACCGAATAAGGTTATTATAGCGTACGCGCTAAACAACCTATCGTCCGAATACGAGAATACCGTCGCTATCATTACGCAAAATCTCAGATCTAGCGATAAAGAAGTCGATCTATCCTCTATATTCAGCTACCTATTGGACGAGACTAGACGTCTAAAGTCGATTCATCCTCAGGAAATGGCCATGAACACTAAGGCTAGCGCTACTACTAGACCTAAGTGCACCTTCTGTCATAAAAGAGGCCACACTATCGATAAGTGCTGGGAGAAAAATCCTAGCCTAAGACCTCCTAATAGGACTAATAGTCCTAGAGAGGTAACTAAAGAGGCTAAAAAAGAGCCCACCCTACTATCTCACGTACGAGAAGAGGGTCAACTAGTCGAGACTGAATTCGCCTTATTAACAATAGACGAATTAAAGGACTAAAGTCTATGGATACTAGACAGTGGGGCTAGTAGGCATATATGCTCTACTAGGGCGCTATTTAGCGACCTAAGACCCTGTCAATCGGCCCTAAACTGGGGAAATATCTCTAATATCCCAGTAAAATGGCAAGGGAACGTCCGAGTACGTTTTAGGTCAACTGGTCGAACTGCTACCATCTAAGATTGTCTATATGTGCCTAAATTAGGCTTGAATCTATTAAGCCTAGGCGCATTAGCTAAAAAAGGGGTCTCTATATCGATCGGAAACGATTCGATTAACCTATCGATAAGAGACGCTATGATAGCTAAAGGCTATTATAGAAGAAACCTTATAGCCATCGATACCTATCCTACTACCGAATACGCGTACGCTACGGTAGATAGCGACATTTGGCACCAGAGAATGGGCCATATAGGTAGTATAGCCCTAGAGACTCTACCTAAACACACTATAGGCTGTGAAATGCCTAGGGGACCACCTATATCGACTAAGGAATGCGAGATATGCATCCAATCGAAGACTATAGCTAAGATAAGCCGTACGCCTATGCCTAGGGCACAAGAGACCCTCGAAAAGGTCCATTCTGACATATGTGGGCTAATGACGCCAGAAACGTTCCTAAAATAGCGCTATTTCGTCTCGTTTATAGACGATAAAACTAGATACGCTACTATTCGCCTATTATCTAGCCGAGATCAAGTCTTTGACGAATTTAAGGACTATCTATCGGAAGAAGAAAATCAACTAGGCGTACGACTAAAACGCCTACATTCCGATAACGCTAGAGAATATAAAAGCGAACAGTTCCTAGCGCTACTAAAGGATAAAGGCGTTATAGCGACCTATTCTGCACCTTATACACCTCAACAGAACGGCATAAGCGAGATCTTTAATAGAACGCTTATAAACAAGGTGCGCGCTATGCTCATATCAACGGGCCTACCTAAGGGTTTATGGGGTGAAGCGGCTATAGCCGCTACCTACCTATACAATAGGACACCCCACTCTAGCCTAGATAGCTTTATAACCCCGTACGAGGCAAAATACGGCCAAAAACCTACTATATCGGACATTAGGATCTGGGGATCTATCGCTTATAAAAGGGAACCAAAGGAAACCCTTAAAAAGCTAGACCCTAGGGCGAATCCTTATATCCTAGTAGGATACGGATCAAATCAATATAGGCTTACTAAGCCTAGCGCTAGGTATATAACTACTATAGCGCGAGATGTCGATATACTAGAGGGAGTCTTTATAAAAGACACTCCAGAACGCCTAGCTAGTAGACTAGCTAAGGTACGAGAACAGATCGACACTATATCAAACGAGGAACTAGTCGACGAGGGTCAACTAGTCCAAACGGACGACGAATCAGTCCAAACGGACGATAAATCAGTCGAAACGGACGATAAATCAGTCGAAACGGACGATCAGCCAGTTGACCTACCGACAGATCAACAAGACCAAGGCCAAACCGAGGGTCAACTAGCCGAAAACAGCCCTAGCGCTGTTAATAAGGCTATAGGCGAAGACCTAAGGTCTATTGAAGATCTATCCTTTATCGAATAACTTGAATATTACGCAAATCAAGACGATATCGCCCTAATAGCCACCGAAACAGATCCTACCTATCTAGAGGCTATGAAATCTCTACAGGCACCTCAATGGAAAATAGCCTGTCAAAAAGAGATAGATAGCCTTAAGGATAAGGATACCTGGACCTTAGTACCTAGAACGGACGACCTAAAGGTACTAGATGGGAAATGGGTTCTTAAGATTAAAGATCCCTATCGAAATCCTATCTATAAGGCTAGGTGGGTAGCTAGAGGCTTTCAACAACAATCAGGCATTGACTATAACGAGACATTCGTAAATACAGTCAATCCTATAGCCTGGAAGCTTATCCTAGCTATAGCGGCCGATCTAGACCTGGAAATCGCCCAATGGGACGTTAAGAGTGCGTTTCCAAACGCTACCTTACACGAAAAGGTCTATATAAATCAGCCTATAGGCTGGGAAGACTCTACTAAACCTGACTATATATGCCTATTAAATAAAGCGTTATATGGGCTAAAACAGTCAGGTAGAGAATGGGAAAGACACCTAAAAGGCCTTTTACGACAACTAGGCCTATTCCCTTCGAAGGTGGATCAATCTATCTACCTAAATAACGACCTATCGATCGTACTAATCGCCTACATTGACGATATAATCGTCATATCCTCAGAAATGTCAAAGATAAGGACCTTATTTAAGGACCTATCTAAATCTATCGAACTGAAGGACTTAGGTACGATCGATGAATTCCTAGGCATTAAGATAACTAGGGATCGACCTAAAAGGTCTATATCTCTATCTCAAGGTCACTATATTGATAAAATACTCAATCAGTATAAACCTAGAGATAAGAAAGAGATCAAACTTACGAGTCCTATTCCAATAGGCTTAAAATTTGAGCCTATAGAAGGAAACGCCAAAGCGGACGATATAAAGGAGTTCCAGCAACAGATAGGAGCCCTTATGTACCTTATGACGAAGACAAGACCTGATCTAGCCTATCCGGTAGGCTATTTAGCTAGGTATATGTCGAATCCTAGTCCTTTACACTTCAAAGTGCTTAAAAGGATATGGGAATACCTATCTATAACAAAAGACCTAGGTCTAGCCTATCAATCTAAGTCTACTAGTATAGATTGCTATGTAGATTCAGATTGGGGGGGTGATATAGGCACTAGACGCTCTACGACAGGCTATCTATTCGTCTACCGCGGCACTCCTCTATCTTGGAATTCGAAACTACAGCGTACGGTGGCGCTAAGTTCCTGCGAAGCTGAATATATGGCCCTAAAAGAGGCTATAAAGGAACAACAGTACATTAAGGCACTACTAAGCGAGATAAAAGGCCTACTAGGCCCTAGTCTTACTATAGAATGCCTAAATGTCTATACCGACTCAAATTCAGCTATAGAACTAGCGAAAAACCCCGTATATCACGCTAGGACTAAGCACATCGACATACAATACCACTATGTGCGAGAATGCGTTCAAAACGACCTATCCAGACTCAATTGGATACCTACGGACGCTCAACTGGCCGATGGTCTAACTAAGCCTATTACTACTGAAAAATGGATTAACTTCATCCAAGGTATAGGCCTAAAGGATCTAAAACTAGTCTAGATAGGCTAGTAAAGCGTTAAAAGGTAAGGAAACGCATCAGACTGACTATCTAGATAAACGACATTCCAGTTATAAGCTAGGATCTCGCAAAAGGCTAGATCTAGCTTAAGGGGGTGTGTGGAATATCGCCATTTAGGCGTATGGCCTAATTAGGCCTAGCGTCTTATCACGTGACTAGTTAACGCTACTAGTCTATACTAGATCACGTGATATAGGCGGTGGCGTTAAGGGTGGCGTTACTATAATGTGATTGATTACTAATAGTGATTAGAAATCTACCTTCGAGGTACTTCTATCACTATCTAGTAGTGTTTCCTTTATCTATATAAGAGCGTTCTCTCCTCTCAGATAGTTAACTTAACTAAGCTTCCTAACAGTCACGTACATTACCTAAAAGGGTACGATCCTATGAGCTAATCTACTCTATGTCCTCTGAACAATAAGATAAAAGAGCTATATAATATAATACAAAAGGAATTATAAAAAATATTAGAAAAAATAGTAAAAAGAGAAAATAAAAGAAGATCTAAGGGACTAGACCTTAAAGAGAGAGGGATAGTCTATATAAGAAGAAAAAACATCAAAATAAAATAACTAAGCGATAAACTAGATTACACTAAAATCGGACTATATCGTATTAAAAAGAAACTAGGACTAGTTATATACGAACTAGATCTCCTAAAGATACTAGAAATATACTTAGTATTCTATAAATCTCTACTAGAATTATATAGGGATCTAAATGCGAAACTAGGACTAGTAGAGATCGATAAGGAGATAGGAGAACTAAAGTATAAGATTAAGAGGTTAGTTAACTTCAGCCCTAGGTCGGAAGCTATTAAGTATGTTAACATATACCTAGTTAAGTAGTTAGGATACGACGATTTAGAAAACACTTAGGAATATAGCGATAACTTACTATCTAGAGTAAAGAAAGAATACTATTAAAGGATAGGTACGCGACCTATTATTCTAAAGGAACTAAAATCAGAAAGTAAGACTAATACTAAACGCCGGTGAGAAATAATTAACGTAGAACTCTACGGGATGTAAGAAATAAAGCTAGAAAAGATATTAGCTTATTAAGGGTTCCTAGTACTGACGTAATACTTAGTATATTAGTTAATAACGGAACCTAATACCTAGGAACTAAGGGAAAACGTACCTAAGACACTTATTATTAAATATTACTAATACTACATTAGATTATCTAGAATCGAGCCTAAGGACCGGGATAAAGAATAATAGTACTAAGGAATTATTAACTAGATAACTTAGAGAGCTATCTCGTATCTCTAAATTCTAGAAAAGAGAGGGACGGATTAGAAAAAATGACCGCGTTAAAAGCTAGATTATCCTAGATAAAGGGATCTACGTCTATTACCGCCGTATCTACACTATTACTATTATTAAGTAAACTTAAGGCCGCCGCCTTACGATCCGCTATATCCTCCTAATGCTTCGTTAGGATGTCTACTCTTTTATTTATATCAGCGATATACTACTAAGTTTCTAATAATTACTTAGCTAAGACTAATATTAAATTTTAGGTCTCCTAGCCTTACCGAATTAACTCCTACTTCTTATTTTCGAGTCGATTAAACTCGGCCTTAGAAAAGTAACTATAATAGATTATATTCTTTTTAGTATAGGGACCGTACTTCGAATAACTACGACGAATAATGTAGATAGAGTGCGATTTAGTATACTCTAGGTAGGGATTAGGAGCGCGGGAGCTAAGCTTTATAATAGCGTTACCTAAGTTACGATATCGTTAGGATCGAGGGGGTTTCGGAACCTTTAGCATAATTAGCCATAAGGAGGAAGTAAAAGGTAGAAGGAAAGGGATACGCTCACCTTAAGTACGTTAAGAGTAACGCATACGTTAAAGGAGGGGGAGGTGTTATAAACCGACTATATAGGAGACTAAGGGGAAAGATAAGGAGGAAGGTTAACCGAGGAGAATATGTCAGACGCTAGTATCTTAGTAAATATGTTAGCATAACCTAGCGGGGTAATAGAGTAATATACCTAGATAGGCTCAGAAACATATTGACATGTTTAATATGTCTAATAGAGTAATATGTTAAATATATATCCCGAGTGGTATATAGCCGCGCTTAGCTATATAGTTCTCCTTATAGTTAATAATAGTTATAGAAAATCGAGTTCCTTACGATCATCTACTATACGTATAGGTCTGCATACTATACACTTAGTTTCCAGTCTCAGCTATAGCGTCCCTCCCTACTATATCACTAAGTAAACTACCGCGGGTTTGCCTATGGACACCTCACGTGTCATATAGCAGCTCGTAATAGATACGACTTTCTCCCCTAGTTAGCGTCTTATATTCCTACACCGGATAGTACCCTTATACTATATAGTCTAAAGCTTAAATCCTTCGCTACCTAAGCTCTACTCCTAAGTAATTAGATACGCTTAATAATACTAATACTATTAATACTCTACTACCCTATACTATACTTTATTTCCTTTAGTACGTAATAATAGTCTTACTAACCTAAATACCTTAACTTCTTAATAATAATTATTATGAGGGTTTGGAAAGAGTTCTATAACTAGCTAGCTAACCTAGTAATAAGGAGGATAAATTTAAGGAGGGAAAGAAAGAAGGAAGAACAGTCACTCTCTCTCTCTCCTTATATCGTACACTCCACTATAAGGTGTGAGGGTTTGGAAAGAGTTCTGCAACTAGCTAGCTAACCTAGTAACAAGGAGGACAAATTTGAGGAGAGAGAAGGGAGGAATGGCTGTCCTTCCTTTCTCCTTATATCCTTTAACGCGCCGTAAGGAGGTAACTAGTGTCCTTACCTCCTTGCTCCTTCCTTACGTACTTGTTCCAGCTCCTTGCCTTCCCCTGCGTACTTACTCCAACTCCTTACCTTCCCTTGCGTACGGTGTCTCAGCTGTCAGGATTCTGTATCCCTTGCACCGTGTACGTCTTGACCAATCAGGAGGCAGCATTTCGCCTGTACATTATACAGGCGAACACACCCAATCAGAAGGTATGGTTTCCTGGCGTTGGTCTTGGCGCTGGTTCGCCAGAACCGAGCCTTCTCCTGGGTTCAACCCATCACACAGCGGGGATCAATGGTCTTTACCCGGTATACTTCGTAGTACTGGTCAAATGTGTGACTCAACGGAGTAACATGGTGAATTCTGCTAGGTCCTGGGGACCGTCTGACTATATACCCTCGAGTAATTTACAGAGGCCTACCACGCTAGTTCGAGGCCGTTCGGCCGAAGCCCTTCCAGGTACTAGCGTGACAGTCATTACATCCCCTTGGCAACCCTTTCAGTCACAAATGTCCCACTGGAGAGTCACGTGACCCGGGGCTTAAAATGCCAATTCTTTATGACAAAAGGCACTCGTCTACTGTACCTCACCTTGAACAGCATCTTCAGAGAGTCAATGCCTCACGCAGGCCCAAGAACGTTCGTGACTCCGGGGGCAGAGCCTCCGCTCCGAGTAATGGCTTCGGGGCAACCTCCGCGGCCCGGATCGCCACCCGGGGGAGTCCACTGAGAATGCCAAGTCACGAGACCACCAACCCTCAGTCCACTTGTACTTCGGAAGGGTGCTTGGTGGCCTAGCTGCGACGTCCCGCCATGCTGCCTGTGTTAAGATGGTATGAGAGTTGAGATCTACTGTGCGAGAAAAGCTACAAGAGCAGCGGGAGGGACCCCACGTCCACAGCAATTAGAGGAACAGAAGAGGTCCAGTATCATCAGGGAATAGTAACGACATGGCCACCGACAGCCAAACAATCATCGACGTGCCTGTGGTCATCATCGGAGGCGGCGGTATACTTTTGCATTCCACTCAACAAGACTAGGCCCTGCTAATAAGTCTAGGCTGTGGTTTGAACCTGTCCATCTTTCTGTCGACAAAGGAGATACCGCATGTCTTATTTGAAAAGCACAGGGATACCTCGATCTTGCCGAAGGCACACTATCTCAACCAGAGGAGCCTGGAAATCTTCCGTGTTCATGGCTATGCGCACCGCATCAGAGAACAGAGTGCCCCCAACCGTTGTATGAGCCAGGTGACCTTTTCATCATCACTGGGGGGCACGGGCCCATATGACCGGAAGCTCTTTTTTGCCAGCCCGTCCTTCGGCGGTGATGAGGGTTCTGAACTGCTTCATAAGTACCTGTACGGGGAAGTCCTGTTCGATGTCCTCCAATGTAGCTGACGAGGAGACAGACTTGTCGGGTCTGAAAGACCTGCGAATTTGCCACTTGTCCGGTCTGAGCCGATCTGGAGAACAGTTGCAGAGGAGAGGAACCCCGGGAATATTAAGTTCTCCCACAGAGTCATCGATATTGTCCCGCACGACGATTATGTGTTGATTAGTGTTCAACCCACCGAGGGTCCCCAGGTCACCTATCGCGCGCAATATGTCGTCGCTGCCGAAGGTGGGAAAGGCTTCGTCGCACCCAAGATTGGTGCTGTTCTTGAAGGACCAACCGACATTGCGGACGTTGTGTCGGTCCACTTCGAGGCGGACCTGTCCCAGTATTGGGACGAGCGAACCTTGATTGCGAATTACATTAATCCCGAGGGCGAGACAATTCTGGGGAGTGGCACAGTCGTTTGCATGGGCCCCACCTTTGGACGGTACTCTGAAAACTGGACCATTCACTTTGGATTCCGTGTCGATGATCCAGCTCGATTTACCCAAGCCCAGGAGCATTTACTGATCCCGAGAATTCGAGAGTTGCTCAAAATTCCCGACCTTCAACTCAAGGTCCAAGCGGTTAGTCACTGGGTCCTGGAGCGTGTGTTGGCCAACAAGTACAGAGAAGGGAGGATCTTTATTGCTGGCGACGCCGCGCACCGACGTAAGTCTCGAGACGAAACATGCTATAGCTCCAATGTGTGGCTGACGCTGGTTCAGGTCCACCAACCACTGGCTTAGGTCTCAACACTTCGATCGAGGATGCATACAACCTCTCCTGGAAGCTTGCGCAAGTGATCAAAGGGACCGCTTCGCCCAGACTTCTCGATACCTATGAGCAAGAGAGACGCCTTGTTGGAAAGCGAAATTGCGATTGGGGGTGAGTACTTGGCCATGTCAATTGCGTTTTATCCACGGGAAAAGGTAAAGCTGACGGACTGTTGCGGTGTTTAGATTGATGACATTCTCCAACCAAGCCATCATTGCCGCTGCGGTAGGTTTCGCCCCCGGACAACGAGAACTCAACCGCGCGCGAATGGAAGCCTTGGTGGAAGAGTCTGACATTGGTGAAACGTTCCGTGCTCAGTTGAGATACCTCATCAAGAGCCAAATGACCGAATACTCTGCCTTGGACCTTGAACTCGGGTTTAGCTACTGGCGAGGCGGCGCATTGGTCTCGGACGGCACTGAGAGGCCCCCGATTGACCCCCTGGGCCAAACATATGTCCAAACAAGCCGACCGGGTCACCGACTTCCCCATGTCTGGCTTGAAGAGAGGGATGATCGTGCTCAGCATGTCCTGTCGACGCATGACCTCATCAAGAAGACGGATGACTACTTGCTTATTACTGACCATTATGGATCTGCCTGGATCGACGCCCTCGGGAAAGTTGTGGGAGAGCTGAAAGTTAATGTCCGGATTGCTCAGATCGGCCCGCTGGCTTCGGGACTTCGCCCTTGCGCGTATGTTGACCGCGACGATCGCTGGCCTCGAGAATCGCAGCTTCGGAGAGGAGGGGCCATTCTCGTGCGTCCGGACAACTTTGTGGCCTGGCGACAATTGGATGGGAGTCTGCGTCATGGAGAGGAGGCTGTTGAGGCGCTCAGGGTCTTGCTCGGTGATACCGTCGGCCAGGACATTCCCACCGACCCCTACGATCCCAATGGGTTCGTGTCCCAACAAGCAAAGGCTGGTCTGACCAACGGTGTCACCGTGGGGGACGATGCCATCACCGCCAGCGCCACCAATCGAGTCAAGATCAGCCGCGCTACCGTGGCAGGATCTCGTGCAGGGCAATTCCAGCGGTATGACTCCCATGGAGACTAGAATAGAATTGAAATCGGCCTGTCAGAGTCGATCCCACAGAGCCCGAGACTGTATCCTGTAAGAGCCCAATAGTTGACCTCGGGCAGATTCCTCCCATATGGTCTCTGAGCCTCGGTCAAGGCCGATCGCAATCTCGACTCGTGTCCGGGGGAACCAGACCTCTTTCTTTTGCGTCGCCCCCTTTCTCGTCGACTTAGATTTTTCTGCCCCCGGGGCCCCGGACACCTCTGTCCGCGTCCGCCCATGATGAGAAGTTGGCACTCCTCACACGGCATGGAGTTTCCGGACACCGCTCTCCGGGATGCCATGATATAAATATCGAGCTGAAAACTGCCCTCCCCCCTTCCTTGTCCTTCCAACGGGAGCATCTTATCGCGCTCAAGCTCTCCTATTGAATGCGTAAGAGTACAAGGACATTCCCGCATGTTCCATACTTTACAACCCATTATGGACCAAAGAGACAAGGTCAGTCCGTCAGTTTATCTTCCATACAGTATGAAAAGGAGCCCTACTGATTGCTTTGATTGTGTCTAGGCCGACAATGGTATCACCAGACTCGAAATCGAGGACTCGGGAGCGCATGCTGGAGCTGAGCAGATTATCGTCGAAAATATCGCGACAGAGGCGACCTCTCATATTGCTGAAGTGGGCTGGAAGTTCCTTCTGGAGCCATGTACCGTAAGATAGACCTTGTTGTCATCTTCTCCTCTCCCCAATGTCCTTATACATACCCAAGCAGCTTCGGGGTAGTCTTCGATTTCTTCCTTTTTTATTTCATCATGTCCCACCCAGAATTCTCTTGCTGACCGATGTCTCGCGGCGGTGTAGTTAGGATCGCTCTGTGCCATTTCGCTGGCACTGTTCAGCTGCGCATGGGGCTTCATTGTTCCTGCTGCCGTGTTGACTACCATCAGTCAAGCCACCGGTTCGTATTTTCACATCCGCAACGAGCCCTGGGAAGGGGTGAGGGTAGTTTGGGTGTCTGACGAAGACCAGATGCCTCACAATCGAAAGCGAGTCTCTTCTCCATCGTGTGGACCATGGGGACTGCCGTGGGCTATATGCTCGTGGGATACCTGTCCGACATTTTAGGTCGACGATGGACCATGATTGTCTTTAATGCCTCGGGCTTCATTGGAGGTAAGTCTGCTTCTTTTTCTTCTCCCTCATCTTCTTCTCCCTAGTCTTGCAAAAAAACAAAAAACATGATTGGCTCACTCCTGCGTAGGGATCGTTGCGTGCACCGCAAAGACGATGGAAACTCTTGCTGGCGCCAATGTAAGAACCACTCGGCTCAAATAGTTATCGCGAGAACAATTGATTGATCCATATCCTCTGTATAGGCACTGATTGGACTGGCTGCTGGTGCCCAGTTCACTTTCATGGTGGTGGCGACAGGTATGGGCGCTCCACTACTAACCACCAACCCCCGTCCCCCTTCCCCCAACCCCTCCTTGATGAACCTCACAGTTCTTCCACAGATGTCTGACATTCAGAGCCCACAGAGTTGGTGCCTAATCGACACAAAATCGTCGGCATGGGTCTCGTCACCACCATCGCCCTGCCCGCCCAGGGTCTCGGCGCGTATTTCGGTGAGTCGAATCCATCGTTCGCGTGTTTTGCTTGACATATGGACTGAGTACCACATGTGCTAGGGAACTCAATCGTCTTCCACCTGAACTGGCGATGGATCTATTATGTGTATATTATTGTCCTCGGTTAGGCTCTCGGCATTCCAGACCCCTCAAAGGCCCAGCTCTGACCTTGGATGGAACCCTAGGGGTTGCTCTTGTCCTCTATGTGGTGTTTTACTTCCCCAGAGAGTTGGCAAACGAATTGTCACTCCAGCAAAAGCTACGCAAGATCGACTATGGTGGGGCTTTCTTGGTGACTGTCGGCTTGATATTGTTCATTCTCGGCATTCAGATGGGAGGCAGTACGTATCCGTGGAAATCTGGCAAGGTATTAGGTCAGATCATTACCGGCGGGGTGGTGTTGGTCGCCTTTGTCCTCTACGGTGAGTGCCAGATTACCACGCCTTCAGGCTGTGTCATGACTGATAAGTCTCTCACACACAGAGATATATATGCCTCTGGCGAGGCCCCTTTTGTCCAAGAAATCCTTCATAGACGTATGGGGATACACGATGGCCTTCACATGCTCCTGCATCGGTGGGATCACGTATATTGGTCTCTCCATCATCTGGCCTACACGTGCGTCTGATCAAACGCCTCCTCGTCGCGTTGTTCCAACTCTCGGACGAGTACTAATACTGCAATGCGATCACTTACAGAGGTTGCTTCCATCTACAAGACACCGACAACGCCATGGCAAGAGACGGCGTGGCTATCAACGACGGTCGGAATTTCTGTCTGGGCCGGAATGGTGTTCCTGGGACCACTCTGGGGCGTCGTTAAACACGTCAAATGGCAGCTCGTCATCGAGTGTGCGTGGATGACTGCGTTTGTCGGCGCTCTGGCGCATTGTAACCGGAACAATCGAGGCTTCGGGATCGCCTGCTCCTTTCTCGCCGGCCTGCCAATTGGCATGATCGAGCAACAGACGGCGGCGTTGGTGCAATTACTCGCCCCCAGCGATGGTGAATTGGGCTCGGCGTTCTCTTTCATGGCCGGGGCACGAACAGGAATCGGTGCCATCGGGACAGCGATTCTGCTGGCCACCTTGACGAGTTAAGGCCATCCATCCATCGCATCATCCATTGATTGCGCCACTGACTTTTGTGTCCCCTTAGACAAACTCCCTGGAGAACTTGAAAGCCACGTCGCCCCTGCTGCCCTCGAAGCTGGTCTCCCTCAAAGCTCTCTCCCACCACTCTTCGCCGCCCTTGCCGCTGGTTCCGTCCAGGCCCTGGAGCAGGTCCCAGGCATCAGTCCGGCCATCTTGACTGCGGTTTTGAACGCGGTCAATGACGGACAGGCCGCGGCATATGCCCATGTCTACTATGCGGCGCTCATTTTTGGGGCGGTCTCGACCATCGCGGCCCTCTGCATGCGCAACATGGATCCGCTTCTTACCTCACATGTTCCCAAGAGGATTGTGGGCAGACACGAAGACCTAGCTGAGGAAAAGACTCCGGCCCAGTGAAGGGTGAAGGATGAAGGAAGAAGATGGAAGGATCTGGCAGATTGGGGTCGAACGTTTGGTCCACGATGGCCGGCATGAGTTCACGTCTTTCGGCACGAAACAAGCCAGTCTGGCCATTCCAGGCCGAATCCGGAGATTATCCGCTGCTGTTCTTATGGGGGCGGAAACAAATGAGCTCCAGCCCGATCAACTGGACTTATGAAATGGTGGTGGCTGATTGTCAAACATGGTACCAGGTACTGGGTACTTTTGTCGGGATCTCGGTGGAGCAGAATCCAAACTGATTACAAAATATCAGAAACTCCAATAACGCCTGTCCCAGATGGAGATACAATGGCGAGCAAAAATCCAAAAAGTTAGTAATTTTACACTTTATAATTATTTTAATATCCAGCTAAATTAGCTAGATATTAAGTTATTTAACTTACCTAGATCTAAGGATAAGTTAAACTTATCCTTATCCTTAAGGAACTGTAATTTAGATAGCTATTATAAGCTCTATAAGGTCCAAGATCGCTTAATAGTAGGTCTCGCCCTAATCGCCTAAAGAGTAACTAATTACGCCTCCTCTATAGTAAGTCTACTAAACTATAGTATAGGTTAGTATATCGTAGTACTAGGTATAGGTAATCGCGCCTAGATTGAGGCGTTAAATATTAGCTTAAGGGTTTAACTAGGTCTACTATCGCCTACTATACTAGTACTAGCTAAAATAGTAGTGCCTAGTCTAGAGAGTACTAGAGTAGGCTCTATAAGCTCCCTTAAGGTCGGAGATAGTATCCTTAGAGATATTAGTATTAATATAGGCGGATTTAGTCTAGCTATTATAGCTATAGCGCGTATCTCTAGGTGGTAGTGAGAAGATATTAGTTTACGGCGAGATCGTACAAATATATTAATATAGGCTACTATACTATAAAATAGCTATTTACTAGATAAATTACGCTATTCTAGCCTATCTAGGGCTATATCGCTATATACGTATATAGTGGTGTATCATTATTGTACCCCTTGGTAAAATTACTAATTTTTTGGATTTTTACTCGCCACTATAACCATATCCACAGGAAGGATGGCTAGGTAACAGATGTGGAGTCCGGACACCGGATGATACCCTCCGGTACCCTCGGAGCCTTCATACATGCAGGAAACTGCTAGTAGATTACCTGCAACAATCGGGTCGGAGATCTTCTGGCCTAGTGTCGCTTTGTCCAGATCCAAGTGATTTCGGTGCTTCATCGTTCACTACCTTCCTCCCGGCCGGTTCACGGCTTCGGCATGGACGAGGCTCCGTCCAGAACCTCACAGTACGAGGGCTCGACCCGACACGATCAAAACCCAACACGCGGGTCATGGCAGGCCAGAAACATCTGTAGCCATTTCATTTGATGGGATGGTCTTCTCGCGACATACACACCTTCGCAACTGGGACAGCGGCATATCCTTCACATTTTCCACTGCCATCAAGTATCCGTTCAGCGTTCGTCACTCGATGCTCTGATACCAGGTCACTTTGCGACAACCACATGTGTACGATGTCCGACCACGCCATTGCGCCGCGCATCCTTTGGGAGAATGCCGACCCGTCGCAGACCAACATGGACAAATTCCGTCGCCAAGTGAATGAGAAAAGAGGGCTGGCGTTGAGAAACTTTGGGGACCTTCACGCCTGGTCGACTGATTCGTCAACCGCGTCTGATTTCTGGATCGATCTGTTCGAATATGAGCAGATCAAACCTGGGCTTCGGCCTACAACGGCCATGACAAGGACCGTGAGTAGCATCCTGCTTCATTGATTGCTCACGACTGGCCGTACAGTCTTGACAAGGGGTTGATCATTAGGATGCTTCCATGTACCCTCCTCCCGAGTTCTTTCCAGACATCCGGATGAACTTCGCAGAGCATTTGATGAATACGAATTCGCTGAACAAAGTCGCACTGTACGCTGTCTCGGAAGGCTGCGGAGTCATCAAGCCCGTGACCCAGCCTGAACTTCGAGAGATGGTGAGAGCAACGGCCAGCGCCATGGCTCAAGCTGGAGTTACCGTCGGCGACCGCGTGGCCGCCATCATTTCCAACTGTGTCGAAACGGTCGTGGCCTGTCTCGCCACCTTGAGCTTGGGGGCCATATGGTCCACGTCATCGCCTGACATGGGGGTCGAAGGCATCATGCAACGACTCAACCAGATCGAACCCAAGCTCGTACTTTTCGAGAGCTCGGTGCGGTATAATGGCAAATTACGCCCGTTGGTCCAGAAGTACGAAGAGTGCACAGCTAGGTTACGGAAGACGAGAAACTTCCAACTCGGCATCATGATCGTTCGAGAAATTCCCTACTCCACCAAGGTTTCGAGGGATGTCGTGACTTGGCACAACTTTGTCCAGGGAGCGCCGGACCGAGACCTCACGTTTGTGCAACTGCCATTCAACCAGCCTGGGTTCATCGTATATTCGTCTGGCACGGCAAGTAAACATTCAACTCGACGCAATGATACGGGAGGATGTTGACTCCGACACAGACAGGTGCTCCAAAGTGCATCGTTCACAGTGCTTGCGTGAGTTGAGTTGATCATACCTCGGAGACCCCCTTCTCATCAAGGAGGAATGGATTGAGGCTGACCTGAGAGCTGTTTCGTCCAGGCCATGTTGTTGCAAATCAAGAAAGACTATATGCTCCACCTGGACGTGAGGCCGGGAGACATCATCTACCAGTATACGACGGTGTGACTGCTGTGCATTCCGTGACTGAAGAGATGCTGGTGCTGACATGTTGTGAAGACTGGCTGGATCATGTGGGCCATGGTTCTCTGTGGCCTCTCGTATGGCGGCAGCGTAGTCCTCTATGACGGGTCTCCGCTCTTCCCGGACCCTCTCGTCACGCTGCGCATGATCGAGAAACTCAAGTATGAATCGTTGATCGCTCATACGTCACCCACGACTTCACTGACTCGAGGATGACAGAATAACGCTGTTCGGCACCTCTGCAAGATTTCTGACCGATCTTCACGACAGAAAGTTGAATCCAAGTAAAGCCCAAAAAAAAACCTTTCATTCCCTTACAAATTGTGTGTGTGTGTGTGAAGAGAGAGAGCTTTGCTAACCTAACCTTATTTCACAGGACAAACGATCAACCTAACGAGTCTCCGAACTGTTTCTTCCACCGGATCGGTCCTCCCAGCCAAGGTCTGCGAATGGTTTTATGATGCTGGATTCCCGGAACACATCCACCTTGTATCTGGGAGCGGAGGCACAGATATGGCATGCTCGCGTAAGTTGGGCCCTAAATCCTAGACGGGCATCTGTCGCTGGTGCTGATCGACTGCCGTGGCTCCCCAGTGGTGCTAGGTGACCCGACAGGACCTTTGTACTCGGGAGAAATACAGGCGCCAGCCCTGGGCATGGCCGTCGATATCTTCGACATGACCAAGGTCTATGCCGTGTCGATCAAGGGTACTGGTGAGCCAGGAGAGTTGGTGTGTCGGGAACCGTTCCCCTCTCAACCGGTTCTCTTCTGGGGGGAGAAAGGGATGGATAAATACCGATCCGCCTATTTCGACAGGTTTGGTGACAAGGTCTGGACACAGGGTGACTTTGTCTCCTCGTCGCCTGTCACTGGAGGATATACAATGTTAGGCCGATCGTATGTCTCCGTCTCGGCGTCCCCTTGGGGAGCTTTCTTACTAGACGAGCGCTGATCGAGCTGACTGATGGCGACAGGGATGGCGTGCTCAACCCCTCTGGTGTGCGGTTCGGCTCGGCCGAAATCTACAACGTGGTGAGCGAGTTTACCGAGTTCGAGGACACCATCTGCGTAGGCCAGCGCCGGCCACAGGACTCGGACGAGCGAGTCGTCCTCTTCATCAAGACGAAAGACAATCGAACTCTCTCCCCTTCCACCATCCAAGAAGTTCGGTCGGCCATTGCTGCAGCGCTCAGTCCGCGCCATGTTCCCCGCTTCATCTTTCAGACTCCGGAGATCCCATACACCATCAACGGCAAAAAGATCGAATTGGCCGTCAAGCAGATTGTCTCGGGTCAAAAGGTCACTCCATCGGGGGCGGTGGAAAACCCTAAGAGCTTGATCTTCTACGAACGCTTTGCGGAAGACGAGTACTTGAAAGAGGAAGGGGGCCACGAGAAGCGGAGCAAGATCTGATCGTTCAGGGAGTTCTCAGCCGCTTGATATGACAAGAGAAGACGGTCCAGATAGATCACGTGGGTTCCAGAACTATTCTTGGCCAGGAACGTTGATATTGAGACCTAGACCGGATCCGAACCACACGAGTGACTCGGGGTCACGTTTCCTCGCTCCTCCCGTGTCGGAAGAAGGCCGTGTGTTGTCAGGTAGTGAGAGGTTTGTTGTTGCTAAAGGGATTCAGGGGATCGATCGTCTATATACTTGGAAGTACTACGGTGGCTGGTCAAGTACCCCACCGTATAGTCGTTTCCCGTTAGCGAGGAGATCGGGACGGAGAGGTGTTGATTGATCCCATCTTCATCGTCTTCTTCCTCTCTCTCACACACAAAATACGCTGCCCCAACAAGGCTCTTTCTCCTCAGAAACATGAAGACTATTTTTCGCCGCCTGGTCCGCTTCAAGACCGCCAATGGGGACATCCGATATGGAGAGGCACCAGAGCAAGTCAGAGTCGGTGACACGGTCAAACTCTACCAAGGCACTGATCCCTGGGATTTGATCCCCTCAGATGATGAGGCTGTGGTCGCTGAGGTACGTCGCGGTCCTTATTTTGTTCCGAACGCCTTCCATAACCATTGAACGAAAGGCTGATTAGGAGCGTTGTGGCGAAAGATTCTCTGTCCCCTTGCGTCCACGCCCATCTTCTACGGCATCGGGCTGAACTACAAAGGGCATATTACTGAGGCCCTCCTGGATGTTCCGGCATTCCCAACTGTCTTCACCAAGCCGTCTGGTGGGTCTTGTCTCACCTCACCTACCAATATCCACTAACCACCATTTCTCATTCGTTCAGGCGCCCTCGCCGGGCCATATGATGCTATTCAAGTTGACCCCACGTGTCAATTTCTCGACTACGAAGGCGAACTCGCCTTCATCGTCGGCGGGGATGTGAGAAACTACCACGCCCCAGACCCTTTCGAGGAGTTCCTGCTGGGCTACACTGTTGGCAACGACGTCTCCTCGCGGTACTGGCAAATGCCCGATCGATCTGGCGGCCAGCACGGCTATGCAAAGTCCTTTGATCAGTTTGGACCCATCGGCCCGGTGATTGTCTCGACAAGCGAGATTCCCCGGGAGCCGCATCTCGATCTGAAGACGAGGGTCAACGGCGAAGAACGCCAGAACTCAAACACCAACGACCTGCTATTCACCGTCCCGCAGATCCTCGAGCACTTGAGCCGTGGGACGACGCTCAGAAAGGGAACGGTGGTGCTGACGGGGACCCCGAGCGGCGTGGCAGCGTTCATGAAACCACCCGCCTGGCTCAAGACTGGAGATGAAGTCGAAATTGAGATTAGCCAGATCGGAAAGATCAGGAATAGGATGGTGATCGAGTGATCAATATCAATGTCCCGAGAGATCTTGGTCAAGGTAGTGTATAGGTGTCTGGTCTTCGCGCCCAGCACCACTATAGAAGCTCCTTCATCACCACCAGCGAGACTGCAGCCCAACGCTTTTGGGGATCCGGATTGAAAATCCACAGTTTCACGGACTCTCCCGAGTATTTGAGACTCAGCCGGGAAATCGCTTTTCTCCCCAAGGTAGATAGACTCGCAATCTACCTCTCTCCTCGGCTGCTCTAAGCTCTGTCCACCTTATTCTAACCTCCTTGAAGCGCCTTGACAAATGGGGCCGAGTCCTGCCAGGGGAACCAATCGCATCGTCAATACCGTCTTTCACGAAATCGAGATGGCAAAAAAAGAAAGGATTTTCGTCGACTCACCGCCCACGACTGGTAGAGGAGGAGCTTGGGCTGCGACGAAGTGGCATTTTCGACGCGAAGTCTCCCGGTGAACTCCCCGGCCACAGATTTGCCGTTGTGTAGGTCCATCGCCACAAGGCCGATGAAGAGCAAGTCACTGCCGTCGAGGTTGGCGGAGAAGACCTTGAGGATCTTGTGGCGCCGCTTGGTGACGATTTTCCACGCACTGTCTCTCGACTTGCGAAGTTCTGCGAAGACATCAATCCATGCCCGTCAGTGCAAAGCTCGAGAAAGAGGAGCGGAAAAGGATGAGATGGTAGATCAAACCTACCATCTGCCCCCGTGAACATATGTCCTCCAAACTCAGCTTGCCCGGTCGTTGCGAAGATCTGGTCGGCGAGCACGTTCCCCGACTCAGGGTCACTCTGGTCCAGTTGCCAGAAGAAACGGTCGATGAGCTCTTTGACGGCCGAGCTGATCTCAAACGTCGGCCACTCGGTGTTCTCCGTGTTATAGCCCATGTCTTTTTGCTCGTTGGGTTCTGAATTGACTTGAATGAAACCGAATGGCTGGTTTGGCGGATATGGTGTGGTTCACCCCAACCATACCCCGTCGATGGGTGCTTTGAATTCCTGGAGAACGGAGCGTGAGTATCGTTGCCGTGAAGTGTAGTTACTTCCATACAGACCCACCGGGGAACATACATTCGGAAGGTTCTCGGTTCTCCCGGACCTTGCTGCGCCCGAACACCGGCCCAAAACTCTCTTCTCCCCATGAGAGGCCGCCGGAGGGCGTGCTTCCGAAGTTGTCTTATCATTTCCTTGGGTCAAGGGAGGCATTGTCCAGCCGCCGAACAAATCCGTTCCGAATTATGCCCAGTACAGTGCCGACAGCGCCGTGCCACTTCATTCGGGACACTTTGTGTGAGTGAGGTGGGAAAAGCAGTAGTGACCGGTGTACTGATTATGTTGGCATTCCACCTCCACCTGTGTATCACAAATTCCATGGGTCGATGCGTTTTGCACTCAACCCCCGGAGAGGAAGGGGTGGGGGGGAGGGGTCAATGGACGAAGTGTCGCCCAGCCGTATCTCTCGCCCTGGCTTCTCATCGGCGCTCAACAACACCTCCACCTCCACCACCGTCCGGCGACATAGTGACAACGGCATGCGGTTGGATATCACCATCGATCCGAAAGTTCTCCAACTGGCCGATGGCGGTAGTCTGAAATTGACGCCGTCCTGGCAATCTTGGAGTGACAATCATCTGCCTTCAGGTGTTTTGATACGGAGAGACACATCTATCCCGGATTCCAGCAGCTGCAGTTTGGTATCTCACTCCGGAATCCCAGTCGGCCTGGACCAGCTCCACGACATCCAAAGCCCCGACCAGACTCGAGGTAGTGAAAGCACGCCGCAGCAGCACATTCCCTCTCCAGTAGGTACTTCCCTGGCCTATAGACAGAAGAAGCGTTCAGGGAGGGAAGTTCAAGTTCGATGCTGATTGTCTCAGCTCCAGCTGGACTTTCCAGTCATCATCCCATCTCTCTCGGAGCTGTTAGTGTCAATCTACTTCAAGCATGTTCACCCACTTTGTCCGGCCGTGTGTAGGTCAGATTTTCTATGGTGGTATCAACACCCAGAGAGAGATGCGAATTCCATGCAGACGACCGAGCAGGCAATGCTTCTGCATGCCGTATATTTCGCGGCCTTTGGCCACCTCAATGACTCTCAACTCCGGCAAAGCCCATTCCAGTCGATCGTGGAAGGCCAAACGTCCTTGTTCCGGATGGTCCAAAGCATGTATCATTTCCATTCCCAAGCACGGCCATCCGACACCCTGATCCTCGCCCAGGTCGCCGTGTTGCTGAGCTTTTGGAGCCCGTATGACAGCTCCGTAGAGGTCAACAGCTTCTGGGCCGCCGAGGCCATCCGGCATTCCCTGCAATCGGGGCCTTTCGATGCTCCTGCTCCCACCAGCGGTCAGAAGCGGATGGTCATGTGGTGCAGCCTAGTCCGCAATCGAACCATTGTGCTCGGACTGCGTCGCCCTCGATTGCTTTTCGACGCTGTCGACCCAGGGCGGCTGCCTGAACCCGAGGATTTCCGATATTCATTGACCGCGTCATCGTCGTCGTCGGTATCAAGCTGGAAAAAGTCAGACCGATGTGCCGCGGCTGCTTTCATCTTCTTGTGTCAACTCTCCAGGATCATGGCCGCCATCATCAAGTCACGCACCGCAGTCCAATGGGTGCCATGGTGGCAAGACAGCCTCGGGATGGGACAATTCTCTCGAGTCGGTCATGCGATGGAGCTGGAACGCCGGCTCAACGCGTGGGATCAGGAGTTTGAGAGGTGCTACCACGCTCAGGGCGTCCATTGGGTGGGCGACGAAGACTATGCATATCTTCACATCCTGTCAATCATGCATATGTGAGTTTGTTTTCGTAACACGCAGCCCTAGTCGACTCTCGAGACCACACTTCCAATCCCAAAACCAAAACACTCTGGCTGACGCGACCAGAGACAGGGGCACCCGTGTCGCGCTCTGGGAAGACCAACTTCTCTCATGGTCCCTCTCCAAGGCAAACACCACGTCTCAAATGCTCTGTGACTTGGCCTTTCTTAAAATGATCGAAATCTCCTCGGAAATCGCTCAGCTCGTCCAAGTGGTGACCGACCAGATCCGGGGCGAGTTTCTGCCACCCACCCTGTAAGTCGTGTTCTCTTCATGCCTGTCCCCCCCGCCTTTTAAGCTTGCATCGTGGGCACCAGAAGAAATGATATCCCCACTAACCATGTACTATTGTTTGTACATATGCACATTCTGTTGACTCGCTGTGGATCCCGCGTGGCGGCAACAGATTAGCTTGGCTCATCGTCCCCATCGCGACTCAGCTATTGAAGGCGAATAACAGCCAACGACAAGACGTGATTTTCGAGAACGACCCAGAGAGGAGCAAGCCAAATGCTATGGTGAGGACGTTGGGCCTTCTGAAACCCCGATTTCAAGGCGCTGGGTTCGTGGCCGAGATGATCGAAAACCTCTACGATGCCTTCCTCCACCCGCTGGCGACGTCGCGGTCGTTGCAGCGGCGAAACCACCAACACCAGTACGACTACCACGAGGAAGACACAGGGCTTTGTTCTCGACTTGTGTCCCCGAATCCTCACGAAGGGAACGAGGCTGAACCCCAACTTCTGGCAAGGATTGTCCGTTTCATTCAGCGTGGCCTGTCCATGGAGATAGTTCATTTTGTGGCATGGAACCAATAAACACATTTTGACGTTTGCTTGTTCTTTTGTACAGGGTGAGAGCCGCACAAAATGTGAATTAATATGTATATATAATACGACAAGACAGGCGATTTCTGGTTTCCGACCAGCCTGGCCATATTCAACTGTCCCATACCTGGACAGCCGGAGAAGGTGAAAGTGGGATCCTGTTGTATCCAGTTCAGCCCGTGTTGGGCATGAGGGGCCATTCATAGTATCCAAAATCCACGATGTCCGCATTTGTGAACTGTTTACGTCAGCCGCGAAAGTACTTATAGCACAATAGCACAGGAGCCACTCAATGGCGTCGGTCAGGAGGATCTCTCTCACCTCGTCATCGGCCGATATGTCAGTACCGGCCGGGAAGAATTTGTCGAGTTCCGTTGTCCATTGACAGGATGAATCTGCGTCGGTATTCCGTTCTCGTGATTTGGACAAGAGGCCGCGAGCATATTCGGCCACCTCTCGAGGGAAGCTGATACTCAGATGACCGCCGCTGGCATAGTCAAGCCGGGCGAACATTCCGGCCACGATTTCGATCAATGTGACGTCGGACTGTGCACAGGTATTCGTGGGCGAGCGGACGGTGTTGAGGAACAGGTTCGCCGCGGCGAGGACCGGAAAGTAGAACATCAACCTGGGACCCATCATATTAGACCTCTAATCGAGCCGTCACCCGTCGAGCAAAGCGACAGGCTGAACATGGTGAGCTGACAAGACAAGAGATTGAAATATATGGACGGCAAAATCTGAAGAGGCGGGCCGCGGCAAAAGACTACATGTGGCAGGCGTGAGAGAACAAAGGGGTCCTTGGGACCTACCAGGCCGGAGTACTGGCGTCGATGGCAAACTTTTGACTATCGAGAACAATGGCCCGAGATGCATCTGCGATGATGGGAGCGCTCTCCCGGACTTGCTTGGCGTATTCGGCGCTCTGTCGCTGTTGCAACTGACCCTCCCTCCATGGCTGGGCGAGAACTGAGTGCAGCACACACAGAGAACCGTGAAAACAGTGTTGAAGAAACAGGAAATGGACGTGGCTGATGCGCGGATGGAGAACTTTGGGCCGATCGGGTGTGTGGAGAAGGTATTCTTGTCTCAGGTCGGCGTACCACGCCCGCAAGTCAGCGTCGAGTCTCTTGACCGTCTTGCTGATCTCCTCAATCGACCGGGGTCGCGATTTGGTGCTGAACAATTCTCTCTCAATGGCATATGAGATTTGAGCGTGGCGGACCGAAGCAATGAGAAGCCCCAGGTCGGTGTGCGTGTCGTACCGAGGTTCGGTTGGCAAAGCGACGTTGATGTCGTCGTCGCGAATCATCTGTGGGATACGCACATTAGTATTCGGGAGAACTCTAGGAACTCTCAGGCCATCGATAAAGTGGGTAAGCTGAGGTGGCGACTTACCGACGGTCGACCCGACCTACAGGCAATATGTTTGTCATACAAGTACATCACCCACAGCAACCAGATCCGCGTCGCCTTCTCGGAGTCGGAGAGACTACATCGAGAAGGGGGTTGTAGATGAAGTCGTTTGGAGAAGGCTAGCCGGATTGCTGTGGATAGCAACATGTATTCCAATGAGGGAGCTGAAACTCCCTCGCAGTAAAGGGCCTATGTGGACACCAAAATCATTCAAGTCAGTGAAGGGCAGGCTAGCAGTGGTGATTCGATAGACTGACCATCAGCAGGATGCACTCGATAGCACTGACGTCCGAGTACATGTACACCAGATTGGTGTGGACAGCCAGAGCATTCTCAAAGTACAACCAGGACTGTCCCTGTGCCGCTGCATAGCTCACCGGTCCACCGCCGCGGCCCAGTGCAAGGCGGCTTCCGATAGCGAAAACGGTGTTTCGGAGGCTATACCAAGTAAAATCAGCATCTGCGGATGCCGGCTGCGAATAATGTTGTTGAAGTCGAGACTCGAAGGCCTGGCGTGGTACCAATCCCAGCGTGTGCTCAATGCTCTCTTCAAAATAGGCTAATGACGGCACCACGAGTCAGCTTTGATCTTTGATCTTGCATTGAGCTTGAGAACTGACCAGAAGCCCAGAGCATCGCGGTCTCATAGTCAGGATCGGGTTGCCGGTCAATCGAAAGCGGCCTTGTCATTTTCAATGATCGTGTTATGGTGATGGCAAGTCGGCTTGCGCAATTGTGGAAGTCTGAGTTGCCCAGTTGTCGACAAACCCAGTCGACACCGAGAGGAGAGCAGAGACTCAAGAACGATGCCCTGCCTGGGATCAACCTGTTAGTATACCATGAAGGAGATTCTCTCGAAGGGGTCCTCATACCGATATGTTCCTGATTATCACCCTAATGATTCAGAATTTAGTGATGAACTAAGAAGTCGAACAAAACACGGCTGCACTATGCGAAGAATTAAAACTCACTTCTTGCTCGGGGGACTGCGGGGTTTCATATGGAATATCGGCAGTGGTATCTTCCACGACGATGGTAGAGCCAATTGCATCGTCTGTAGCGACGACGCTGGGACCCTGCCGTGCAGGAGAATACGTCTGCTGCGACTGGGCACGGAACACTGGGCCTGGTGCTGGCCTTGAAATATGGTGGGACTCATTGCCCATGTCCAAAATCGGGCCGGTCTGTGGCAGATTGGCGTCTGAGGGTGCAAGGTCATGAAGGTCAAAGATCGTGGCAGTGGCAGCATCGGTCGAGCTGGATCCCCAGGCCGGTAACCTAGGGATACCCATAACGCTGCCATTGGGAGGATCATCTGAACGGCACGACAAAGGTTTGGCCAACGACTGTGGCCTCACGGACGGTCGGACTGATTTGGGATTTGGTTGCTGGACCATGTGATCGTCGGAGTGGTAAATGGGACCTGAGGAGGCCGTGGTCGGGGATCTTTGGCTGGTCTCTTGACGGAGTAGCTGCTCCAGCGAAGCAACACGTTCCTCTAGAAAAATCTGGCTGTGGCTTCTCTTCTTGCCTACCGACTGGTCGGGAAAGACGCATTGCTCTCGATGGGCCTTCTCGTCGACGAGCTTAATCACCTAGTGCCGGCAGCAGAATCAGGGCGGCCACTTACAATGCAATTTGCGCAAGGCCGAGTTCCTGTACCTGAGAGCTGTTAGTAGGCGCAGAGACGGACGCAGTATCATTATCGGTAAACGAGAGAAGGTGAAGGTTGGATTCGCTTACATTTGGTCTTCTTCAAGCGACAATAGTGGCAAGCAACTGAGCATTTGGGCACATCTGAACGAGCAGGCATCGTCGCGACGTGCATGCAATAATCATTTGAAATTTTTCCAAGGGCTTGGGGGTTTGTTCGGTGTGTCCACGCTCATCCATGTGGTCCCAGCACGGAACCAAGATCAAGACATAGCCAGGATTGCTAGGGGTAAGCTGCGCGCTGTCGGTGGCTATTAGTCGTCTCAAGGCTCGCGATCAGCTCTCTCAGAGCCCTCTCGACACGCTTGACGCTCTTAATCAGACCGGAAATCCTGACAGAGAAGAAGACGGTGGATGATCGGGAGTAGGGAAAAGGTCGAGCCCCGGAAATTGGGAACCCCGGCTTTGCGGGGATTGTCACGTGACTATGGGGATGCCAAGACAGACTTGCCATACACCGGTGGTACCGTGTATTTCACAACGATGCAGACTATACGAATCATGTCCGAGTCAATCGAGACGTGATCGACGTGTGTGCCGTTCTATTGGAGGTTACATGCTGGTCTATGGCATAAACAGGAAAGACCGCAGACTGAGTTCTGACCTCGGCTGCACTTCAACGCGGGTCAAGTTTGTGAGACCAGTCCCTACGAGTAGATCGTGGTATCGACGCTCCGGAGAAACCGGAGGCCCTTCCGGTACACATTTCAATACATAGGCACCCTGTGACCCTGACTCAACATTCCCGCTCCTAGGCCTGCTGCTGTCATCTGCTCACGCCATCCTTCATTGGTGTTTTCTGGCCGAGCATCTGCAAACTTCATGCAAACCACCACCTCCGGAATGCCATCTTGCCATCCTAATCCGTTTTCTGAAACGTGATAGGCGGTACGCAGTGCCCCCAGTTTAACCGCCGGACCCTCACAGGAGTCAGCCTGCAAATCCTAGTCGATCGCAACGGCCTGGCTTTCTCTGATGTCGGGCTCGGGCAACTTGGTTGTCGAGATGGTGTATTGAAGCCCCTGTTGACGTAGGTGCCCTTGTAGTCGTCCGTGACGGCGTTGGCGTGTTAGAAACCCAGTTCTTGACACGCTCATGGTTCCGGGGATCCCACTGCAGCGACAATTTTTTTTTTTTTGCTTCCACGACGGTTTTGGCCCAGAGCAGCATATCGTGGACCGTGCTTCGCATGTAACCTGAGGCAACTTGCAAGCTCCCGTCCTTGAGTCCAGGAGATTGCAGCAGCATCCAGTCACCGTTCCCAGAATTGAATAGCCTCGTGCGTGATTGTCATCATCGGAATATTCGTCGCTGCGGGTGAAGGCCCGCTTCATTCGCAAGGGCTCGAGGATTCGCTCGTGCAGAACAAGGTCAGATCTCTTCCCGCAGATGTTTGATATAACAGCACCCACGACGTCCAGAAGGAAGTTGTTGTACAGCCGGCGCGAACGAAAGTCGTAAGCTGCTTCCGCCCATTGGATGCTCCCCGCAGTCCTCTAGATACGTAGAATTCGGTGTCGTCCATACAAGTGTGCCCTCACTGTCCAGTATACCGCCGATCGCCTCTTTGAAGGGTTTGGCATTGGACCCGATCGAATACACGGTGTGCGCATCTGCAAGTCGGCCATGCTCAACGTCTGTGAAGCCATCTAATCCCGATGCGGGAACACCACCTCGCCTTGGTGGCAGATGCCGCTGGAGATTGAGGGCGAGGATGAGCTGATCTGATGGACTTGACAGCTTGGAGTAACTTGCTCGTGCGGTTGCAAAGTCCCGAGAGACGGTCTTCCATCAAGTTCCTGAGCGGCATGTTGGCAGCGAAGCGTCTCTCATCGTGCGAGATATCTTTCTCTGCCTTCGGCTCAAGATCAAGCCATATAGATAAGGTTAATATAGTCAGGAAGTGAGTGACAGTGAAATCAGACCAACACAATTGCCAAGCATTCGATCCAGTGAAGCCACCAGATCAATTGCGTTCCGCCATCAAGAAGCCGTAAATCATGCACGAAGTTTCAGATGCCCTTGCTTCATGGCACAAACAAGATACGCAGTGCGTGTGTGCTCAGTTGCGGGCTGTTGATTGTCGCTTCTTTTACCCTCGCTGCTTCACACCGCGTCGCCCGTCTCCCACCTTTTATCACCTCAGCCCTCAGGTCTTGATTCGAATACACCTTGGAGGACCACCGAGAGCGATACAGTCGCGTGGTGCCGAGTCGCAGCAGGTAGACAACTATGGCATCGGAGGAACAAGAATGGCACCTTGGAGGCTTTTCAACGCGCAGCATGCACCGCCATGGCTCCAAGTTGCTTACACGCAGTCACGACTCGGGAAAATCAGCAAGGTGTTCAGGCGACTGGCAAATACATACAGAGAGAGTCGCGCCAATATGGCGGTATATACTTCTCTGTATTCCTGAGGAGACACTGCTGGCAAATGTCGGCTGAAAAAGAGATCAACCTTATCGACCCCTGGGACAGAGTGATCATGATTGTCCGTCGGATTCGGCCACATCATCCCATCCTGAACCTTCTTTGATTTATAGAGGAATTCAGTGCGCCAGAATGCTACGAGGACCAATTTCCACTCTCTTCTTCAACACCTCAGGACTAACCCCATTGCGCAGCTTTTCGATCATCTCCTCGGGGTCGAAGTCGGTCCCGATGGGATTTTCCTCGAAATACTTGGACTTCATAAACTCGGTCGCTTCTTCGGCCGTCTCAAAGTTGTCCACCTGCGTCTCGATCTGATTGCCGTCCGGGTCGGCATAGTATATACTGGTAGTCGGACCGTGGTTCACACTCCACATGGGCAGGATACCCATGGCTTTGCGCTGTGTATATGCCTCAAGCAGGTCATCCAGGGTGTCGAAACTGAATGCCGTATGCTCTAATCCGCAAGACTTGATATTCTTTGGCGCAGTTCCCGGGATGCCCGCGATCGCAATACGATGGTGTTCATCGTCGTAGGTGAGAAAGGACAGAAAATCGTTTTCAAAGGCGGCGCTGGCTCCGAGGAAATCCTTGTAGAATTGCACCATCTTCTGAAGATTGTCGCTGCTGGTACGGAGCACCACATGAGCAAACTTGCTCGGACTTCTAACACGGGACGTCTGTGCCATAACTTGGGCTTCGTGACCCTTTTTCAACTTGCGACAGGGCAATGAGCCTTACTGTATCGATTTGATCAAGGCGGGGAGGCAATCAAGAGCTCAGTTGGCATTCGATAAAAGCAATAGCTTGACCTTGACCTCTGGCTGGTGCCGGATGCGCAGCCGAAGACTCCGAGCCACCAAGTCCTGAGACTCTCCGGTTGCATGACATCCCATCATCGCTGGGCTGGGAATCGTCCAAAAAGCTCAACATATCGCGTTCACAAAGCCCCCCACTCACGCTCTCTCACGAAACGACCACGAAAGTCGATCCCGGGCTCCGGACGAACACCCCGGAGCCAACGAAGCGATCCTGAATACTTTCCTCCCCTCGGGAAATGCATGATACTAACTCGGAGGCCTAGGGTATCGGCCCGAGTCGGTCGACGACTCTCTCATAACGCAGGGTTCAGCAGAATATATAACAAAACATGTGAGGGGAGGTAACATACGCTGCTCCTCAGAAACCACGGCTCGGTCGTGTGTACTCTCCCTTGTGCAGCATGGATCACCATCTACCTCCCATGGCCCTCGCCGCAGTTGCAGCAGGCATCATTTTGTATGCGGCTTACAAAATTCTCCAAATTGGCAGCAGACCCGCGGATTTCCCCCCTGGTCCTCCCACGGTGCCAATCCTGGGAAATATTCACCAGGTAAGAATAGAAATAGAGCGACAGCTGAGCCTCCGTTGGCTGAGCCTGATCGTCATAGATCCCGACGGAGCGGCCCCATATTCAATTTCAAAAATGGGCCCAAGAATATGGGTCAGTACCAGTCCCGCTACTGTCGCCGCCTTCAATTCCGTGGCTGATACAGGAGCCACGCCAGACCGATTTACTCGCTGATACTAGGAACTAAGACCATGATTGTTCTTTCGTCGCCCAAGACCGTGAAAGATTTAATGCACGACCGCAGTGCCATTTACTCCTCGAGGCCGGACATGTATCTCGCACACGATGTGGCGAGTAACTATCAGCGATTCGTCACCATGGTTCGCTCCTGGTCCCAACGCAATCGGGGAAGCAGGAAATGCTAATTCATCCCAGAAATATGGACCGATGTGGAGACTCGTCCACAAGATGATGCACAATACGCTCAACATCAAGACGGCCGTAGCCTATATCCCCTATCAGGATCTCGAGAACAAAAACATGCTGTTAGGCCTGCTAGAGCGACCGAACGACTTTGTTCTGCACCTGAGAAGATACACCAGCTCGCTGACAACTCAGATGGTTTACGGCTTCCGTACCATCAGTACAGAAGATCCACGGATGCTTCAATTCTTCCGGGTGACTTGTTCTTCCCCCTCCCCCTCCCCCCTCCTTTTTTTTAGGGTGGGGGAGGTTTTCTGCTCCATCGTGCTAACTGAATTCTGATTCTCAGGGTTTCGAGAGATGGGGCAAGATAGCTGCTAGCGCGAGCGCTCAGATCATGGACTGCTTCCCCATCCTTCGACACATTCCGGCCCCGTTGAACCCGGAATATCGGTACGCAAGAGAACTGTATCGGGAGGAGCGCAAGCTATACACTGGCCACTGGAATGACGTCAAGGAAAGGATTTTACGTGGGACCTGTTTGGTATGTAGGACGTTATTGCTTCGTGCTCGAGTTTGTTGTCCTCCTCGTTCCGTTCTTTCCCGCAGCAGAAACTAACGTGACATGCTTGAAAAGCCATGTTTCAGCGTTGACGTCTTCCTCTCCCAAGAGAAGGAACATTTCACCGACGAACAGGCTGCATATATCTCTGGTTCGCTGCTCGAAGGAGGCTCTGACACTACCTCCGGAACACTGGTGGGATTCATCCAAGCGATGTTAGTTTTTCCCGAGGCCCAAAAGGCTGCCCAAGAGGAAATTGACCGAGTCGTGGGCTTCGATCGGATGCCGGAGATGGATGATGCACCCAACTGTCCCTACATTCGGTCGTGTGTGAAAGAAGCCATTCGGTGGATGCCTACTTTGATTCTGGGATCGCCTCACGGCTTAATCCAGGAAGACCACTATATGGGTTACAGAATTCCCAAGGGCGCGGCAGTCGTCAACAACAATTGGTAAGGGCTTGAGACCTCTATGAACTCTCCTTTCGGCGGGCCGACATGTTTCGATCCTCGCTCACGCGAAAACAGGACAATCAACATGGACCCAAAACGCAACCCCAACCCTCGCAAGTACGATCCCATGCGATTCATCAACGACTCACAGAGTGAATTTCAGTCTGCCACCAACCCTGAAGAGAATCAACGCCAGAATTGGATCTTCGGAGCCGGCCGTCGCATGTGCCAGGGGATGCACATCGCCGAACGTTCGCTGTTTCTTGCCACCGCCCGCATCGTCTGGGCTTTCAACATTGACCAGCCGATCGGTCCAGACGGGAAGCCTATCGTTCCGGATATTGAAGACTTCGTGGGTGGAACCACGGTACAACCCAGGGACTTCCTTATCGACATGAAACCTCGCACCCCGAAGAAGGCAGAGATGATTCGAGAGGCGTGGAAGCGTTGCGAAGAAGGCATTCTGGACCCAGTCACCAAGCAGTGGATGAAGGTGCCCGAGGGGATGAAATTTGGCACGTATGTTTCGAAGAAGGAAATGGTGGCTTGATGGGGGCATGGAACTTGGAGGGGCCGAATGAGTACGCTGCTCGCTAGTGAGAAAGAAGAGGTGTTCGGGCTGTCCTATATGCTCATCGCCGCTCCCGAGGTCGTATAAGCTGCGACCCAGCCAGCCGATCTGATTGTTTGAGAATCCACAACCGACGGAAAATTGTCTGCTTGGGTAGACCGTTGAAACGCCCGGCGTAGGGGGGGGGATGATGACTTGTCCTCCTGCGATTCGGCGAAGTGCATGCTGTGTAACCAACCTCAAGGCGAGTCAGCACGCTTGCGTGGCTAGGACCAGATACCTCGTATTTGTCGGTGCCTTGGCCAATATATAAATTTGTTCCTCAGCCTCTCCCCCATCCAACGGTCTTGTGCACACTGCCAGCATAGTTTTCTGTGTTGTTTGGACTGTGGGTTGAATTGAAAAAGGAGATGTCGGGTCCGCAAGTGCAGCTGCAGGGTTTGAAGGCGGAATGGGATTTGTGCAAGAGTCATGACGACAAGAAGCATTCACTGATCATGGTACGGTAAACTCACGAGGCTTGGGCTGGCTTTGGTCACTTCCGATCGATCTAGAGTCTGTTCGACCACATCGAACAGCAATCCAAGAAGTTATCCGACGCTGAGGCGGAGCTCCATGACAAGAAGGACGTGATCAAGATGACTCGTGACAAAGTTAAAGGCGTCGAGGAGCAGATCCAAGCCTTACAGCTTGAAAAGGTAAGAACATGCGCTTGGTTCTTCATTTGCCCCCTTTGACTGACCTGACCTTGGGGCAGGCTCGTCTCGTTTTCGCCTCGGTTGTGATCGACGGCGACTGTATGCCGGTATTATCCTTCCCTATCCCCTCACATTCAGCGGAGAGCCTCGCTGAGCGTATGAATCCAGTTTGAAGATGAGCTCGTTAAACAGGGCATGAATGGCGGGAAGAATACAGCCAGCCTGCTCAAACAGGCCGTTGAAGAGGAGCTTCGATCCTCGCCCACCTCCACACCACACCAGGTACAAGTGATAGTTCGTGTGTACGCGAACGTGAAAGGACTGGCCAAGACGTATAAGGAGAAAGAGATTCTCGCCGAATCCACCTCCCTCGACGAGTTCATTCGTGGTTTCAACATGGGTGACGCCATGTGTGATTTTGTGGACGCAGGTAATGGTAAGGAGTGCTCGGACGAAAAGGTCAAGGGTAAGGCTCCCCCCTCGATGAGACAAGTTGCTGTGGTGTCAACAACGCTGATGTTTCGCACCAAGCGACTTTTCGACGCGATCTGGCCGATGTGCACTGTGAACGCGTATTCTTTGGCGGCACGGCCGACAATGGATACGCCCGACTGCTTGGGCCGTTCGCCCAGCATGAAACCGACCGCCGACGCATCCTCCTCCTAGAAGGTCCGCCGTTTGCCCAGGAACTGGCCGACATCAAGGACCGATTCCGCACCGTCGCGTTCGACAAGGTCTTCAGAAGCCAGAAGCTGGGCAACGTCAAGCGCCGGGTGTCATCCCACCCCACGCCCCCAGACACTCCTTCAGCAGACTACGCAATGGTGGTGGCGAGAGCTCCCCCAGCAGTGACGCCCAACTTTGCTGCTGCTGCCACCACCCAGCAGCAAAGGTTGCCAGTAGCCGGAGTGCCTGTGACATCGGGGGTGTTGCGAAACAAAATGGGCCACCGCGTGGACGCGCCGCTCAGCTATTCCCAACAAGACTTCGCTCGCTTGTCGGCGCGCAAACTCTGCAACTGGTTCCATCTCCGGGGAAGTTGTCCGTACTTAGAGAAGTACGGAAATTGTCAGCACGAGCACGGCAGACGGCTGCCCGAGGAGCAGTGGCCCGCCTTGCGTGCCAATGCACGCCGGACCCCTTGCTCGTTTGGCTTGTCGTGCAACGTCGCGGATTGTCTTTATGGTCATCGCTGCCCTCACGGAGATAACTGTGCGCGTGGTGCACAATGTAAGTTTCCCCCCGACATGCACGATGTGGACGTGAAGATTGTCTAGGTGAAGATTGTCTAGGTGAAGATTGTCTAGGTGAAGATTGTCTAGGTGAAGATTGTCTAGGTGAAGATTGTCTAGGTGAAGGTTTGATTCAGTTGGGGTTATTATCCGTATTGTCCTTCATTTGTCAAGGACCTCTCATGTCTAGTCTGTGCAAATCCAAGTTCCAAGTCTGTCCAGAAGTGCTCTCGATTACTGAGACGGAATCGTTCACGCACGAGTTGCTCTTGCAGGGTGAGCCCACAGGCAGGCTTGAATCCGAGTCCCAGCCTGAACCTCTGTTGTCTCATCCACCCTCTAATTTGAGGATTAGATGTCGTCTTCCATGGGCGTGACACCCTCCCGCTGCATCTCCCTGCCCACCTCCTCCACCCTCTTCCACACGCGCAGGAGATTGCCTCCCGTAATCCCCTCGACTTGCCTGTCGCTCAGACCGCGCTTCAAGAGCTCCTTCAACAGGTCGGGAAACTTGCTCACGTCCTCCAAGCCGCGGGGGGTGGTGGGCGTCCCGTCAAAGTCGCTCCCGATCCCCACGTGCTCGAAGCCGATCTTGCCGCCGATGTACATGATGTGATCCGCGACCCAATCCAGCGTGGAGTTGGCCGGGTAGAACGTCGGGATGGTGCCCGGGGTGGTCGAGTTGACGCAGGAGATGAAGCCCGGCACAAACGTCACCATGACGACCGAGTCGGTCTGCTGGACCAGCGGGAGGATGTGGTCCGGCACGTTGCGCGGGTGAGGACACAGCGCGTGCGCCGACGAGTGCGAGAAGATGACGGGCGCCCGGCTGCCGGGGAACGACTTGGTCTGGTTGCCCGCGAGCACGTCGTGCATGGTCGCCGGGTGGACGTGGGCCAGATCGACCTGGGCGACATGGGTCAGAGCGAATTCGTCCAGGGAGCGAAGTACCACTTACGATCATGCCCAGACGGTTCATCTCACGGATGAGCTGAGTGCCCAGAGGACTCAGGCCGCCCCAGTGTGGTGCTGCAGGGATAGCAGCGTCCAGGCCATGGGGGTCGTCATGAGCCGCAAGCTGCGCGGCGTCTGCAAAGGCGTTGTGGCAATTATGGGTCAACGTGACATATCTCGCTCCTAGCTGGTGGTAGAGGCGGAGCATCGATGCATTCCTCCCGATCATATGGAGCCCTTCAAGCCCGATCGGGGAGAGCAACTTCCCATGGCGCCTGAAGGCCGTCAGGGCCGCGGTACTGTCGAGCGTGGCTGGAGAGAAGACGTCGGCGTAGGCGGCCTGCAGGCGATGTATGAGGTCCATCTGCGAAAGCGCCAGAACGACAGCTGCCACGACGTTAGGGAGAACGTCACACACTCTGGGCCAATTCCCCCGGACATGGAAAAACTCACTGGAAGCGTAGTTTGCATTGGAAAAGTCGAACCCGTCGGCGGGACAGTCGATGAAGCAGCTCCAGAAGAGCCCGCCTTGCCGGCCCTGCTTCAGCCGGGCCAGGTCGAAATGGTCCGGCATGCCGCCGCCCTCGAACTTGGACCGGAAGTCTTGGTCGTAGATATGGTTGCGGAAGTGCCAGCGGACGCTCCACGCCAAATCATCATGTCCGTCTGGGTTTTGTGGGCAGCGCAGTCAGCGGAGAGAAACTCGTAGGTGCCATTCTGGCGGCAGAGGGTGGACTCACCCATCAGCGGAGTCACGGCCATGATCCTGGCAACACGCTGATCCAATGAGAGAAGCGAAGACGGGATGAGAGGCAGCAGGTATAAGTGTGGTCTGTGAAGGTCATCTTTGAAGGCAACACCGACGGCGACGACGACCGCAGCCAGGAGCAGCAATGGTCGCCATCGAGGCCGCTTGTGGCGGTCGTAGCTTTCGTCCGGGCTCCAGCGAGCCCTGGGCTTTTGGCCGTCCTTGACCCGCACCATCACCTCGTGGCCGTGGGAGTCGATACGGGAAGAGTTGAGAGGTGAGTGGCTATACCAGCTTCAGCGGAATGGGCGACGATGCTGACGCCAGACTCACGTCCAGTTGGGGGGCGGAAGCATAAGAATCAAAACAGAAGGGATATGTAAGTTTCTAGACCAGCAGAGGGGGAACATGGACCTGGTTGTGTCTAACAAAGGGCGCCAGATAATCGGCTGCCGACTCATTGGACAATGTCGGGTGCCTCCAGTCATAATACGCGGTGGGGATGGACCCATTGCGCCGTACTCCGTATCCACATAGATTTACGAGTATATTATGCGTTGAACCTAGGTACGTATATAGATGGCGGGCCACAACCCGTCTCTCGCACAATATGAACACCGCGCAGGTCTTATATTTTCGAGACGCCATTTCCCACTTCTGTATGTTTCAGAAGCACACCAAGATGAAAGAGTCATCGTCGTTGCACGTATCGTTGAACCACAGTTATTGGTGCTCGCCGTGCTTTCTCACCAGCTTCTTCAAGATTCCCATGGCCCCGGACTTGTAGCTGCCTCCAAAGATTGCGTAATGGTTGAGGTGATGGTACTGCAGAAAATAGATCAGCCTGCGTTAGAGTGAACCCCATGGAACAGAAAGAGCATCAAAAACCGAAAGGGAGCCTCACACTTTCATACAACGACACTCGGTCCTCGTATTCGCTTACGGGCTCCGTCTTGGGCACCAGCCCGTGGTACTCCTGCCAGAACGACGAAAACCCGCCAAACATGCGCATGATCCCAAAGTCGTACTCGTTGTGCGCGTAACAGGACGACGGGTCAAAGACCACGTCCTCCGTCGGTCCCGGCATGTCCGGAGTCGCATTGTCGCGGCCGACGAAGCTGCCTTTGGATTTATTGCCTGACCACAGATCGCCATGCACGACGACCGGCTTGATCCCCTCTTTGCCACCCAGATGGCTGCTCCCAAGCAGCTTGGGCACTACCTCGTGGACGGTCCTTTCGACAACCCGCCGCAACTCCGGGTCTCTCCCGTTATTCTCCTCCGCCTTCTCGAGGATTGCGAGGAGCCGTCGCTTCCCGAAAAACTCTGCCCACGAGGAGGTGAAGGTATTGTCTTGAGGCGTATCCCCGCAGCACGTCGTGACCGGGAATCCAAACTGAGGCGCGTCGTGCCCTTCAGGGACGGGGGCGGGAGTCGTGTGTAACTTTGCGAGTTTTTGGGCAAGAGACATTCCGCTACCACTGCCACTGCCACCTCCGCTCCTGGTCCGCGACGATGTCCGCCCATTGAGGTCCAGAAATTCTGTGGCAAGGAAGTATCCGCCTCCCTTCTCCAATGGTCCCCAGGCGAAAGACTTTGGACACAGGCTGGGCACGGCATCGTGAATGGCGTTGAGAGAGGCATGCTCCCCCTGAAACATGACGTCCGCGCCCGGAGAGCGGGACTGTTTAACGAAGAAGGCCGTGGTGGCCGTGGTGATGCGGAATGTTGATGCAAAGCCAGAGCCGCCGTGGGCGGAAATGTGGGCAGTGCCTGCATCGAGGTGTAGGGCGCGCGCAATGGCGGGATCTATGGCGGGCATCTTGGTATCATCGGTCTTGGAAAGGCAGGGATATTGGTTGTTGATGCTTGGGTTCTGCGTCTCTCAATTGTAGTCCACTGCATTCAGCCTTGGAGAATCATAAGTTCAGCCAGTGTAAATGCAGGCGCGTGGTCTGACGTTGTATGACGTAGATGTGTACACGGAGGCCAGTTGCGCGGTCTTCGGGGTATTGTTTTCCGGACGAGGCTGAAGATTCTATATCTACATGTAATTATCCAGGTCCATCTATGGAGGTTTAGACAAACACTCCATCTTTAGAAAGACGTGGGACGGTTTTCTAGCCTTCAAAATCAAACACGGTTCCACGAATGGTTGACAGAAAATCCCCATGACTCGTCCTTGCTCAAACCTCTGTCTGTGGGTTTGTATGTCGCTGATCCTCTATGTGCATCCAGCTCAGGAGCGCCTTCGCTATGCATCAATGCAGTTGGTCAATCAAGCAATCCCCTCCAAGTGACATCTGCTACCTCCGTCCACTGCCCTTGGGCTTGGCTCTCCCTTCTGCATCACTGTTCACGCCGCTCGCTGTCCCGCTATCCGTCCCTCCGCCTCCTGCTCGTTTCTTCTGGCGTAGTGTCTGGCCCTGTCCTTTAAAGTGAGGTTTCACTTCATCACCGCCAACAGGTTCGCCATTTTCGTCCCGCTTGCGCAATGGCTTGACTTCGTACCCGAAGAACAGCTTTCCAGGCGCCAGGCGCAAGGGCTGGGGTCCGTTTGTTCTCCTCGTTGGTGGGGGCTTCGCGGCATTTGTGGACACTCCGCCTACTGGTGTAGATGCATTAGGCGTCGGAGCTTTCGATCCCCTCTTCGAACTGAGCTTATGACCTTCCGAAAGGAAATGCGAGGAGACGGCACGGGCACCGGCCGCAGCTGTGTTTGATGAAGGCGCTATGCTTCCGTAGTTGATTGACTGTGCCATGGTTCCCTGAAAATGTACTGGTCCACCGTGTGGCCTGCCCACGCCACTTCTAGGTGTGCTTGTCCCGCTCGTTCGCTCTGGAGGGACGTATCCAACCGGGGTGGCAAAGTCAACTTCTAGATCGGTCTCCATGGTCACGATGGAGTGTGAGTCTGTGTCTGGCTTAATCTCCAGAACCGCAATATCGTACGTCTGATCATTGTACTCAAATGTAAAGATATCGCCCTTTGTCAGACAGGAGAAGTTCCGGAATGCGTTTTCGAGGACGGCTCGTGGATCGGAGATGTCGAGGAAGGCGGGTGACTGAGGCTGGAGCTTGATGAATTTGCCGGGAGGGAGATCAGTGGATTTGATCTGAAGAAGGTCGCCGGGGTCCAACTCGAGAGTTTTCATCAGCTATCCCGAAGATGTTAGCGATGTGCCCTTGCATCTTCTTGAGCCAGCGGGAATACCCATTGTGGCAAGTATATCCTCCCTTCCTCTGCGATGAACTCAAGAACACCAGCATGGGTACTTTTGCCAGCATTTCCGTTTATCAGCTCGAATACCATGGGGTATGTAATGTGGAGTCTTGTCAGCTTGTCCAGGGCCGAAGGCGGCATGAACACCTTTCCACCATAGTTGACATTCTTTCGATCAGGCCCGCTCATCATGACCACAGGATAGCAGCGGTAGTACTCGTCGAACCGGCCACCCATCGAGCGGCCCAAGGGAGGAGGACCGCGCAAGAAGGCCGGGTAGTCCATCGGATCTTGGTAGAAAGCCTGAGAATGTTGGTGAGTGCGGACAGAGGCTCCATACGCAAACACTTACCATTTGGACCGTCCTGGCTTTGTTTAGTGTGAGAGGAAGGTGCCGAAGGGAACAGGACAGCGCAGGCTGTTGTAAATCCAGGAAACGACGGAGGCGATCAAGAGTGGTGACGGTGCGGGGCGAGGATGTTTGAAATTGTAGAGCAGGGATCGAACTCGATAAGAGGGAAGAGAGACTGAGGGTCAGCGCTGGGTAAAACAGGGCGTCCAGTGGAAATAACTGAGAAGAAGAGGGAGAAAGGATTAAGTGCCTGGCGAGTTGGTGAAATGGATGTCGCAAGACCAGTCCAGGCACCGTCCCGCTACGCGTGAGGTGGTGACGCAGCTACGTCGTGCCGCGGCCGCGGTCGGAGAACATCATTCGACTGGCTGCACAATTTCAGCCGCCAACCAGGGCAACTTTTATTACTGCTTGACCACATTAATGGTTGTAACCAACTCTACCCAACCCAGGTAACTACCTGCAGCAATGGCCTACAACACCCCTCGCTTCAAACGTGCAGCCGAAGACTATGTCCGCACCACTTCCGACTCCGACGACGGCTTCTACGGCCAACCTACCAAAAAACCGCGCTTCGACGTGCGCAATCCCTCCGCCCTTGCTCCTGATGCATTAGAAGAAGATGCGATCCTGGAAGCAGATGTCATCGGCGCACGTGGTCAGCAAGTGAAGCGCGGCGCAGTCAACATTGACGGCTACGAATCGGACTCGGACAATGACAACTTCAACGCCCGCGCCGACAAAAAAGCTAAAGCGAATGCAAGGGCGGAGAAGGACAAATCCATGGGGGAGGTTGAAAATGACATGTTCGCTGATCTGGAGGATGATTTCAAAGATGGAGACGATTCGGAAGGCGACGCCGGCCGAAGAGGCGGCAAGAAGAAAGCTGTTCGTTTCATTGACGAAGACGAGATAGAAGGCCAAATTCAAAGTTCGAAGAGTGGCGGACATGTCTCTGCTGATTTTTCGCTGCATAGCAGGGGAAAGGGCAAGGCAAAAGAAGAGGACGATGAGGTTGAGAGCAGCAGTGAAAGCGAAGTGGACGACGAAACACGTGCAAGTACGGGCGAAATCGATCCCGAACTGGGAGCCGGCAGCAAGAAGTCCCATGCTCCCAAGTTGGATGCTTTCAACATGCGAGCAGAACAGGAGGAGGGCCGCTTTGACGACCAGGGGAATTACGTACGAAAAGCGGCTGATCCCGATGCGATTCACGATGTCTGGCTCGAAGGCATGTCAAAGAAGGAAATGAAGCGGGCCAAGGAGGCTGCCGACAAACGAGAAGAAGAGCGAAGAAAACGTGACTTGGAGGAGGATGCAAAGTCAACAGGCGATGTTTTGGCTGAACTCATTCCGCTGCTGGAACGTGGCGAAACCGTGCTGGAAGCCCTCGCTCGCCTTGCAAAGGCCAAAGACAAGAAGTCCAAATGGCAGCCCAAGAGCAGGCATAAAAAGGAAAATGGCGGGCCAGATGGGCATCCTGCAGTAGAAGATGAGGCCGCGGAGCAGGCTCGAAAAGAAAAGGTCGAAAAGATCAGCGGGGCAGCTGCTATCTTATTAGGCAGAGGCCAAGCAGAGGTTTACGACACGGAAAGAGAATTGCTCATTCGACAATATCGAAGAGAAACTGGTAATGACTGGACCGACCCTCCACAGCCCGACGACACAGATGCTCAAGCTAATGCTGATGATGCCACGGCACAACTGTGGGAGTATAGATGGACTGATGCCAGAGACGGTGGAGCGATAAACGGGCCTTTCGACGGCCACACCATGAAGCAATGGAATGATGCTGGCTACTTTGGCGAAGGTGTTGAGTTCCGTAGGAAAAACGGCGGTGGCGATTGGACCAGAGTGGCCGACTTCGCCTGATGAGGATGATGATGTTGATCTTGTGCGATATTCCCAATAATTGACTTCCTAAGCATGGAATATTGTCGTGTCTGTCGAGGCTTCTTCGCCTTCGACCGCAGCCGCTTGCGTGTGCTGGAATGTCATGACTCGCCAGTTGAGCTCTCGACGCCAGAACAGGCCGTATCCCAGTCTATTGCCGCCGGGTTCGGAGCACAGGCCGCCGCTGCCTGGCATCTTGCGAGCAAAAATACAGACTCGGAATCTGGAATGGATCATAGCCATTGCACAGCACACACATGGTTCGTGTGTCAGATAAATGTCGAGTCCACTGCAGAGATAACCTTCGGACCGGGTACCTGATCGTTTTTCGGAGGCGGCATCGCTCACATTGTTTTCGAGGACAACATTGCCCACTCCAGCGGTAATGTCACGGAGGATTTGTTCGTCGGCTTCATATTCACTTTCAACGGGTGTGAGCGCTTGGCCAGATGGGGTTTCAGAGCAGGTGTCCTTGAACTTGAGGTGACCACCAGCTCTGATGCGTCGACGAAGTTCCTTGTTGGCAACCATGGCGACAGCACGCATGACGGCGTGATATTCGGGTCTTCCTTCTCCATTGTTTGCCATCAGCGACTGATGGATGGCTGGATCATCTGACCACCAACGAGCATCGCCGGCAACAGCAACGATGGTTGAAGTTTCTGGTTCTACCACCACAGCACCCACGCCTCTTCCGTGGCCGTACTCCTTGGAAGCATCGGCAGCCCTCCTCGCGAGCTCCATGTAGGTATCTGTGGCTGGGACCTCGAGGACAGTTCGTATCCGCCGAAGGTGATGAAGAGGTGGAGCATCTTGAATGACCTGCGCAGCCGGGTTGTAGATTGATGGCCAATACCGTTCCGTCCAGAGGGCAGCTTGCTCGGCACTCAGAGGTGCGTGGCGTGGGACTACAGCGTCGAAGCATCGAGGAAGACCTTCAACATCGATGTGTGGCACCAACGTGGCCTTGATATCGTCCCATGACACGACGGTGTTTGGCACCAACAGAAAGACGGTTTGGAGGCCGCGTGCGTCGTAATCACGGCGCCATGTCAAGTCCAAAGGTAGGTGTGAGAGAGAGCATACACGCCGAAAGTGACTGAATGAAGGATGTTTGCCGCCGCTGGGAATGACGGGCTTGACGATGCTAGTCACTGTGGTCAGCTCTGGCTCACTCGGGAGGATCTCTGAGTCACCTACCCCAATGCCTTGCTCGTCAACTTGGCTGGTATCTCGATGACAAAGGCCTGGACTGGATGACCATGAGTTAGCTCAGAGGCCTTTCCGGGAAGAATGGAAGGGTGCCGTACCGAATACTTCCTCAGAGCGGTTTTCGTGAACCGTCTTCAATGGCTCGAGGAATGGGACTTGTTCCGCCATGTCTGGAGGCTTCTGAGGTTTGGATGCATCGTAGAGTAGAGGGGAAGTTCGGAAGGTTGGCAACGAAGAAGAGAAGAGAAGAGAAGAGATTGAGAGGTGGGAGGCAGCTGCCTCTTCCAGTGATTATTATCAAAGGCAGCCGCACGATTGCACCTGCAGTAGAAGCAAGTGACCCACTCGGTGAGGGAGACGGAAGCAACGACAAAGGCGTTGTCAAGGTGCAAACGAGGAAAGGGCAAACGCTCGACTTGTAGAGGCGACGATGGGCGCGATCGAGCATCAACCCTCAACCCTCACCACTACGGCTCGTGTGAAGAAAAGAAAGGAAATCTATATACAGTTGAAGAGAAGAGAATCTACAACGGCCAGGGGAGTGAATCAAAGGGATCTATTGTTCCAAGCCATTCTGATTTTTCGTTCGAGGCAATAATTCGAGGCAGTGACTGCAGAGTGAGGTTGCGGCTTGGCGGACTAATGTTGTTCCGTAAAACAGCCCAAAACTCATGTGATCTGGCAGATGGTAGACAATGAACCAAGTTGGATATTATGATCAGCCATCCTCCCCATGTACATGTCCGATCACAAGTCAACACTTCCTCCGTGATCACCGACCTCCTCGGTTGTGATCACAAGTGAGATACATAGAAGACAGGGTGTGTGCAGCTACACCAGCGTCGCCATCAGCTCTTCCTCCGCACCACCTCAAGATCGCAGGTCCTCATTGATCCGTCACGGGGTCCTGCATCCTGTTTTCGTGACAATAGCTCGACCTCTGCTTGTACTTGTGCCTTCCCTTTCTCCTGTCAGGTGACAATGCCCGTAGGCCCATCTTGTCTCTCAAATCCGTGGTAACAGCGTGCGTGGGAATCCTTCTCTGCGACGTCGAGATTGAGAGATCGTGCTATGATGGCTGAAATCGCGCCTCAGTTTCTCTCACACAGTATAACGGCATGCCCGTTCCCAGCTGAGGCCATATTTCCAGCTGTTTCTCTGCAACACTGTAACATGGAGGGTTCTGAACCGTCGAAACTGCCACATTCGATGCGTCCGTGTGCTTCCTAAGTAGCCCGTGCAGACGTCGACGACGTGCCTAAGCGAACAGCTTTACCAAAGCTCATTTTCCGCGTGGTTTCTGGGTGGTTGTATATGTTTGAGCCGAGGAGGTTGTCGACCAGAGCAATGAGAGCCCAATCACGGGCTGTTGCCTCATATTTCATCTCGTCCTTGGGTCGAGTCTAGCTCGGTCTCTTATGGCTGAGCATCATCGCATAGGCTCTCTCGTTATCATCACCGGATGTATCATGGCTTGCCGCCATTGTAGTATTGTATCATGTCTCCAGCTTCAAGGTCAAGACAAGCAGACTCACGTACGCCGCAATGCTCAGTGCCGTCAGCGCAATAACCACATTCCCACTCGTGCGGAATTTCTTCCTGCCCAGCCCGTCATCCCCGACCTCGTTGAAGAACTGTCGATTCCCTTGCTGTCTGCGGTAGGCACTAACTAGCAGCAGCCCGACGGCGTACGCCGCGAAGAGCGCACCGATGGAGTAGAATTCCGAGGTGAAGATCTTGAGGACCACGAGGGCGAAGGAGAACTGCGAGAGCGACGTGCGGATGTAGGCCCCTTCAAAGGTGCGTTGTGCGGCGCGGATTTCGACGAGCTCTTCGTTAGTGAGGTCGACGGAGCGGGCACGGTGCATGCGAAGGCGGAACCGGTCTTCGGGGTGGCGGGAGGTGAACATGCTGGAGGGAGGAGTCTGGTTGCAGGTTCAGCGTGGTCATTGTCCTACATGACCGGTAGCATTGCAAACGATACCTCGAGAGTGTGTGGGAAGACAAAACTTTGCTGCGGTCGCGGTCCTGCTCGAAGGTTTGTCAAGCGTATCACGTCATTGCCGCGGGTTTCGTCGTCTTCCCTTCTACACACTAGGTACCTAGCTCGCTAGGTACACATCGACAAAGTCAGGTACATACACACACGTAAGGCAATGAGCACAGACACAAAGATTCTACCTTTGCCATCATATGTACAAATACTTACCCTCGGCCAGAGCCCCTTGCGCTTTTTACGCTATTCGGCGCCTCCCGAGTCAAAATCGATAAGAGCATCGCTCAGTATGCGCAGGATGTGACAGAACTCCATCACATTGTAGCGCGTTCCCACGTCCTCCAACAGATAGACATAATCGAGAAGCACCCTCCTCGCCGAGGCGTAGCCGCCATTTTGCACAACGCCCGAGAAAGAGATCGGACCACCATTCTGAATGAATCCCTTCGCTGCGCACATGGTAGGGTCTATGCCCATGTCGATGTCGGCGCTGGTGGTACCGTAGCTGGTAAAGCCAGTTTCGCCGACGACGTTCCAGTCCACTTGGTCCAGGAGTTCAAATGCCTCGGGCGGTCTCTGCGCTTGCTGCTCTTGGTTATCTGTTTCGTCCGGCTGCGGCATCACGAAGACGTAGAGACCAAGGACCAGCGCCGCGTGCACCAGAGCGATCTCTGCTTCGTACGACGTCCCGTCAATGGGCCGGCGTTTCGACATGCACGAGAAGGTATGTGCTGCATGAAGACATGCCCGCCGCGCCGCGGCCGTCTGGGACCAGGTCGCGATATCGTCCAGGGCATTCTTTGCGCTTTCTGCCCCTTCCCTGCCGGAAGCGATCTCAAATACTCCCAAGTCAGCCGTCATGTTTATGTTCAGATGGTGCCAGAAAGCCTCGCAATTAGGGTTGATGGTGCACATCGTGTCCCCGTACGATGTCCACATCTTCATCAGGAATGGAGCAATCGACGCGGCGTGCTCATCGTGGGCAAAGATATCTGCTGGGATCGGAAGGTTGGAGTGCTCGGAAGCGAGAAGACTATACCGGTGTCTTGCCTCCACACTGCAAGCAGGTTCGTGTTAGCAAGGACAATCGAAGGCTCTGGTACCTGTAGTTGGCAAGTAAAGAATCCTGACAAGGAATGGCCTCAAGGGCTCCCAGGAACCGATAACACTTACATTCGAACCCAGACAGTCGAGAAAAGACCGAAGAACCCAATCGCACTAGCATCTGAGGCTGGAGGGAGAATGGCCGACGCCAGTTGTGGAATCATCAGAGGCATGATCGTCAATGACCCCGCATTGACCATCAGAGACCATCGTCTTTCCGTGGCGGCTTGGAACAACTCGGTCTTGCAGGGGAAATAGAAATGCAGCTGCTCAGTCCTGATGATGGGGTTATGATCGTCCAGGGCTGAGAAAAACCCGTCAGACATGATGAGGCACAGGATCAATCTTTTGACGGATTCTATGCGCGTCCAAGCCCTCCACATGGCACCGTTGTCCAGCGATTGAAAGAGGGCCGACGACAGCTCTTCGCCTTCTTGAGGGGTGAATAGTCCCTGCCGCTGAGCGGCATTGATGGTCTCGTTGTAGAGGAGTCGAGAATGTTCAGACGGTGGCTGCTTTGGATTGATCGCCGCCAGGGACAACAGCAGGACCGCAGCTGCCACGGTGGTTAAGAAGTCGCCCAGTTGACCCCCTCTCTGCGAGCTCACGACCAGGTCGCGGCGGCATCTCTCGATGGCGTCGCCCAGATGAGATCTCACGAATCTCTTCGCACGCACCGAGTCGAGCATCGTCAGCCCCATCAGGCACATGGGAAAGAGGAGGGTGCTGGAGGTTTTCTTGGCGGAGAACGTCGGTTCATGGATGAACGGCATCAAGTGGTGGAAGCGCCGGAAGAAGACGTCGAGGCTGATGTCCAGGATCTGCGTCGAGGGGAACTTTGCAGGCGTGCTGCTATCTTGACTGAGGGCGTCGCTCGCACTGCTTCTGATGCTCGGTTCACCGCCCCTGTTCGCTTTGGGCCAGAACGAGGTGTTCAGAGGGGCGCAGTCCTCTATCAATCTCGCCCTCCGTTCTTCATCCAAGCCCCATCTCGAATCCGTGGCCTCGCCCGGAGCAGTCTCTGGTGGTGCGCTCTCGTCGAGCCCCGTTGTGAGTGATTGGGAGAAGATATTCTCCTCGCGGAAAGAAGCCACGTCACGCCAGAGAGTCTGGATCAATCGGCGAGGCGTCTGTTTCTTGGTTGGCCACAGGCTTGCTATCTTGGCATATCTCTCATCGGATATGTTGTCCTTGGGCGGCGAATGGAGCGTCTGCCGCGGGCGGTACGGGGAGAGACTCAGGCGTGCATCGTTCGTAAAGCTCATGAAATCGAAATGGGACAGGTCGTCCCACATGTTGGCGGCCAGAGGCAGATCTTGAGGCCCCAGCCAGTCTTCGAAGCCTTCAAGCGGAGCTGCAGCCCTTCGATCGCCCAGGTTTTCGGGACCGAGCAAGGGTTTGGCTCGCTGTGAGGCCTCGAGATTCGATTGATCTGCCGGGTTTCCCGTGCTCTGTCTCTGGCTGTCTGTGGTCGACGCCAGGTGGTCACTGTTCGAGCATTGCGCCTGGATCGAAGAGGCCGGGCCACCACTTCGACGCAACTGAGGAGATTGACCTGCGTGCCCCTCCACTACTAGCCCATCCCCGTGGGTTTGTGAACTGACGACTGGCGAGGCGGCAACGGTCTGCTTTTCCGCCGTCGAGTGGTGGTTCCTGACATGTCGCATGAGCACGTCGCTGCGTGCGTACTCGCGACCGCAGTGTGCGCACTTGAACGGCTTCTCGCCCGTGTGCGCTCTCTGATGGCGCTTCAGATGTTCGGCCTTGCCGAATTTCCGTTCACAGTAGAGGCATTTCTTATTGCGCAGAGCCTTGGTGGCCATTGAGACGGGCGGGGACTCGGCTCCGTCAGTGCAGGGCGCGCAAAAATGGCGACATCAACTGGAATGAGGAAACATCACCCAGCTCGCGCCGCAGACTCCGACAAGCAACGAGGTCGATTTTTGCGCGAGAAGGCAGCCCCATCGTGAATGTGGCACGGAATGCAAGCAGGCAAGGGATCGAACATGGTCCAACCAGAGCACAGCAAAAGGATGGAACATTTTGCCCCGTGGGAGAAATTGCGGAGCTGCTCCACATCCCCCAGATGCGAGAATGACGCCCCCTTCGACCCCAGGTGCCCAGCGGGAGATATGGGAGATATCAAGATCCCCATGCTGCCTGTGCACAAACAAGTCTGAGATGGCGGCGGCATGGCTAGAATTGAAGGAGCATGGAAAGATTGGTTCGGTCCGCACAAGAGTCGCCTGTTCGACGAGGTCGGTTTGGATGACGGCCTCGTGGAGGGATGATCCAAGACATCGAGATTCCACCATCTGATGTTCTTGGAATATATGATATAGCAGACGAAATATCATCTGGAGCATGATTTTCCATCCTTTCCTCTTCAATCACACCACGGTTTCGTGTTGGAACGTCAGCGAACCTGGTCACCCTCGGGGCACTCCTTTTCTACGTGCGAGGCAATGTGGGGAAAGGAAACACCGCTTGCTAACAACTCGGGAACCAGATGAGCAAAAGGTACTTCTGATCGCAGTATGATTTCTCAAATGCTAGGTTCAGCCGCCAACGCGTCGAGTCTGGCTCAGCCTTCAAGTTCTTGTCGCATCTCGTCTAAGCATCAAAATAGTAATTACACTTTCAGATCCTCTTCGTACAAGAGGTCCAGCCTGAGTAACTAGGCATTGTCCAGTCCTTTTCGAGTCTTCCAGTCTATCGCACGGTGGACCAAGTAATACATCCTTTTCGGATTCGGGTTGGATGACATCCGCCGATCAGTACTTCTCATGGCCCGCGCCGGGATGCACCTCTTCCACATTTTCCTCGTGGACCTTGTCGTCCAGCTGTGCCGGTTCGATCGAGTCGCCGAACAACTCACCGATGTCCTCGAGCGAGCGACCCTTGGTCTCGGGGAACCAGAACCAGACGACGAAGAAGATGATGGTGGTGATGACGATGAACACGATGTAGTACTTCCAGCCGATGTTGGCAAAGGCCTCGGGCGCGCACTGGAGGAAGATGATGGTCGCCACGAAGAGGCCCGAGACGGAGATGGCCAAGCCCTTCGCGCGGACCGGCGTGGGGAAGATCTCGCTGGCGTAGATGTACGAGGTCGCGTCGCAGGAGACGGAGAAGAAGCCGATGTGCAGGAAGAGGAAGAAGACGGCGGCGCTCGCGGCGCTGCGGTGACCGGTGCGCTGGAAGACGTCCACCGTCACGCATTCTCCGATCAGCGCAATGACGCAGCCGGCGAAACCGAACACTAGAGGCGCGCAGGTGTCAGATGGGAGAGGGCGTCTAGACCACCGATCACACCAGGAAACTTACTCAGCAACCGCGTCCGGCCGACCTTGTCCACCACCAAAGCATTGATCCAGTTGCCCACAGGACATACAGTGATCCACCCAGCTTGGATCAGCAGAGTATTGACGGTGTCGAATCCCAGAGAAGCGTAGAGCGACGGACCATAGTCTAGGAGGGATCAGACGGTCAGTGAACGATCAACTTGGCACCTGCACGCCACTCACTATTGATGACCAGGGTGGCGGTGCCTTGGGCTCCAAAGAGCGTGAGGAACCCGACGATGCATCGCTTTCGCATATGCGGGTTGCGGAAAAGATCCATCAGGGACAGGGCCTCCAGCTTTTCGTGCAGGATCTGGCCTTGAAGCAAATTGAACTCGGCGTGTATGGCGGCCTCGTCGTCCAGGATGCTGTCGGTTGTCTCTGCGCGGACCGCCTTGAAGGACTTGAAGGCGTCCTCCACGCGATCGTGATCGAGGAGCCATCGCGGGCTTTCTGGGAGGAACAGCACCCCCAGCGAGAGGAACAATGGCGGGAAGCACTGGATGGCCAAGGGGATTCGCCATTGAGCACCGCTGGCATTCACAAAGTAGAACCCGAACCCGACCCACGACCTAAGGAGAAGAAGAGTCAGAAGGGTGTACAGGGCTGGTTTGAAAGGCCCAAAAGCTATCTGGGTGATAAACGCGAGACGGGCTTCGAAGGAGATCAAAAGGACTTACGCTACGGCATAGCCGACGCAAATAAGGACTCCGTGCATGCCGACCAGCCATCCCCGGATGCGAGGAGGGCTGATTTCACTTTGATAAAGCGGAACCAGAGTGACCAAAGCACCTGTATTTTGGCGGGTTAGTTGGATCAAGGTACTTCGCCCACGCAGATGGGGAGGAACCAACTCACCGATACCAAAGCCAGTGACGAATCTCATGACAATGTACATTCCAATGTCCACACTGCCAGCCTGCAGAGCTCCTCCGATGATTGTGACGATGGCGGCTGCCAAGATTGCCTTTCGACGACCGAGCCAGTCTGCCGACTTGATGCAGGAGAGGGCTCCGAAGAGACCGCCAGCTTGGAAAAGCCCATTGATGGCACCAGTCAAGTCGGTGGCGTTGGATCGAGTGTCGAGGTCAAAGTAGCTGATGAAGGAAGGCTGTCCCAGTGTGGTTGCGATAATCGACGCACAGTAACCATAGGTCAAGGAGCCCAGAGCAACGAACAGAACGATCTGCCAGGAGGAGCCATGTCAGTAAGACAGACTACACGAAGTTTTGAGGTGACAGAGCACGCCACTCACAAAAAGCCGGACCAGCGATGGTGATAGTTCCATTTCTGCTGATTTGGGCGCGCCTCAACGACGGGTGTAATGTACCTCCTGGTTGTATGTGATTGATCAAGGGCAAAAGTCACAGAGGTCGTTATCTTCCTGCTTGAAGCAAAGCTGGGGGTCAGAGTCTGGGGGATCTGGGGAATCTATATCAAGGAGGAGAGGCGGAGGAGAGGCCGACACAGGGTCACTAGGACACCTCGAACGTAGACCTGTCTCTCCAGAAGAAATTGTCGTCGTTGCGTTGACGGCTGGGAGGAGACCGAATGGTCGCGTATCCACAATCCTGGATCTGGAACGCTGGTTGATGTGCTACCTCGTACAAAGACCCAAGGCGCTCACGCAAACCTTGCAAACCTTGTTGGCCCATAGTCATCTCCAGGTACTAGGAAGCGAGCATGGAAAAACCCCCCGTTATCGGCCATGGTACTCGGTAGTGGAAGAACCGTTCAAGCCTTCTGGTCAAGCCCGCTCTACCACTCATGGCGAAGTGTGTGAGTGGTTCGGAAGCTCACGCCATGTCGGATCCCTCGATTTGAGGTGGGGCGACGGGGTGTTTTATTGCATTTTTGTAAACCTTGATATCTGTTGGTTCCTTGAGACGCTGATACAAGGCTGACCCGGTCGCTTGAGATCTGTAGGGGGAAGGCAGCCTTGACGTTGAAAGTGGCCTGGACGGAAGAGTTCAGGCGGTAGTCAAGAGCTCACTTTCCAACCAACCTGCTGCAGATGCCGTCGAGTATGGTTTTTCGGTTGTCCTTTACCTCTGGGTCTGTGGGATCCACCGTATGATAGAGCAAAAGAGAAAAACTTGTCTGATTACCCGCTTTGGGCTGTACGAGGGATCCCGGATCCACTTGTAAATCCGCCCAGGCGGAGAAGCCTCACGAAGCCTCCCAGGGAAAGCTGCTCACCGGCGTCCCGCGTGGCGAGGGTTTGGCCAGTGATCGAGAGCTTGTGCGCAATCTCGACCCACCATAGAACCATTGCTGACAGGAAGGGAGAAACGAGTCAGGTGGTGTGTGTGTGTGTGGGCTGAATGCCGGCCTTCTACACGATTTCGGCGGCGACTCCGATGAGAGATTGCACCGCACGGGGTTCCGCTCCGGGCGGGGCAAGTAGAAAATTTCTTGGTGCAATGGAGGAGAGCGCACTGGCTTGCCCAGTCTGATACAACGAGGTTCTTGTAGCTCAAGGTTCGAGCTGTGGCTCACCACGTGAAGGGTGGGCACAAGCCCGGTTGCTCCTAAAATATCGCCACAGCATTGGGGGGACTCCCTACACCTCCAGGTACATTCAAGGGCATGCTGGTGACGAAGAACGTCCATCTCTGCTGCTTGTTGCACTCCCGTGCCAACGCTTCAAGGTCAAACAACTCCCCTATCGGCAGGCCAAACCCGGACAGAATGACTTCGTGCATGCGGAACTGCTCGCTCGAGTCTCCGAGACCGGCACTCCAGGCTTCGAACCCCGGACTATCGGCGGCGACCGCGGCGAAGCGAGTCTCCCAGAGCCAACGGAGGGAGTCTAGGGAGCCCTCGAGCCCAGGGTAGAAGTATTCTGGTTGTTCCATCTTGGCCGTGAGCTCGTCCAGGGGCATGGTCTGGTATCTGTGGACGAAACCTGAAAAAGTATTTAGAAATGCTCTGGTGTCAGCGACGGGAACGTTCGAAGGAGATCTTGCAAGAGGCCGAGTGCCCGCCTTACCTGTCCGTAGGAACAGGATATCACCTGTCTGGAATGTAATGCCTCTGGCCTTTGCAATAGCCTCAATCTCTGATACGGGGATCTTGTGATACTCCCAGGGGTCGTAGCCTTGATCCCCTCGCTCCGTCACCCATGCGTAATGATCAATCAAGACTCCTCGCCCAACAATACCTCGCTTGGTCCATTCTGTCATGGGTGGTTAGCACTGGGCTAGCAGCGATTGTTGCATCACCGAAACCCTCGCCGCGACATAACTAACCGTGAATGCCATTCCTGGTCGACGTGCCCTTTCGAACTTGGTCCTGCGTTGCTCCGTTATAGAATCTCCCATCGGGGAACGACCAATGCCTGAAACCGTCCCACTGGCTGCTGGTCTGCGTGTTGAACTCGAGGCTGTCGTCCTGAAAGCACCAAACCAGGTCAGAAATTAGTGAGCCACCTCCATCAACCACGGGGCTTCGGTTCTCACATTGATGCACTCCCCAAGCTGGAGGATTTCATGCCTCAGCTTGGTCCGGTAAAACGGCGGCACTTTCATCTGGTCCAGGCCCCAGTTCAAGCCCACGGAAACACCGGTCTGGATCTCGGTGGCTGAAGCATTCCTAACGCGTGCTGGAGTCAAGTGGTTGAGGCATCCCAGCTGGTCGTCCTCTCCCCACACAAACCACGCCGAGTGAAGGGGATGGCTTGAATGCAGGGGCAGCTCGTCGAATTTGGGCAGTTTCAGGTCCGTTGTCGTTGATCCTGCCATGATGGAACAAGCAGGTGAGAAAGCAAGGGAACCCAGTCGTGGGTGGTCGAGGTTTCTCAGGATTCGACCGTTGAACTGGGCGTGATGGAGCTATACTTGTAGGTTCGGCTCTGGCGACGAGAGCTCCCTTGGGCTTGCAATCCTCCAGCAGCGGGGGTTGGCGGGGTTCCCACAACGAAGACTTTGAGAGCGTACGAGTATCCACAGTGTCCATTATCCTTAAAGGTCTATTGCTGCATTTGTGCACTGGGGTTACGCTTCCAGAGCCTTGTCTCTAAACACCTGCCAGCACACCCTGCGGAAGGGTGTACGGCAAGGGGACAGATCAACTACTCCAGTTTCCAACGTGTCTCGGCTGGTACACTATGTAATCTGCTCAGATTGGTTCCAGCCACAGAATGTAGAAAGGTGCCATTGGCGAGGCTGCAAAAGCAGAGATCATATCTCGAACCTTCAGTTTCGCCAACCTGCACAACTATCGAACCCGTCCCTTTTGCAGCCCACCTTTCTGTCCTTAGGAATTGAGGCTGCTTTTAGGTGAGCTAATGCTTGCACTGTGTTCGGTCCCCGAGGATTGACACTTACTTGATCAAAACCGTCTTTGGCTCTGTGAACGATCGAAGTGCCTAGGGATGTTAGACATCGTCCATTCGCTTCGAGAACGGATCTCACATATTCGCCAAACTCTCGCCCAATGCCAGAAGCCTTTTTGCCGCCAAATGGAGCCTGAATATTCATGTAAGAAATGCAGTTGATGCCACAGACACCGGTATCGATCTTGCTCGACACTCTCAAGGCGCGATTGATGTCCCTCGTAAAAACGCCAGCCATGAGCCCAAACTCGGTGTCGTTGGCTAGTTCCAGGACTTCTTCCTCGGTCTGGAATGTCTTGACGACTGCAACCGGGCCAAAGACCTCGTTCTTGTAGATCTCCGCATTTGGTTGCGGGTTAATAAACACGGCCGGCTCGATAAAGCAGCCGCTAGGGCCATGTTGCACGCCACCGACAACCAGCTGTGCTTCAGTCTTGCCCTTTTCAACCATGGCTTGGACTCTTGCAAAGCTGGCTGCATCTGCGAGTGGACCGAGCGTCGTCTCAGGGTCCTGCGGATCACCCAGTCGTAAAGCTGCATCCTTCATTCTTTGCGTGTAGGCCTCGATAAACTGGTCGGCGATAGATTCTTGTACATAGACCCGAGACGCTGCCACACAGACTTGCCCTGAACGAGCCAGGATACCATTGATCGTCCTGGAATACCCCTAGTCAGTGCTCAGCCGGTAGCTTCAGCTCGGAGTCACCTACCAGGTCAGTGCATTTTCAATATTTGCGTCCTCGAAGATCACCGCTGGGCTTTTGCCCCCTGTTGGTCACGGGAATGAGTGCATTGGTCCCAATGAGTCGCCGTGCTGAGTACATACCAAGTTCAAGTGTGACCCTCTTCAGATTGCTTTCAGCTGCGGCGATCTGGATCTTCTTACCAGTGGCAACACTGCCGGTGAAACTGATCTAGATATGTTCAGCGCGCAACCCGGCATCAAGTAACCCGCTCAATGTGAGGCCTCACCTTTCTGACACGCATATGCTTAGCAAAGAGCGCCCCTGTCCGGCCATCGCCACAAACGACCTGTACGACTCCTCTGGGGAACCCAGCCTGTTCGAACAAGGGAGCAAGTGCTAACGATCCAAGGGGGCTCTTTTCTGACGGTTTGATTATCAACACATTACCCGTCGCCAAACACGGCGCTGCTTTGATGACGAACGAGGCCACTGGCGAGTTGTAAGGATTGATGCCGACACACACGCTATTCTGGACATCAGCTGCTTCCTCCTCCTCTCCTCCTCACGACAGGCGCAGACTCACCCCAACGGCTCATGACGAACAAGCTTGACAAAGCCATCATCGGCCGGATAATAATCTCCTTTCTGCTTGTCGGTCCAGCCAGCTGGTGCGACGATCAGCACTGTTGCAACGGCTGCTCGGATAGCTCGACCTACAGTAGTAAAGCAAATTGGATTTGATATAATTCTTCTCCCGTGAAGGGATCAATGATACCGGATTTCCGGTCGTGAGGGAGTCCAAAGTCAGGATATCCATCATCTTGTCTTCCAGAATATCTGCCAGACGTCGCAGGCATTCTGAGCGCTGAGCTGCTGTAAATGTGCTCCACGGTCCTGTAAATGCTGCTTCGGCCGCTGCGACCGCGGCATCGACATCTTCGGGTCCCCCCACTGGAACAGCATCGGCGACGATGGTGTCGTCCTTGGGATTTCGCAGAATGTACGTCTCTTTCGAGACAGGGCTCACATATTGGCCATTGATGTAGAATTTATTGAGCTCTTTGGGGTCGAGCGTTGGAGGAGTTGGTGCCACCATCGTTGATGCCTTCGATCCCACTTCGGGCTTGATACTCGCTGTCGAGCCAGCTAGGTAAGTACTAGGACCTGGCAGATATCTCAGCGAAGAAGACGCTGATATGGCGTCGCGAGTTCCACGTGAGCACGCGATGCCCTTTTGGTGGAACTACCTAGACTTGTTCATAGCCATTGTGCAGTCTATTTGTCGGAATAGTGCACCGCAACATTTCCGCCCGCTTCTCCTTGTGGGGATGCTTTGAACATCGAGGCGAGAACACGTTCCCAGGTGCCAGGGTGTTCTCGGCTACAATTAGGTCCATCCCTTGGAACAGAGGCCCGCATGGTCACGGTCATCCCATCGGCCCAGATCCCGCGATGTGGCGGCGTCGGTCTCCGCGCCGTCAATGACAGCATGGTTACAACCTCACGCAATCTGCCCGCAATTAGTTTTTGAAGATATCCCGTCTGGAGGAGGTTGCTCCGGCGGAGAAGATGGAATTTTGCCACTGATTGACGAACATGGCACCGGCCAACTGCTGCCTGCTGATATTGAGTGGACGCCCCGTGTTGCCGTATCCGGAGCCTTGTGGCCGTTGCCATTTAAGCTTCGAGGGAATGTCAAATGATGATATTGCCGTTGTAACCGAGTAGTTGGTGTTGTGTTTCAAGACCTTGACATCGCTGCCTCTGAATGTTTGGGGTTGCTCGTGACGCGACTGTTTGGAGAGTGGTTTCTCATCCCGCTCAGATAAGAGACTAGTTTCCCCTGCTGGCTCAAAGTAGCTTCTTGTTGAAATAAACATCCAAGAAAAGACGGTGCAGTAATCAACACTGAGCATCAAGGGAGAAGCAGCATCACCATGGATGCAGTTATATTCAATGGGCCGTGGAAGATCGATGTGGAGAAGCGCCCAAGACCAACGTTGAAAGATCCCACAGATGCTATAGTGAAAGTAGCGACAGCAGGCATATGCGGCTCGGAGCTACACATGTATCGAGGGCATCAAAAGACTGCAACTGGCCATATAATGGTAAGTGGTCGACAAGCCATCATAGGTTTTAACTTGAGCCAAACTTACCTACTCGCCTGGGCAGGGACATGAGTTTGTGGGATACATCCAAGACAAGGGATCAGAAGTGCACAATTTCAAGGTCGGTCAGAAGGTGGTGTGCACATTCAGCCCAGCATGGTAAGTCGCCCCAGGCCATCTTTCGTCGGAAACAGGTTACAGACTAGCTGACCGATTCCTTCCGTGCCTTCAGCCTGTCATGCTGGTTTTGTAGACACGGCTATAGCAATCGATGTCCTATGGGCCAAGCACCGTTCGGCACTCAAGGTCTTGCTGGAGGACAAGCAGAATACGTTCGAGTGCCGTTTGCAGATGGCACTCTGCACCCAGCACCGGAGTATGTTGACGATGACTTATTGATCATGATGTGCGACATCTTTCCAACCGGCTACTACGGCGCAATGAGAGCTGTCGAGTATTTCCGGACGCCTGGTATGGAAAACGGCAATGGCACCTACCATCTAGACAACCAGTCTGGTCTCTTGAAAACGCAGAACTTGGCAGATGCAGTTTTCGTGTGTCTTGGATGTGGGCCGGTTGGCCTCTGCGCGATCCTGACTGCACGATCGAAAGGAGTAAGGACGATCTATGTCGTCGACAGTGTTGACGACAGACTGGACCAGGCGGCAAAACTAGGAGGCATTCCCCTTAAGCTGGGTCGAGACGATGTGAAAGAGATGGTCATGAATGTGACCGAGGGTCGCGGGGCGGACGCGGTCGTAGAGGTGGTGGGCAACAAACCAGCTTTGCGCTCAGCCTTCGACCTGTTAAGACCGTGTGGCGTGCTATCCTCGATAGGATTTCACCAGGGTGACCTTCCTTTCACGGCTCTCGAGTGTTATCAAAAGAACTTGAAGTAAGCAATGTTTAATATCCAAGCAGGGAGAGCGTGCTGACGAGTCAAACAGTATTAATCTAGGCCGGGCACCTGTTCAGGCGGTGTTCAATGAAGCGTTGGAGATTGTCGTGGCAAACAAGGAAAAGCTTTCAAGTATGATAACCCATCGCTTGCCAATGTCAAAAGCTGCATATGGGTATGAGATTTTTGAGAAACAGCTGGCAAGGAAAGTCATCCTGAAGCCAGGGGAATAATGCCAGCATTCCTTCGCAGCTCCAGCAAAATTGCATTGTATACTCTCAGATGAGTAGTTAGCAGATTCTGGCATGTCGAAGTCCTTGTCACCGTTTGGATGGCAGAAAGGCCTGTTCAGACAAAGCTGTTATAACCCTCGCACTCAAAAATTGGTGCCTCTACCCATTACCATCCAATGTCGACATTCGTAATTCAAGGCGCTGGGGGTGATTTTCAGCGCAAAGGTCCAAGCCTCAATGGAAATGTGTCTGGTGCAGCAGGCGATATGCCATTGTCAGGGCTCGCATGGTGGCTGAAGGCAATATCGAGGTTGTAACGGGGGACCAGCTTTCCGAGATGTATATTGCGCGGAATGCAATCACCACGAAGGAGAATTCGGAGCTGGGCAATGAGAACAGGCATTGATGCAATCGAAGAGTGTAGTGATGACATCCTTGCGAAGTACATCAAAGTAGTCACCAGCGCGGGAACACTCGGCACTGCATCATCAACGGGAAGGGTTCGAGACCTGCTCAAGTTGAACGGCCACGAACATACCGCCGTTGCTGCAGTCCTCGGCGATGATGCATCAGACCTCATCGAGGATCCAGTTCGCCAGAAGGCACAGCGGTTCCATCATCTGATCATGCAGAGCAGGCCAGTGACTAGGAATTGGATGCATCCTGTGGTAATGCCTGGATCGATTACTGAGGTATCGTGGAACCTCTAGAAACTGGTGCAAGCATCACGGTATGCAGACGATATACGAATGCTTCCCAAGTCATAGATGCAGCGGCCTAGCATTTTGGCTAGAACCTATTATTAAGGCTTCTCCAGGTAGTATTGTTCAAGCACGGTCGGGTGATAAAGAAGACAACTCAAACGTTGGCTTTCCAGTCTAGTATGAGGATAGATACCCTTAGCTTGGGACCATACTAATGGTCGCCAAACTCGAATCGCTTTTCGGCAAAGACTGGTATAGATGATAGATGGAAGCATTCTTGATGAGTTGAGCGAGTCGATGTTTCGAATATCCTTGCCGTACATATGTAGGATCATCTCGGTATGCACGACTTGCATCCTCCGGGTAGCTGACAAGAGTATAGTCGCATTCTGAATGGCGTATCAGCTGGTATTGCATTCTCATTTCGTATAGATGGCCTTCGTAACAGGAATGACGAATACCTCAGGAGCAGGTATGTCGACATTCCTCCTAAGTCCTAGAGAGAGGGCGCATATAAACTCCCGAAGATATATTTCAACTAACGTGGCGTATGTCTAAAGTTATTTTTGTCTCAATTCGCTCCGTCTACATAGGCACCTGCCCCTATAGAGTGGTCGAGCGATTGAATCTCGTAGAGCCAGTCTTGAGAGGCCTGCATCATGGAGACATTGGCGAAATCATAGGTGGTGTAGAGGTTCTGTAGATCCTGGAAACAGTCTTGGTAGCTGAAATCCATGCCGTTTGGAGCTGTTGACGAGAAGAATTGTTGTCGTGCAGCAGGAGTGATCGACATCGTTGACATATTCTGGTCCTGTTCTTGACCGGCAACGGGATATTGGGAGCCGCCGTTACCGAGACCATTTCGCGCTTGGCTTTGGAATTCTATGAGTTCGCTCAAGAGGGCGTCACTCAGTCTGCCAAATACCTGATGCGCATTGCGAGCGGTGCTCCATCTCTCACTGACGGCCACAAGCACATTAGAACAATCGCGTGTCGTGTTCACCATCTGGTTTATAGTTGGATCTGCTGACAAACCTCCGGGGGACGGTCCACTGATGCCAGTCAATAGCTCGCGGCGACGGATCTGCAAATGAGAACGAATAGCATAAATGTATGATAGGCCGGCGATAAAGACCCCATGAAGTGTCATTGAAGTGTAGTTAATCCGACGTGACTTGTGCAGATAGGCGTAGATGGCAATAGACTTTTGTGAGGCGTCATAAATGCGTTGTAGTGTATCGATGCTTGAGAGGACATCGTGAAAAGATGGGGATGGTCGATAGAGCATCAAGATGGCATTCTGGTACAAAAGATCGTACCACTCCCGGGATCGAAAACTTGATCTATCGGAATCGCTCAGGGAACCCCCGATGGGCAATGTGAATGAGTCCGCTCGCCAGGACTCCAGCTCCTCGATGATATGCCTTCGTCTGCTTTCGAAGTCGAAAGAACTGTCCGCCTTGGAACGTATCACGTTGTGCAGGGAGGTTAATACTTTGCCACAAATCAAGCGATATCGGACAATGAGGACAAATATCGCCGTTCTAAGTTGATACGGAGCACTTCCAACGGGCTCAGAAGGAGATAGATTATTATCGGGACTGACGACGATATTTGCTTCGGCGCGAGGCAGCTCGGTGTCGAAATCATCCAGGTGTATTGCCAGGGGTCGACCCAAAGTGATGCTTGTAATCCTGTCCATAGCTAAGACGCACCAGAAGCATCTTCTCCTGACCTCGGAATCCTCAAATGCTGCCTCATCGATCTCTGTCGCGGCCGGTTCCGGAGAGTAGTAGACAGATTCACGATGCAAGCCCAATTCAAAGCACATTCTTGCTGCTGTGCCGACGAGGTGCCATAAACTGGCTGAGGCGTCGTACAGGCCGCTTCCTATCCTGTACTGACACAACAAGAGTAATGCCTGCAAAGCGATGCTGCCACCATTTCCCAGGACAATGCCGAGTCTGCTCATGGCCCTATCATGGTGGGTCTCTGCATCCGGCATCACTTGCCAGTCTAACTTTGAGACCTGAGCGGTTGCGATGGCCAGGATCATGTCCAATGTGAAGGCTTCGACGTGCCGTTTGCGGTAAAACGAGTTGTCACTATAGATAGAATCAAGACTGCTGAGCAGGCTTTTCGGATGAAGGAATGGATAGCAGAGATGGTCGTGCGCTAGATATGCCGACACCAAACTTCGTGCGAGTTTCTCTGACGGCAAGGAACCAACATCGGGAGTGGCGGCACCCCCACGAACTGCAGAACCGAAAGTGCGACCAGAGTTATAGTCTTCGTCGTCTTGAACGCCGCGGACCTTGGCGCGATTGTCCGCCTGTAGCAAACTTGCAAGCAACAGCCCACTTGTCGATCCCAGGTACTGTCGTTCGCCCCCGGCGCCCAAGCTCAGAAAGGTGACCTGACTTGCGACTTCATTGTTGTTGGTTGCCGGTTGCTGTAGGCCTGAGTTCGACTGGGGCACACTCGGAGGACTTGTTGCAGTAATACGGCGCTGAGCTTCTCGCAGCTGACTGGACAAAGCCTCATTTTTGGCTTCCATCTGCCAAAGCCTTCTTTCCAGCTTCTCCATGTCTTGACGTCGGATTACGGGGTCTTTCGTACTGTAGGTACATGGAACTTCTGCCTTGGCGCACGAGGAACAGCGCGGCAGAATCTTGTCACATTTTGCCTTTCGCCGATGACAGCGGTCGCATGCGACTTTCTTAGAGCCGTCGTCAGACATCGTGGGCGAACGAATGCAAGTCAGAGCCAGGGCGAAGTGGCGAGGTTCGATTCAAGCACAAGTATGAAGCGCTCACGCGCCCATTTGCCTTTGAGGTGATGAGAGACTGCTACACGTCGGTGCCGTGCCGGGAGAACACTTCGGCTTGTTGTGTTCGTCAGAAGCTTCCACGGCGAGAATGTCATGACAGTCTGTACGAGTACTTGTCGCTGCTCTTCGAGGTGTGATGTTGCCATATGAGGAGGAGCTATGCTCCGCCGTATCGGCGCTGGGTGCAGGTCACGTGTGTCAGAGTGCGCCAAGCATATGTAATGACTGTCACGCTCCATCTTTAATTCCTCGATAGCATATACCTCGATACCTAGCTACTTGGTAGGTATCTACACGAATCGTCTTCGTTGTCTTCTTCAACATCGACTTCACCCTCGCCCTAATAGGCTCCTTCACTATCGTCGCTATAGGCTACCAAGTTTGAATCATAGACACAGCCCTGACATGTCCTTCCCTTAGCCACTTCCGCTGATAGCTAGTACCCCTCCAAAGATTTGTCTGTGTTGGAGCCTGACTTTGCTTCATCCTCTGCTTCCGAATTCTGGTGCTGGGTAGTCTTTCCAAGTGCTCCCTCTCTGACCATGTGGACAGCCGTGTGGTTGGTGAGGTACTGAGAGGGATCATTGATGAACAGTGCACAGATGATGGCAATGACCCCGAAGGGAATAGACGAGTAGAAAACTCTCTTGAAGGCGAAGGCGTATGCCTCTCTGTATGCAATTGCCGCCGCCTGTTCAACCGCCGGAGTGATCCCCGGAACCGTAGTGAAAGCACCTGGGACGCCTACAGCATTCTGCGCCGTGGCTGGAATAAGAGCCGCGAGTTGTTGTGATGAAAGTCCGTAAGCAGTCGCAACCTCTGCAATCTTCTTTGGAATCTCGCTCTTAACCTCACCGTTGAGGATTGTATTGAAGACTTGAGCTTTTGTCAGCTTCGAGGGTATTCAGGATTCCATCCCAGACGAACGTACCTGCATTGCCCACACTCCCGCCACCGCTGCGAAATGTGCCGATCAACCCGGATGCAATTCCCAAGTGACGCAAGGGGACGTTTAAGCCCGCAATCACATAGCAAAGTAGAGTAATCATGGCAAAAGGGCCCATCCCAAAGAATTGGAACACCATCCAGCCCGCCCGGTCGGATGGCACCACACCAGCATAAGCGGCCGTGAATACCGTCTGAAAGACTAGCAATACAATTACCTGGAGCTTCAAATGACCAACTTTGCCCATGAAAAGTGTCGCGATGCCGCCAAAGAGGATCTGTGCAACACCGTTGGGGAGAGCGATGATGCCGATCTGGATAGGGTCGCTTGTGAACATATAGAGCGAGCCCTGAGGTAGTAGGCCAGCGAAGGAATAGTAAACGAAGCCTTTTGCATCAATGTTAGCAATTCTCCGTCGGCTATGAAACATCAAGCTGTGGTTACTCACCCGCCACGAAGACCACAACCAAAAGAACGGTGAACTCGCGTACTTGCCGGAACAAGGAATACGGGAAGAAGGGTTGTTTCGCCAGTGTAAAGTCGTAGACGAAACAGGCAGCCAGGGTCAACAAACCCACAACGATTGGCGCAACAACAGAGGCCGATTTCCAGGCATGTCCATCGGTCCCAGCCCAGGTCAGCCCGATCAGAAAGATAGTCAAGCCCCCCGTGTACAAGAGAAAACCGACATAATCGACTTCCTTCACTTGCTGCCATCGGGATTTGAAGAAATCATACTGTGGACGTGTGGGTGGCCAATAGAAGACCAGGGTCCCAATCAAACTCAAGACGCCATAAATCATGGCCTGGATCAGTCAGGACGCGAATGAGGGCTAGTTTGACAGAAAGGGAAATGCAACGCAAGCTCACAATGTAATAGCACCATCGCCATTTCGCGGCCGTGTTAGCATTCAAAGTCGTCGCTATCAGTGTCCCCGCAAGGCCCCAGGGAAGGACCATAGCACATTCTGTAAGCCCTGGACTCAAATGTCAGTCTTGTGAGAAAAGTTGAGGGAGCTTCTCTTAACCTAGCAAGCCTCTCCATTTGTTCGGGACGAGTTCCTGGATTCCGGCGTAGCTGACGAAAATGATACCACAACCAAAGCCAATAACGGTTGAGGCGGCGGCAAGCATGAGCGTCGATTTGGCAGTACATGCTATAATCTGCAGAAGTGCTCAGCTTCCCCTTCCACAAAACGGCGCAGTGTTATCGTACCGAACCGATAATAGCAATAATTTCGCCGGCCACGATTGTCCATCGTCGACCGAAGACGTCCGACAGTGAACCTGCGAGGGAGAAGCTAACAGAGGACGCAATACTCCATCCACCAACAATCCAAGAAATATGCTCAGTGTCGCCAAGGTCGGTGCCGATGGGAACCAAAATCCCTGTCACCAGAGTGAAGCCACAAGAGATTGGACAGACATAGGAGAACGACAGCGACTTGCATCAAACGTTAGCATAGCCAACCACACATCACAGATAAGAGCGAAGATACCACGATAGCCAGCAGAGTCGTCCACGTCAAGGTCTCTGCTTTCTCTGGATTGTCTTCCAAAGCGGCTTTGTGCGGATCATCCAGGTCCAGTGGGATATCGTGGACGGGTACATGGCGAGCCTCTGATCGAGCTTGTTCGAGCATCTCAATTTCGGCGCCCGTAGTTTTCTCTTCGAGCGAGGCAGACATTGTGTGCAAATGTCCCTCAGTAACTCCTTCCGAGGGGAAGACCAAGAAAGGATTGAAAAGAAGACGAGCTGAAGCCTGAAGCTGCCATGTGAAAATGCACTGTCTTAATGTTGATAAATCTCCAATAATCTCCAAATCTATGCCATGTTTCAAGCGAGAGGAGAATTCCCCACCTCTTGAATGGCCATATGAGAAACGTGTTGGGGCCTTGATATCCCGAAGGCAAGAAGATGTACTAGATAGTCTGAAAACTTGGAGACTCGAAATGAATAGTCACCCTGTCGGGACACTCGGAACCTCATTTGCTGGACAAATAAGGTCCCCCTTTCACCTTTAGTCGCCTTGCAGCAGGTGGATCGTGTGATAGGCCTTTGAGGGGTGATCCCAGACTCAGGTGCTTGAATATCGCGCGAATAGCCCGAGTGGGCTCGGTTCAATCAGTCTGCTTGTGATGTTGGAGACAGCGGGCGATGAAGGACCATTCCCATGGCCTCGACGGGCCCCACATCTTGTATGACCTTGGAGCTATCGTTCTTTTCTAGCATTCACACATCGGTGTGCTTCAGTGGAGATAGAAGTATGACCGCCGCAGTGACCGCAACTGAGATCTGTATTCCGTGCAGTATCGGGATATAAAATAAAGACCGATTGACCTGGGCCCAAGTTAAACGTCCCACATGATGTGGGTGAGCCATCACAAGGCTATCGATCTTATAGAGCCTTGTCCGGGGTACCCCACATAGTCCAGAGCACACCTGGGGTAGCGAGGGCTTGAGCCGCAGTGGAGAACTTGGAACACTTGCCCGCGGGGAAAGAAGAATCATGTTGAAGCAGCAGGTAGACGCATCTGATGTCCCCAAGCAACGTCACCTCGAAGCCCTATGAAGACCGCAATCACTTCTAAATCTGCTTGACTTTGGGACATGACAATGGGAATGCTTGATCGAATGTGCCGGAAGCCTTTCATTCCTAGGGCGCTTCTGGGACTACAAATTAGTCCAGACAACACACAAACAGAGGATCTAGGGTCATCCTCCTCCCTTGCTGCGCACTTACCAAGACCCGACATCGAGACCTCGTTCGCCATCCTGCAACAAAGTTTTCGAACGTTGTCCAGCATTAACTACTCAAATGGGCAGACACTGAAAGCTCAAGTCCCGTTTCCCGATTCTGTTCTGCCTTCCACAATCGGGCTGGTTTGCATGTGAACGCGACCATGTCCGTAAGTGCTGCTGCAGCAGTGGTGTCTCTGGCGGATCTTCCATGGAAGACGTAGTGCGGACATGTGTCAAGATTCAGTGCAAAGACAGTGATCGGAAGAAGAGCGACAGTCAAATGAAGCAAGGCATTGCTAGCCGTCGCCAGATTCTTCACGCTGTATCCATTGCATCACCGTTCGTGCTGTTGGTGCCGTTGATCGCAAAAGAGACATCACCAGCGTCGCTGATGAAATGCTTCTCGAAATCAGTGACAAGTTTGATCGATCTCGCCGAATCGTAGAATAATCTATAACTTCTTTGGACATCTTCAATGCTGACTTCCTTTGCCTTCCGCTTCTGACTTAGCAATGTGGAGGTCGTGATGATATTGCTAGCATATCGCAGTCCAGATTCCTGGCCAATTTTGGTGAGAAGCGCGAGCGCATCCGCGGAGAGATCAACTTCTTCTTCCTGAGCACGAATGGCGAGGATCTGAGAAATTTCGTCGGCAGAGTATGGCTGCGTACTGATGATGACGAGCCGGTCCAGGAAATCCAGTGGAAGACCATGCGGCGAGCTGTATGTCGTCCCTCGAATGCGAGTGTTTCCTCGGTTACTTGCCATGATGACGATGGGTGCCAGGTCTGCTTCCAGCGCACGATTGATGTAGGAATAACACTCAATGTCAAGCATGTGCACTTCGTCAATGAACAGCACACCGGGGATGATCTCAGCCTTCCCTTCTTCCTTCCATTCTCCGACCTTAGTGTTGATCTGATCACGTACTTCGCTCCGTATCTCACCCGTGTCGCCGGAAAAGAGGGCTAGAAACCCCTGCGTTCTCGAGTTGATGACATCAATCTCATGCAAGCTGACTGTGTGGACAACTTCCTTCCGTACTTGGAGTTCGCCCTCTGGACATTGCACGAACTTGGTGTCTGCGCCCATGGCATCGTAGTCTCGTGAACGCGTGTATGACCTCCCTAGTTTCGTGATTTTCCCTGAGGATTTATCAATTGAGATGACATCGCCAGCCATGACTCTCTCCTTGGTCATTGAATCAATCATCTTTGTGCCCATGTCATAGACCGTTTCCATATCAGTTGTTTTGATTGTGAGTTTTCCTTGTTTGTTGCCCTGTGATACCTTGTCAACCGTGCCTCGGATAAACCCATGAACAGTGGCTTACCCCTGAGACGCTCCTGTCGATTTGGATTTCAACCACCTCGCCTTCAATGATCTCACTTTCTTCCTTTATCCTCACACCAATGGACTTGCGGAATGCTTGCGTCAAGGCCTCTGTTTTGGACATCTCAAGGGAGAAGATTTCGGAAGATGCGAGCATTGTGAACGGGACGTCAGGGCCTAAGGATTGTGCCATTGCCATCGCGATGGCTGTTTTGCCTGTGCTAGGAGGACCGGCTACCAAAACAGCTCTTCCAGCGATCTTGCCTTCTTTCACCATCTGGAGTATGACTGCTGCCGCTTTCCGCGCCTTCTCTTGGCCGATTAACCCTTGGGATGAGGCTCTTGGTTCTAACGTCGCGAGGTCCACGCCGAGGCCTCGGATATGAGAATGGGCAGCAATAAGATTGAGGCCGCGAACCTCACGGCCTTCGGATACGGTTGTTATGGGCTGGGGCGAGTCAGTAAAGCAACGAACAAGCAGAGCCGAGGAGAACTCACCGCCGCCATCTTGTGATAATAGAGGAAATTGGGGCAAATACGTAGAGAGTGCTCTGACGAAGGCGAACGAAGAGAGACCAAAGCATTGATATGGCCAGTCTAGGAGTTCCTGCGGATACTGACCATTACATGGAGACCGACCTCTCGAAAAGTTCTCGAAATCGGATGACCTTCCATTTGCGGGATACGCGTTCCGCGAGGTTGCAGTTTAGCGGTGTACGAGCAACGATGCAGGGACAAACCAGGTGCTTTGAGAACTGAGCAAGTTCAAAAGAAACAATCTCAGCCGGGTGACGACATTTTCTTCGGTTGTCAAATCGTTCAAACGTTATATGCCAGCTCCCTACGCTCAGTCTTCGGCCTCAACTTCCTTGAGATGCTGCACCTTGCAACCCGCGCATCGACCAGACTAGCTCGCTCTACCCCTCCTTCCGACCCTTGAGACTGGGCGCAGTTGTTCGCCAGCACGGTAGTCCCAGACTCCTACCCCTTCAGCGACACCGCGATCGTGACACATGTCATCTGGCGGCCTGTGAGGTGATTGCGCTGTGAAGATGCAAAGATCAGATTCGCAAACCCGGGCCTTAGCTCCAGCTGCTAAGACTTCTTCACCATCGCGAGACCCGCGACGTAGAGGAAAGGTCAGCTCGATACAGGCCGCTGAAAGTGTTGATGCTGGTAAGGACCGGGCCTCCGGCAGTGGGGGAGAAGATGCACCCTCATTAAGTACGCCGCAAAGCACTACCAGCAGACTGGACAACATTCCTACCATCCTCTCTGAACCATCTGATTTCGCAACGGCCTTTGTTTCCTCTATCATGGACGCCGCCATAGCCTGCATTTGGTCCATCAAAGAGAATGCCCTCAGCGGTGAGCTCAAGATCGCTTGCGAGGAGCATAAGAGGGAACTAGAAAGAAGTAACCAATTTCCCACCGTTATTAAGGAAGCTCAACGGAAGATCAATCACATTGAAGCTGAATATCGTACAGCCAAGAAGGAGGAAACCGCCTCTAGGGAGAAGGTACAGACGTCCGCAAACCACTTTATCCGACTACTACAAGATACGAGCGACGTCAGAGATGAAAAATTCAAGACTGTGAATAATCAAATGGACACTCTTCAAAAAGAATGGAGAGATGCCCTCTCGCAGCATACATTGGCTCGCGAGAAATCGGAAATTCGACTGCGAAAACTTGAGGAAGACGGGCGCCAGCAGGTGTTGGAAAATCAGCAGCTCAAGAAACAAGTCGAAGAGTTACAGTCTCAACAGCACGACAAGGATGATGCATTTCGAAAGTCCTTCAATGATCTAGAACAGAAATTATCGTCGATGAGAGAGAGTGTCAAAGGGTTTGCGGCAATGTTATCAGAGTTGCAGAAAGATATGCAGCAAGTCCAAGAGACGCTAAAACCAGCACAGCAACAAGCAATTGACGCCATGGAACGAGTTTGCAAGAACCTTTATTCCAGAGTTGAAAAAGAGTATGGCGATCTCCGGTCAGACATTGACTCGCATACCAAGGCAGCTGTGGAACATGCTAAAGAAGCTTGCCGTCAATCTGCCGCCAACCACGAACAGATTGCCACCATCCAAAATGAGAACGGATCTTTGAAGAAGCAACTCGCCACCATCGAAGATCAATTTACACAATCTTTGACGACAATCACAGAACAGTTCGATAATTTCGCGGCAGATTGGAGCAGCCTTGGACCTGGATGGCTGTTAGATGAACTGAACACTTCCCGCCAGCAACATGAACATCTGACGATCAAATGCAATCAGTCTCAAAAAGAGTCCAGCACAAAATTGGAGTTACTCACGCACCAGCACGATGACCTGCAGAAGATCCGGATACAACTGGCCGAACAGGCGAACGAGGTCCGAGATTTGGGTCAAGCTCTCGATCAAGAGATTCGATCACGGAACGTCCGATCCAAAAAACAGGACACCATTTTCGGGGGATCCCCAAGCAACCGTGTTCGTGCCTCGGCTGCTGAGGTGGCGCAGACACTGGTAGCCGAAAATCAGCACGGTGCAAGTGTCCTCAGGCCGACGTCGGAGGTTTCCGAGACGAATTCCCGTTCCGATGTGGACAACATTAACCGGAAGCTGAAGAAGTTGGAGGATTTCGTATTTCGTCTGGGCAAACGCATGGACATATTGTCCGGACGTGTTTCTTTGATCGAGGGTACCGTATATAAACTTATTCTCAACTTCGAAGGCGGAGCTCACAAAGTCTTGACCAATGTAGAAATCCTACACATCAAAACGGAAGGTTATCGGCTAATAATGGACCAGGTTGTGACTAACCATGCCAAGACTGAAGAAGTCAAGCACCCACGTCCACCATTGTCAGGGAATCTTCGAACGGCAAGACAGCCCGAAGTTGATGCACCATCGGTGGATGCGACCAGCGGGTCGCAGGCTATACCTGATGAGATCAACGGCGGGACAAGAACAATCGCGGATGCGGTACACCAATTCTCAGAAGATGACGAGCAGGACATTGAGGGAACAGTTCCAGAAAAGTCCAAGAAGCCAGTGATACCTCAATCAAAACCGACACGGAGTCTAGGTCGTCAATCTAAATCAACCTCGAAACGCAATCGTGCACAGAGAGAAGAGCAGCATATCGATCTCACACAAGATTCGGACGAGGACGAGGCCAGGCCTCCAAAACGCAGAATCCGACGCTAAGGAGCTTGTACGGTTGCACCTCTGGATTTTGACATGCTGTCTTGTTAGCAGCGGAAAGGCTGGATCGATTTTGAACTTTTCTGGTGGGGTGGGAAATTGAAGGATGATACAGGCTTGAAAATATGCCAACAAGATAATGGGACTGGGCGTTGATCATCAAGCTTGTGCTGTTGTTATTCCAGTGCCTTTGAAATGAGGGGACACGATTGGTGATTTTGACGATGTGTGAATGCTGATGATCAAGCGGGACATTCAAAAGCAAGGGGCTCTGATGTTTAATAGGCAGCTGGTTCCTCATGTGCTCTTCGCTGTGCGGTGGGTGGCTTGACTCTCGCGATACGGTGAATATCTTGTTTGACGTGCATACAACAAATCGACAACTGCGACTGGGAATTTCTGACACTGCCAAGCTATACGAGGCTGACAGATGGTGCTTGAAGATCTTCCGGAGCCGCTATGATTGGCTTAGAAGGGGAGAACCCCAGCCTCGTACTTACCACCATTGGCTTAGCTCAAACTTTCGAATGAGTCGCACACCCCGAGCGTTGTCAGTTCCTTGCGAGACGCCTGTCTCATTTCCTCCCCATCCCACTTCGCAAGCGCCTCTACGATTGATCCGACGACATACTCGCCAAGGATCAAGCTGAATGCCACAAATGGCGAGATCGTCCAGAGGCTTGAGCATCGCCAGTCGGTCAGTCGAACACCGTCGAGCGGTTGTCCATGTGAAAGAGGGGCTAGACAGAGCGTGTTGGGAGAGACGGCAAGGGCGATCGCTAGTCTTCATCATTACCGACAAAGATACGTTGGACTTCATGGCGAGCTGAAGAGTGTCCGGGTCTTGCAAGCATGCGTCCCCCATTCCCACATGCCCTCGGCTCCGAGCTCCGGAAACCATCGGACTTGCACGGATGGACTATTCGATCTTTAGTCATCTCGCCATCGACAGACCGAGATACACCCCGAAGAGGGTCTGGATCTATACCGATGCCTCCAACCCGTGGACGTCGGGCCCCGGATTGATCGTCCTCTCTCGAACGTGCTTGATCCACCTGCGACAACCATCCTGGCGAGTGGCTCTGAGTGCATGTAACGCTCTTACAGACATGATGCAAGATCCAGATTGACTTTCTGGAGTGATCCCTCCTCGACCTCTCGCCCTTGGACCGTTTCCCAAAAAGGAGTACTTTTCCTTGTCCTATCAGGTCATTGCGCTACGTCCTCCGCCCGGCACCAGCCGTGGCCCTCGTCCAGGTAAACCCCCTTGCCATATTGCGTGTCATCCCCGCTACAGAATGAAGGAACGGCTGTGCATGTCCAGATCACTTTCGTAGAATGGATCGTCGCAAATAGAAAGGGGAAAAGCCTGCTGAATTGTGTCTGGCGTGTCCAGGGTCTCAATCTTCTTTATCACGACTCGGTGCATTCCTATCGGATGTGTTATATCGAGGCTCTCGTCCCGAAACCGTGTCGACCACCATCCCTTCTGCGCGTAGCCTGTCGACTGCACCAAACCCGAAGGTCACGTTTCGACTGCACTGAATATGGCGGCACCTGTGTCTTCAGCTACCCTCACCCGAGTCGACGCCCGACACCACGATACCACGGCCGACCTAGTCCAAGAGATTCTTGAACGAGATGGTGCCGTGATCGTGACGAACTTGATCAGTCTCGAACACGCCGAGCAAATCCGCCGCGATCTCAAACCGCATTTCGACGCCGACGGGGGCGACAAGAGCGGTTTCTTCCCCAAAACCACGCGGCGGGCCATCGGTCTGTTGGGCAAATCGCCCGCGTGCGTGGACCTGGCTCTCAACCCCCTCTTCAACGAGGTGGCGGCCCGCCTGCTGACCTCCAAGTTCGAGTTCTGGATCGGCCAGGAGAGGCAGGTGGCCGTGTCCAAGCCCCAGATCTCCAGCACCGTCGGCTTCCAGGTCAACCCGGGCAGCAGGCAGCAGGGCCTGCACCGGGACGACATCGACTACCACGTCCGCCCGGGACATGACTCGGTGCTGCTCGGCTGCGTGACCGCGACGGTCAAGACCACGCGAGAGAACGGGGCGACCGTCCTCATTCCCGGCTCTCATCGCTGGAAGGACGATCGCTGCCCGTACGACCACGAGGCCGTGCCGGCCGAGTTGGAGCCGGGCGATGCCACCATCTTTCTCGGGAGTACATACGTAAGTTCTGGGCCCCGGGCACGTCACCGCTGTCTTCCCACCGAAGCACTGACATTCTCTCTCTCGTGGATATAGCACGCGGGTGGAGCCAACCAAACCACGTAAGTTTGCGCTGTCCAGGACCCCGTTCGCCGTTCGAACAAGGCTGCCCTCGCCGGGGGTTGAGATTTCCTTCTTTACACTTGGAAACTCTCTCGCCGTGAATTTTGGAGTAACCGATCATCTGAAAAACAGGGACCAAGTCCGGGAGACGGTCGGGATCTTTCTTACAAAAGGTTAGTCGGCTGATTGACAGGATCTTCACCCCCCCCCCCCCTCTCTCTCTCTCTCTTCAATCCCTCTCCGCCACTTTTCAACTCTTCTTGCCCGGTCTGACGCGTCTGTGTGCAGGAATGTACCGACAGGTCGAGAACCAGTACCTGACCGTGCCGCCGTCGGTGGCGTCCTCGCTCCCGACAAAGGCCCAGCGACTGCTCGGGTACGGGGTCAGTCCGCCGTTCTGCGGCTTCGCCACCGACTACAAGGACCCCATGCAGGAGCTGTTTGGGGTGGTTGATGCGGAGACGGTCGTGCTCTGAAAGAGGGCACATGAGAGGGAAACGAAGGGCTAAAGAAGGGGGGGCCGAGGCAGGGAGGTCACGATGTGTCAAGCATTCCCTGGAAACTACCATGGCTCAAAGGGAAATAGAAATCCTAGGAGAAAGGCCGTAACGATGATGTCGAGGAAAATGTAGTGTCCGATCCTATCATGTGCATTGCGGGCGGTGGACTTAGTAGGAGAAATCTGGGTAGCACTCTGTCATAGTATGATATTTGACGTCCTCCCAGACCCGCTTCACTGGAGAGCCATTTCTCCTCCATCTGAGGCCTTTCCCTTCACGTTCAGAAGAGCATAATGTCCTCTTGAAACACACCTCACAAGTTTGGATGCACCAAAACAGGAACTTCTTGTGAAAAAAAAAAGCCAGCACTTTTCACCCCGTCCGTGGGATCCTCGGGCAAAATCGTCGAAAAGGCATCCTCGCGGACCTGTCATGCTTGTGCCAGATCCCTATCCCACTCCGCGGAGGAGATGGTTTGGGGAATCGGCTCCAATAGCTCGCTTTCGTTCTTGGATCCTTGCGGCGTCGCTCTTGGTCGCATTTCAGGATTTCCCCAAGAGGCGTCGCCTCACGGGGCAACGGGTTGCCTACCTGGTCGCGGAGAGTGTGGGTGAGAGGTGTCGGTCGACGGAAAGGTGCGCGTTTGGCAGGGACGCCATTCCTATCACATCCCATGAGATATTCCATCCTAGGAAATATGGGTACGTCGTTATCTCGTGGTATGGCGCTCTTTGGAGCACCCGGCGTTGTCCTTTCCACCAGATCATATGTCGTGTTGGTGCTGTTCGGTTTCCTTTTGCCGCCTTTTCTAGAGCCTCCATGCTCGCTGAAGGCTGCAGAATGGGGTCGTTTGTTCTTGCGTGGGGGTTTGAAGCTCCTCACGACTGTTTGAGAACTGTGCCGCAGCTCTTCGACGACCTTGTCAGTGTCCTTGCAAACTTCTTCAACCTTTGCATTCAGCGCATAGTTATCGGAAACCGTCAGTGCTGTTCCGGGTATTTGTGTTCGCTTTGGGGACTCTGCTTTCTTTGGCACCTCAGCCTTCTTTAAGCTGACTGTTTTAGCCGATTGTGGGCTATATAGATTGACGGTTGCTTTTTGTACGAGTTTGAGGTTTTCTTGCTGAAGGGACGAGACTTGTATCCGGTTAGATAGGTTCCGGTTCCAGGGTGATGGAGCTCTTCTGATCTTGGGAGGAAACCCATTAGCTGCAGCGCCAGCTTCTGGGGGATCTCCATGTCGAGACTTGGATTCTGTACTGCGAATGTAGCCAAACGGGATCCGTTCCAACGGATCAGAATTGTCTTCGGACTGCCGGGTAGGGCGTGTTTTCGACGTGCAAACATCCGGGGTATGCCTACCGACTCGAACTTTGGCAGCAACTCTGCTGGTGAGGTTAGTACGATTCGCGACGGTTCTTTTCGTTTGAGGAAATATAGCGCTGATCCTCGACGGTGCACTCGACAAGCTTCTCCGTCGACCGGACAGTTGTGCGCCATCATCGCCACCAATGTCACTGGGTGGGATTAAAAAGATCGACCTCGTCGCATAGAACGTACCCAAGGCACTCGCAGCCTTGACACAAGGTTTCCTTTTTTTCAGCCTCCTTATTGAAGATCCTTTACCCCTGTGAGGATGCTCTGAATGGTGCTCGCTGTCCGAGTCCTCAATGACAATGTAAACGGGACAGGGTTGCCCTGGTTGGTTTACTTGTTCCATTTCCTCTGTGGTTGGGGCAGGATTCTTAGGTCGAAGCAATTGAATCTTGTCTGGCCCTGAGATCCACGGACCTGTGTCTTTCATTGCCAAATGTTTGGTCCCAGTCTGAGGGGATTGTGTTGGGCTTTCGTGTGGCCTTTGCAAGACATTGTAACGAAAGCCTCCAGCTCTGTACTCGTTACCGAGAGACTGAGTAATTCCCTCCAGCACTGGTGTCGTGCTTCGATTTTGTCCTGCAGTATCCTCGTCCAGTACAGTTGATGTTTCGATCGGAGACCAAGTCTTGCGAGCTTTAGCAGCAGAGAAAGTTTTGGTATTGTCTGTGCTCACCCTCCGACTCATCTCCTCAAAGCTTCTATCATTATCAGTTCTAGGTGGAGCTGGTGCGGCCCTTCCTAGAGCGAGGAATGTCTGGGTACTCTTCGCGTGCTTGTCTGCGACTTGTTCACTGAACTGAACTGGCCGCGGTGCTGGCGGGAGCGGATCCAGAGTCTTCTGAAGGGTATCTGAGTGAGAAACCCAAGGCCTTTTTGCTGGACTGCGCAAGTTTGATCTCGTGGTCACCGGGGTTTGCCTCGTGCCGGTGGTCGTGACAGTCGCAGCAGCGTCTCTTTTGTACCCATATTGTTCATTGGCGTTGCTATTACACTGCAGCTCCTCTTCCCGAACTTGGACAGCCCTCGCTCCGGTACCGACGTCTCTTTCCATCGGACCAGGGATAATTGCCTCTGTATCCGCTCTGGCCTTCCCTACCACGAGTCGTCTCTTCAGATCGGACTCGGCCGAGGAGAGTGTGGTGCCTGTTCCGTTCTCAGTCCCTCCGTTTTCGAGCTGCTGTTCTCGTTCTGGTTGGGCATCAAAGCCGCTAGTGCTAGTTTCTTCGTTGACTGCTGACTCTGAATCGAGGTCCGAGTTCCGAAGACGGTAATCTCCTCTCAGCTTCTGCGCACGATGCTTGAGTTTGCGTGGTTGGCGTACATTGCCGGCACGGAGGGCGGTCGCGATTCTCGCTGTCGCATCGATCTAAAGGTCACTGTTAGTCCTTTCGCATTACATTTGTCGCGCAGGGCAGCTTACAGGAGTCAGTGCAAAGCCCAACTCGTAATGCAGCATCTGTGACAAAAGCCACACATATTCTTGCCTCTCGAGACGTCGATCCGCGTTCGGGTCAGGCTCACCGTCAGGAAGTGTCAATGGGCGGACTCGATTCTGCAAGTCCAGGACCGATTCGCGCGAGAACCATCGGACTTCCAAGTCTTGAGGGAGTCCCACCTGCAGACCATGTTCTGGGGTCCAGCGCCACCGATCTTCTCGGTATAGGTCACCCAAGATGGCCACCTCAGACTCGTGCAGTTTCTTCAGCCTGCCCAGGGTTAGATCGATCAATTGGCACTCTTGCGACCTCTGAGCTGCAAGATTCTGGAGAATGTTCTCGTCCATGTTCATCCACGACGCAACTCTCCTTGTCGAAGAAAGGCATAGTGGCAAGTTTTAACCAGAGTAGAGACGGGATCAGAATCGACTGAAGAGGTACCTTCTGACAACGACCGGGGGATCCTGATCAATTGGAAACGGTTGGTTTCGAGTCGTGTGAGGCTTGAAAGAGAAGATCAACTACAAATCTCGGATTAGAGACGAAAATAAGAAAGGAAGCTTTTGTACCGCAACCCTGGACTTCATTGACCTCTGCCAGACTTTTCGGACTCCGTCACTCCAATGAAGCGGCCCATTTCCCTGCTGTCTGTAATGATATGACACAACCGCTGACTCTCTCGTAGCTTGTGGAACTTGCAAGTTTTCGGTCTTCGAAGAGCAGCAGCTACTGATGGAGATAGGTGAAGGTGCGAAAGGCCACCCGCAGACAACTCTGTGTTAGTCTTCTTGTCACGCCCGAAGTCCAGCGCGGAGGACCTTGAATCTACATCGCATGTGAACCGCGACTCCGACGAAGAAATCAAGCTAGGAGCGAAAAGGAGGAAACAGGAATATCACCACATACTTCAATGACCGAACTTCCACCACCTCGGAATCGCCTCATAAAGCACTGTCGATGTATCCAGTATTGACATAGCACTCAACCCTTCATGGCCATCTAATCCTCTACTCCGCTGCTGTGTCCGCTGCTGCTGCTGAGACTTGTGAAGGGATGCCATCCATCTAGACCCATCCGCAAAACTAAAAATCAACACCACGCTGAGCTGGCCCCTCCAAAGCGGCCCTCATCTCCTTCGCCTTCCTTGAAACAACCGGCATGATTTGCAGTGCTGGATCGGTCGGGTCACGCTCCGCGATCGTCATGTATAGCCGCTCGAGCTTCTGGATCAAGGAGCTCAACAGTGCCGGTGCATGTTGCGCTAGATCGGAGATTTCTGGGTCCTAAAGTGAAGCAGTGTCAGCGTATAAACCAAACAAGTATCGATTAGCACTTACAGCAAGATCCACCGCATTGAAAGCAGCAGAGATCCACTCCAGTCGTTGAGCCGTATTTGTTGTCAAGGTATTCCCGATGGTGACAGCGATGGAAAACGCGATAAGCGGTGACACATCAGTCGACAAATACTCTGGAGTGAAGTGAATGAAAAGTTTGTCAAACAGCTCTGATGGTTGAGCCGACTGTAGCCACTTGATTGAAGCTTCCTCGTACCGACCCTCGTTCATCAAGTGGCTGATCTCCTCCAGCTCTAGCTCCTCCTTGGTCTTCTGGCGCTGAACTATGGGCCGAGGAAGGGCTCGTGGCGATGGTGTCATACGAGCTGTGGATACCTGGCGAGACACTGGAGATGAACTGGTTTCTCCGAGAAGGGCGAGCTGTCGGCGATCCCTGAGGATTTGACCTTGGAAGGCCACTTGAGTGTCAGACATTTGCTGCAATGCTTCGGCAGTGGCCTGAAGGACTTGACCCAACTTTTCCAGCCTCGTCAGGTCACTTCGTCGGTCATTCTCTAGTTGACGGATCTCATTCCGGAGCCGGACTTCAACCTCAGATGCGGCCTTTTCAGCTGCCGAGGCTGCTAGGGTCTTGAATGTCGGCACAACATGTTTCTGCATGAGATCGTTCAGCTGAGTCTCAATCTGTTTGGAAATCTTTTGTGACACTGTGTCTGATATCGTTCGGTTCATTTGCGGACTCTGGAGAGCTGTATTGAGCACAATAGGTAGTTGCACACCCATCTCATGAGGCACGAGAGAATGCAGGGATTTCGCGACAGCTTCCCCCACTTGGCTACTCACAGCTTGAACTGTGGCCGCTGTAATTGCTGGAACAATCGACTGTTGCATTTGAGCTGAGAGAATACGAGAGAGTGATTTTTCAACGTTGTTGCTCAGAGTGGTGGAGACCAAACGAAGGAGAGCTTCCTGACGGGCAATCGCGGCAGAATCCTGGACGTTTCTATCATTCTGGATATTCTGATAGAGGGAGTCCAGCTCTTTGCGGAATTCCGTGGACACAGCTTTCTCGACCTTTTTCAGTTCCTTGTCCAGCCAACCACCCGAGATGCCAACACTGACCGCTTCTGGTTTCGCCAATGCTTCAGCGGTTGAAGTAAGCGGAACAGCCGCAGCTGCTGATGCAGAGGTTTGCTCCTCAACGGGTGCCATATCTGCAGGTGCTGGGCTGAATATAGCCGTTGGAGCTGGTTTGGCTGTAGGGTCGGCGACGGCGACCTTGTCAGGGATCCGTGGTTCGGTGGATGGGGCGGATTTCTTCTTACTCTTCCTGCTTTCCTTCGGCAATGGAGTTTCAATGTTGGTCGCCTCTGTGAGCGGTTCGGCGCCATTGCTGAGAGGCTGTGTAACCCCTTGTTTCCCGGGTTCCTGGTCTTCGGCCTGTGCCGACTCCACACGTTCGGCAGAGGACGAAGACTTCTTTCCTTGCTTTTTCTTCGAACTCTTACTTGTTGGCACATCTTCGACTGGACTCTTATCTCGAGGGCCCTCTTCGATCACACTCCCAAGGCGCAGCTCTTTCAAGCTGACGTAACCTTGCTTCGCAGCATCAATCCCATCGACCACCTTCATGCTCGCATTCCACCCCAGGTCCTCCTTTGTAATATTGAGACAAGTAACGCCTTTTGAATGGACGACATAGAGCTCGAACAACGACGTCTTCTCGTCAACAGCCCTCTGCTCCTCGGTAGTCCGATAAATTGGAAGGAGCTCAACGCTTCGAAGCTGACCCTTCTCTGCAAAGGACATTTCACGGATGCCACTCATGCAAGCCGTAGAATCAGGCTTTGGTAATTCTGGATCTTTGGCAGCAATACGTTGCACATACGCAGCCTGGGTCATCGAAGTGCTAATCGTGTAACGTGGCGCAGAGAGATGAATGAAAAAGAGCGAGTTTCTGGTCGGGTGGCCGACAACAATGATCCCGCTATTTGCATGATAGCACACACTGCAAATACCATCAGTCTCATTCTCGTGAGGGAAATTAATCTCCTGAACGGCTTTGCCTAGAGCAATATCCCATAGTTGAAGAGTGTGGTTCTGCCTCAAGCCGACAAGTACGTAGCGGAGCGCTCCCCCTCTGATATATGGACGAGCCTTGTCAACGAAGAGTACCGACGTCGGCCACGATTTCTCTGCCGGGGATGCGGTGGAGAGGGACAAGATCGGCACATCGACAGTCATACTCGCAAGTCGAGTTGAAGTTGCATTTGACTCATCAATCAGTTTACGAATATCCCAGAATCGTAATCTTCCGGTCTTGTCCAAAGAAACGATCAAAGTATCATCCTCGCTGAAGGTGAAGTCTTTCCCCGCCTTCCCAGTTGAAATCTGAAGCGATCGTTCTTGAAAGAATTTCTCGACATCGACCCGTCGATTGTGCTCACTTACACCGTAGCGGGGGGAAAGCGCGGTGGCTGGCCAGACGAGATGGATTGCCTTGCCGCGTCCAATGGCGAAGAACTCGGGATGGCGAGAGCTTCTCTTTGCCCGGGTTTTGAGCACACCACCTGATGCATTCTCATCAGCCGGTGGGTAAGGCGGGAAGATGAGGCTTTCGGTGTCAAGCTCGTTCTTCTCAAACAGGTCATTTCCGTCCTTATTGATCGTTGCGTAATACACAGTACCACTGACTCCGGTCCCGAGGAGCGCCTGATCATCCGATGGTTCGCCAGCAGCAGAGGTGGTGCAGAGTGAAACATTGAATATCCGGTCATGGGAATTCTTGAAGACTTGACGATCACTACCGTCATCTTGTCTGATGATGCGCATCCCGCCGTTCTTCACCAAGGCGTAGGCGATGTACTTTGATGTTGCAGCTGCCAAAGAACGGTCCAGTTGATCGAACTCCTTCTTCAGTCTTGATATCTCCATCACTCCGTCATCTCTAATGCCGACGCTCGAAGGTTCTGTCAACTGCAAGGTGATCGAAACAAAGGGCTTGATGGGGAAATTGTAAACAGATACAGTCCTTGAGGACTCCTTATTTGGAGACTCTTCTGTATCTTCCCATTCATCACCGCCGTCGGCTAGCTGGTCGACAATTTTCTCCGCGGTGGAGCTTTCGTCCTGTTTTGCACCGTTGTCAGATATCAGATGAATCTCCTCTTTCGTCTCGCCTGTCGACTTCGTCTCCGCTGGAGTGGAAGCTGCAATCTCTTCCGCCGGAGCTGCGTCCTCCGTGGCGGCCTTGTGCGTTGCTGCAGTGGCTGAATCCTCGCGCGATGCTATGGTATTCTTTGGTGCCAGAGGTAGTCTAGGAGTGAGTATTTTCCTCTTGGTAACCTGGCCACCTGCGGCCACAGGTGGATCTGTGTCTTCAGGGATATCATTACTGGGGTCGACACTGGATTCAGGAATTTCAACATTGACATCCTTGGAAGAAGCTACTCCTTCCTTCGGTGTCTGTGCCCGGGAGGCCTTCAACAATGCTTGTAGGTCATCAAACGGGTTCCTGTGGTTGAATATGGTTCGATCCTGAGTCGACGATTTAGTGTCATTACCCAGAGCTCCGAACACGTGCACCTCAGCGGTGGAATTGGGACCGAACAAAGGAGCTGGTGACTCCGTCTTCGTCGGCTTTGCCTCTGCCGATTTCGCGTCAGAGTTGGCATCCGGTAATGGGCTCGGTGGCTTCTCAACCAGATTCTGGCGTGCGCTGATGGAATTGCCGAGATGGTTTCTTCTGACGAGCTTGTCTAGCGCCTCCTGCGCCGCATCGCGACCAGTCGTAGATTTTTCTTTACCACCGCCGCCACCTTGATCTTCCAAATTCAGCGGAGACTGGGTTGTCGAGCCGCGTTGTGCAGGAGAAGGTGACCAAAACTGCGCGAGGAGATCCGAAGTCGAAGGCGACGGTCCCTGCCCGGCAGCATTTACAACTGGCCCGCCATTCTTGTCCTCGGGAACCGCAGCGGCATTGTCGGCAGAAGAAAGAGGCCTGGAGTTTGCCTTGGGAGGTGTCGAGGTAGTGGTCGCAAAATTGAGCAGGCCCAGCAACGGGTTGGCAGGGAGGGCGGATGCGACTGGCTGCGCCATCTGGCTGTAGGAGCTATGATTCGCAACAGAAGTGAGGGGAGGAGGGCTCGAAGGCAACGATGAGGCGCCTGGGAACGGAGAGGTTTGGCCTGCCGAGTTGGATTGGTGTGGCGTCTGGGATGGGGCTGGGGAATCGCGAGGCTTCACCATCAAGTTGGCAAGCATGGCTTGCAGGTCGTTGGGCGACATTATTCCAGTCAGTCCAAGGACGTCCAGGCCGATGAGCTCACGATCCGAATGTAGAAAGGCAAAGGATAATGGTTCTGCGTCACCCGGATGCTACACCGGGAGCCAGAGAAGAGGCAGGAATGAGTGGCAGCACCGAAACGTGCAGGAAAAAGAAGAGGGTATGTTCAACACGCGATTAACCGGGAGGGTGGGTGGAAGGTGTTTGCTGATGAAAACATAAAGCCCTGAGCAATCCAGAGGAAGGTGAAGGAAAGATGAATCGAGGTGAATCAGACGTCGATACGGCGACGAGTGGCTCGTCAAAATTTCTCCGCAGTCTGGGAGCTCCAATTCGATCATGACTGCTGCCACCCGCACGTGCCCGCTGCCTGCAGCCTGCAGGAGTCTGCGGCGGCTCACCTGGCCAAGGCGGGCCATCCTCCCAGCTGCGAACTGCACCTTGGTCGCCCCGGCAAAATCCTCCCGGGTCCATGTGGGTGTCTATGGCGCCTAACAACTGTACTTTGACTACCGAATGCCTCCCTACCGCGAGTAGGTACCAGTTCCGGGCTACCGACTGAAGGGCACTCGCTGCATACAAGTCCTCGGTACATGTGTATGATGTAGAAGCCCAAGGTGCTGCCCAGAATGAGTGTCAATACAGGCTGCTGTGTCTCGAGACCAGTGTCACCGCTTCTGCAGACTATGCGTGTTTTGCTCAACCCCTTTATGTCTGGGCGCTGCAGCAGCAACAAAAATCCTAAATCATCCTGAATACAGAGATGCTCATTCGTCCTGCTTGGCTGAGCCAGCCTGAATCCAAGTTCCACACCATCTCAAAAAAGTTCCACCTGTACCGAGTACATACAAAGTGTTGGCAGCCCTTTCCCCTCTCAGCACTAAACGCGCAAGTATTACAAAGTTCGATTAACTTCCTCCTACTTTTACAGATCTAAAGACACATCATATCAATGCCAATGTATTGTCTTCGCTCGTAAGTAGGCTGTCGCCCTCCTTTCCCCCCTCCTGTCTCGTTATGAGGGTTACGAACATGTTCTAACAGCGCCCGTGCGATCAGATACCTTCCACTCCTTCTGCTCCCTCTTCCCCTCAGCCTGTCGCCCATACATCTCATCCTCCTGCTCGTGCTCACGTACCTCCTCAACCGCCCGTGCATATACTGCTCGTTTCTCCTCATCATACTCTTCGCGTCGTCATGCCACTGGTCAAATCGGTGCTTCATCGACCTACCCATCCTAACATCCCAACATCCTGATGGCGGAGAGTTGTCCTCGTACGAGACGATTGCGGCTTGGTTCACTCCGAGGTTATATACGACGGACTTTTCGGGCAATCTCGGGAACATGACGGGACAGGCGAGCAACGGTGCTGCTGCGTCGGAGATGGGAGGCTTCCTCACAGACGTCGCACGGACAACCGTCGCCGGTCTTGCGAACGCGGCCAAAAACACGGCAGAGGAATTGTTCGATGAAGCTCGGCAAAAGTTGGTCGTATCCTCAACCACGACCGGAGCAGAAACAGCAGCTTCAGCGACGTCTTTGCCCTCACTTCTGGATACTGGAATTGGAACTCATTGGTTGAGGAACTTACTAGGGCGCTCGGAGTGGACGTTACCTTGCGTTGGAGTCAAGCTGGTTCTCTGAAATTTGACACGGCGGCTGGTCGTTTGACGAAATCCTGTTGGAAGGCCGTGCTCAACGCCACGGGTGCACCATCTATGATGAGTACGGAGTTGTAGGTTGTCGATTCACTTACAAGATTCGTTTTCAACCACAGAAATGCAGAGGATGTCTCATATATTGTCCGTCCAGCACAAAAATATGTCTTCGCTGGACTACTACTATATTCTAGTCTAGGTCAAATGGTCGCTGTATGATACCAGCTCACAGCCCTCAAGTCGACGCGGAAATTTGTTTTGGCCCATGAATTACGCTGAAATCGACTGAAACCTGAAACCTCCCAGGAAATTGCGATCAATACACATTTCACAGATGCCAAACGCTGCGTAACTCGTCAAGCTATCATGCCCAACCCCTCCAATGGGGAAACATGAGGATATTGCGACAAAGCACAAGGGCGCTCCTTGTTCAGGTAAGGAGGGGGTGTCGCACCGGTTTTGCCGTCTCGAGATATTAAAGATCATTTCTTCACCTTCAATTGCCCCGGCCAAGAAGAGGAACTCGACGACAACTCCGGTAGACCCAAGACTTTTTCCCTATGACGGCCGTTTCAAAACCCCTGGCTATGGTCCTGCCATGATCATTGGATGGGCCAGTCGTCTTCAGTAATTGATGACCAGAACACAAACACCGCCACAACGCTGAGGAGCGTGAATAGGGTCTCAAAAAGGGTGCCATTGATGTCGCCATGGGTGCCTTCGCATATGTGCTTCGATATCACATACATGAAGACCTGGCCGATGGCGAAGAGGAGGGCGGCAGCGACCAAATAGACCATTGGCTTCGTCTCGCCCAGGACCTTGAGAACCAGTATCGACTCGAGGACGAAGAATAAAAACAGGAAGACCAAGGGTGCCAGCTGATACAACGTGTAGAGGGCGTAGCTTTGGTGCGGTGGGTGCAACGAGCTGTCCCAAAACCCAGTCCAAGAGAAGGCCGTGTCGAGTGCAATGTAGCCAGTGCCAATGAACAATGCCAGGGAGCTGAAGCCAATCAACCCCATCGACAATGGTGTGCCGTCGTCCACTAATTGGTAACCCACCACTGCATTCATGAGTAAGATCCACATGGTCGCCACGATAGCGGCCAGATGGACAGCCGTGAACCCTTTCCGCACATCGTTGTTCAATGGAAATCCGCCGACCGTAAATATTTCACAGATTTCAATGATCAGATATCCGACCAGAAACATCTGCATTTCCCGGCGACCGACCGCAGCAGCTTTCCTTTCTGCGCGCCATAGCAGAAACAGCGTGACGACGATGGCGATGCCACAGAGCAGTATTGAACCCAGATTGGCAAGATTCCGGTTGTTACTCAGAGTGATTCCACGCAGGACACAACCGCCATACGCAAGGCCGGGTGGTTGGTTATTCGTGACGAGGATCTGGATAGCAGTTAGAAGGGGACTAGGAGCTTATCGCTGGAGGGGGGAAGAGTCTGACGTTGCATATAGGTAGTGTCGCATCGCGACAGAAGTCCTGGAGTCGTAGGTCAGTGGTTTGGATAGCCAGACTCGAGTGCCTGAGGGATCCTACTTGGAATTTTCCATACTGTGTTCCACCCATTTCCACAACGAGGTCAAGAAGCCGGAGTCTCGATGACGGTAGAGGAGATGACGAGAGGGAAGTACAGGATAGCGACGTGAAACACCATGCGCTGTAGATTTTGGAGGAAATCTCAGATGACGGGCTGCGCCTGTTTCAGACGATCCGAGCAAGCTGCGCTGGCAGGGTGGTCGAGGGGTGGGAGGTGTTTCGTCGATCGGTAGTTGGAGGACTTTAGAGTCAATGGGATTATTTTTGGAGAAGAATGTCTTTGAAGGACGGAAGAAGAGTGGAAGGAAGGGCCGTTGGTTCGCAAGGTGCAGGATTGGCTGGGTTTTTGCTGCAGGGTGCGCAGGTTTGCAGTCGCGCAGGCGTGGTGCAGCAAACCAGAAAAGTTGGCAGGGTGACTTGATCGGAGTCGGCAAATAAGGATGATGGGGGGCCTCCTCTGGGGCTGGAAGGAGAGGATGGACCGGGGGGGCAGGAAAAAGTTGTAGAGAAGAGTTCCTTGCAGATCTGTCACTTAGAGTTGAGTTGCTGCAGGACGGGAATGGGGATGATGTAACGGGCGCGAGGACAGCTTGACCACTGCTTTATCTTGGTTTCTCGATGCCGGGGAGAAGACTCGTATGTGAAGGGGACGGGTGATGGCTCTCACTTTGGCCTCTACGAGAGCAAGGGAGATGATTGAGTGGGAGAGCTTGTCTGGGGGTGGTAGCAGTGGTACCCACGAGTAGTCAAGGTGCAATCCCCAAGCAACCAGCAGCAGGAGCTCCCTGGCATCGACCAGGTAGTGAGATTGGCTGACGTGCTGGGAAAGGGCGAGGTTGCGAGTGGATCTGCGGAAACCAGGGCGTGGCATGGCATACGAGAACAAGCTGCCCAGTGCCCAGTGCCCAGTGCCTAGCGCCTCTGGGTAGTGCCCATTATTATTGCCAGCCCAGCCCATGGCCCATGGAACCACGGAGCGCCAGCCCGTTGATGGGCGGGAGATTTGGGTATGGCAACATGAAACACACAGCAGATGCTAAGTCACCGATAACAGACCCGGACAGAGATTGCCGAGTGATTGATTCCAATGCACACATGTACACTCTACCACTGTCACTGGGATAAGTATCTGTCGCTGGGTGAACGCATGGGCACGGCGTGGTGATGATCAACGCCGCCACCGCCCACGACCAAGATAAACGTGCATGATTTTCAGTGGCAGTGCAGGTTGCATGTCCGTCCTGCAGGTCTGTGCACCTTTGGCTTTTGTCTCCTGCGACCACCTGCCTCCGCTGTCCACCAGGCCACTACCAAGCCTCGCTAGCACCGAAGGCACCTAGGTACCTGCACGGAGGGCCTGCTATTCGTGGGCTCTAGGCCTAAGGGGGGCCCGCTGAGCCTGCCACTGACGCCCCCGCTTCCACCGCTAGCAGGCGAGAACTCCCAGCTTCCTTACTTGTGCACTGCGGATCATTCGACAGCCACATCAAAACCCTGTCTCGATATTGAACGATCAAGAATCCAGAGTTCTCCATCTCTTGCGCCCATCAAGATACCCAATGGCCGATTCCACACCCTGGGATTTGCAAGACAGCAAATGCAAACAAGCCTGTGGCCTGCTTAGCATCCTCGGATGAGGAGCATTGGGTGGTACCGAGGGTTTTCAGGCACCGTCTGCCAGGAACAGGAATAGTCGTGATACCCCAAAATACGGAGTCTTCACCGTGCCTCCCACCGATCGGGCGCAGTCCCGTCTAGAGAGGACTTATACTCCGCCCCGGCACAGACAGTCGCAAACGACACTCTCAGACTTTGGCAATAGTTAATAGCTAGGGCATGGTTGATCACAGCAGCACGACACGCCGAAGAAATATTGCAGCCTCGCAGCATCCTAAATGCAGTACCTATTGAGAGTGAAGCGGTGAGCGTGCTGGCATTCAAGTATCAAGTACATGGGACCCCCTCTCTCCTCGGGATACTTTCCCTTGAGACTGCTAACACCACTAATGCGGTATGGCTGCGGCAAGATCCGCCACTTGTGTGATTCAAGGTGATGCAAGATCTCATTACTTGCATGCGACCTTTGTAGTCATGCAATCCTGCGACTGACCGATACCAGCGGTACCCTGCACCAACAAGTCCTCGTCGCAATAGGGGAACCCTAGAATGTCGACGCTCGGTCTTTCTGTCTCAACACCATTCTAGACGTACACGATAGGAGTTTCGACAGTGTCCCTCTTTTGTCCATTGCTCCGCCACCGCCCGACCTGCGCTTCCCCACCATGGCGCAGTCCTCAACCCGCAGTCGGCCTCGTCGCGGCCCTCGAGTCCAGTATCCGAATGACGATAGCGATACCGATGACCTACATGAGTTCACCACCAACCCTCGACCTAACCGGGCTGCCCGTCGAATACAGACATACAGAGAATCAAGTGACGACGATAGCGATGATATCTCAGATCCCTTGTCCGGTGAATCAGACTCTCAGTCCACCTCCACCCACTCGAGTGTTCGACCTCAAAGAACTACGAGATCACAGCCACATTCGCAGAAGCCGACATGGCTACCAAAGAGGAAATCAGGACCTGCACCAACACCCAGGCGGCAGCGCTTGCTCAACCCGAGCAAACGACAAAAAACTTCGTCTTCCAACCAGACTGGGAGCCAAATGAATGCGAAGCACTTATTCAAAACCTACAAACAACAGAAGCCTTCGCTTTCCAACAACAACCGGAACAAAATGAACACGAAGCTCTCTAATGATATATCATTTTTATCCGACAACATGCGGATTCCCCCGTGGCAGCAACTGCCGTACCTTGTTCTCGTGAACATTATGCAATATGCTGCATATCCACTCTACGGTCCGACGTCGCGAGCGCAGCCTTCGATCAACTGGCTGTGTGCAACAGGGACCTTGTGTCGCTCCTTTCGCGAAGCCTGCACAGCAGCTTTGCTTTACAGCCCTCCTCTGTACCCACCATGGCGAGCCCACAGTCTCATCAATCTGCTCGAGCAAGCTCCTGAGTCACTTTCAACTGATTACCGGAGAAAGATCCATTTCCTCGACATTGAAGTCAAACAACTTCTCGTTAAGAAGAGTGGTATCTCAATGGATAGGTTGATTTCTATGACTCCTCTGTTGCAAGGGCTGAGACTCTATTCCAACTACGATGACCTCACAACTGTAATATGGGCACAACCGACAGCGAAGAAATTCAAGTGGAGTTACCCGACAGAGCTCTTCGAACGTTTGGAGGCTGATCATCTCTTCATGAGAAGCTTTGAGTGGAATGGAAGGTTTCCGAATACAGCCGACGTCCTCAGGATAGCCGTGGATGCTCAATGCAGACCCTCTTTCAGCCGCTTGCGCGACCTAACGTTTCTTAACCTGAGTCTGCCCGAAAAGGCCAAGGAACCAGACATCACCGAGGCGCGCAGCTTACTGATCGGAGTGTTAAGCAGTGTCCCTGAATTGCAGTCCCTGTCATTTCGAAATTGCGGCATCGTTGACGAGATTACTATGCCAATGCTTCCGCCTGGACTCCTACACTTGGAACTGACGAATTGCCCCCGTCTTACCTCCGACGCTTTGGAGGGCTATTTGACCGGCGGCTCCAGCCTCCGGGTCCTCAAACTTGATGGCAATCAGTCGATGGATTTGGGTTTCATGGCCAACCTTCAATCTCTGTGCCCTCACTTGCAACACCTAGAGATCGATATGCTCTATATAGATCCGACTTCCTTCCGCGACCGCGAACCCCTCTACGATGAGCTACTACCTAATGGACCTCCTACTTGGCCCACCTACCTTGCTAGCATCTCGATCGAAAATATGCGTCAATTGACACAAGAAGCCGCAGAAGAATTTCTCGCGTCGCTGGTTGATTCTTCTGAGCATCTGCCGCAACTAAGGAGACTCAACATTAAGGCGATCTTGAAAGATGCCAGCTGGCGCGACCGGGCGAAGTTCAGACAGAGATGGCTGCCAAAGCTAGAGAATGTCTTTCTCAACACTGAAGAACCTTCCAATGTCAGGAGCAAGTTGTCAAAGAAGATACCTTCTGCATCGCAGCGACAGAGCTCTCGGATCGCAAACGGTCACCTCAAGAAGCTCAGCCTCAGCGATACCACTGATGAGAGCGACACGCCAGCTCCGAGTGCTATTCAAGGCAGATGTGACGTGGTAAACCTCGTGATCTCGGACCAACGACCTGCCGAAACACAGTATCACGAAAACGACTTCCTTGATAGTGAACCGAGTGATGACGGAGAGTGGAGGCAAGGAAACAGCCAGCAGGTTTCGACTGAATACGCGTGGTAGTTGTACAGTTTGTCTGGATGTTTGGAGCACATCTTGTTGGGTGATCAAGTTTCATGACTGGTGACGAGTGTTGATGTGTAAAGGCTTCTACGGTTGCAGATAGATTACTGCTCTTGAAAAGGATTGGGACCGTGCTTGGGTCCCACATGTAACAGACATGGAATAAATGTGAGGGATCGGATTTGATCCCAGGAGAAAAGAATAAGAGAACTTATGACATCAAAAGCGACTATATCTGTAGGATTTGATTTTCTCCCAATGCTCGTGTTAGGTAGGTGTTGAGAGAAGACCACTTTCATGTTCTGTTCGGCTACTAGATCTGCCCGTGGTTCCTGCACAATACTCTGGGAACCGATTCAGGAGGAGAGATAATCCCCCACCCTAGCCGGCACCTCGAAGAGAATCGTCGTGGCATCTGCATCCTGGATTGTCGCTCGGCCGGAGACAAAGCGGGAGGGGCTGGCGAGGAATTCGGCCATCGGCAGCTTCGCCCATTAGTTGAGAGCCTCGACCAACTCGGAAGGGACGCTCGTGATGGTGTTGAGAGGCGCAGGCTTTTGTTCAATCGGAACGGCAGTGGCGAGGGCGTGGCCTCTCTTCTCTCCCTCCTTTTGCTCCGTCCCCTCAAGCGGGACGAAGCCACGGTATCCGTCCTCGATCATGGCCTGCACGGCCTCGCGATACTTGGCCAGTCCGCCGAAGAAGAACCGCAGCGCGACCTTCTTGCCCTTGACGTTCTGTGAACAGTCGTTAGTGTCGTCCGACAGATAGTTGAAAAAGTAAGACGGGTGAGGGGGCAGGGATTTTTATAAGGGGGTAGCATGTGATGGATCAAAATATCAACATCGAGCAGGAGGGGTGGGGGGG